>NC_092415.1:11860562-12215562 GCF_040894005.1 Engystomops pustulosus | reverse complement strand
TATGTACATATTATAATGTACGTTATGTGTATATATAATTCATATGGATGAATCAAGACTGCTTTAATTTTGGAAAAAACTTTTACATCTAGACGCCTAAACATATTTAGATACCAGATCAGATTCTTATATTTGTTGACATCCTAAACCAGATCAACCAAGTCAATCTCTTTTCAGAAGTCAATGGAACATATTGCTAGAGAAATGATGTTTCCACTACAACTATATTGTATATGTTTGAAAATGGAACAATACCCTCTGGTTATTAATTAGAGTCTTGGTTCAGGACTAGGACAAGGTCTTTTGTTGCCTGTATCTGATATGGGACAACACTCCACCATCACCTTGCATTGTCTAGACTATTTCTATCTAAAAAGTGAGAAATTCCAAGAACTTTCATTGAAAATGCATCTTATTCATTCCCACCACCTCCATTCTCCATATGGTGGTGGAACAGTAGAATAATCGGGGGACAGGGAATATACGTGTTAATAGGTCATTAATATATTTTATTAATTCAAAAATACCCTTGTGCCCTTTAATTTTATGTTTTTTTTCGCCAGGTCCTGGGTCTTGTGAGTTAGCTAAACTACAGACGTCCCAATTCCTTGAGGACGCTAAGAAGATCATCACTGCTTCAAATTCTTCCCATTTCCCTTTGGCCTACAGCTTCTTACGGTCCAATGGGCTTCAACTGACTGAGAAGGATCTGCTCTTCCCTGAGCATGAGAGATCTGGGATTGGGTTATCGGAGAAGTTCTTGAGTACAGACGCCTATGGTCTGAAGCTTGCTGCCTATTCCAGTACGAGTTCCATGTGGTATCTACAGTATAAGTCTGATACATCGTGTTCTGAGACCAGGATTAGAGATGAGCAGATCATCCAAGACTCACCTCACTGAAGCTCCACCAAACTTTTTCAAAAGATTCGGTTTGGTTCCGAATTGGTTTGGACCGATCTTGCTTCTCTTGTCCTGATGTTCATGAAAATGTTTCATCATTTATTAAAATAATTTTTTCCCGTATCCTTTCTGCTTCACTTTGGACAAGGGACAGGCCCTTGGAAAAATTTGTCCAAAGTGAAGCAGAAAAGATTCCGATTCACTTTGATGCCTAAAAAAATATCAGATTCCTTCTGAATCTATGAACCTATGAGTATGTTCTCTCATCTCTAACCACGACTTCAGGGCCAATCTCTACTTATAAATGGGATGGTCTCAGGGAGGGGTTTATAAAGGGAGGTGACCATTATAACCTAGGACTGAGGTGATAGTGGAAACAATAAAATCTGAAGATCTTCTTGTCCTGAGCTTAATATGATGATGTCAGAGCGAGGCCCCTTTTTTTTTGGTTTTCTTCATGACTTCAATTTCAAACTAAAAGTTCGGGTTCAGACATTTGGGTCCCCCCCCATGGGTAACATCCATAATCTGTGGGTTTTAACTTCTCAAATCCTATGATTGGTGCTCCCCGTTAATGTCATGGGGAGCAACAATTCTTGAGAAAATGTCTGTGGACCACCAGGGTGTGCTTTGCCAGGGGGTCTTAACAATGGGTGTTCGGCCATTCCTAAACTTGAACAGGACCACTCATCCCTAATTCCTATCTAAAATTTTCCAACGCCTCAGATGTTTACAGCTTCAATTCCTCTGGTTGGAGAGAAAATTCTTTTTACAGTCATTTTTTATTAAAAAAGTTTTCTCTACAAAAATACCCAAAAATACTGCACATAAAAAAAATATATATTTAATTTGTTTACTTAAAACTTAAAGAAAAACATCTATATAGTAATATAAAAACATGACTTATATTACCAAATGGATGGTGAAACAAAAAAGTGATAAAAAAGAAAAAAAAAATTAAACGTAACGTGTACTCCAATAATACAACATATCGGGGCACATTTACTTACCCGTACCCGCCGCTGATCCGAAATGTCCGACGAGGATTCGGAGCTGCCACGAATCACTTATAGCGTGCACCCGATTTCTTGAAAGTGTCGCTTCCCCGCTCAGGTCCCCCGGAGTTCACCTTCTTCTTCCCAGTGTATGGGAGTGCTTGATCTTGCGACACAATTTGAATTTTAAATTCCGTGGTTTGTCCGAATCAGTCGGGTCATCCGTCGGCTGATTTGTGTCACATGAAAGCCGGCACCGATGCGCCACAATCTGATGTGCCAAAAACCCGGGGCAATTCAGCGCAAATTGGAAATATTCAGGAAACCCGACGGAAATGCGTCCGATGGACCCTTAGTAAATGTGTCCCATCATGTCCAAAAAAAACATATATATGTTGAAAGAAAAAGTAAAAGATAACAGTTTTCCTAAGGCAATGGTACTGTTTTTTTAGGGAATAAAATCCAGTATTTATAGACTTTCTAGTCCTCAATCATCTTTTAGTATTGATCTATATTTTCTTTGCCTATAGCTCTGCAGTTCTTCTGGCAAAGTGGAGCCAATTCTAGAGAGACCGCCCAGTTGTCTTACATCCCATACAGCCCTCAGTGTGATGGTCTTGGAAACTGGAACCCAGTTCAGTTTTATCAGGGGACGGGTGAGATATAGAACTTTTCAGTCTTCTTTCTTGTCATTCTATAACTTTAACTTCAATACGTTGTTGCGTTCATGGCGTTTAGAGTGGGGGTTACTTACAGTCATCAGCCACACAGTAAGACATTGCTCTAAAGCCTGTAAGTTCCTCATAGGCTGATATGGCCTAGATATAAGCCTGGTGACTGGTGACATCCATTATACTTGTGGAACCAGAGATCTTTTGCTCTGTATCTTGATGGGGCCATTGGCAGGAACCAAAGATGATCTAAAAATGGTGGAATTCTTTCACCAGGTTTGAGGCTAACTTCAGTTTTTGAAGAACCTATGGAGAATTGTTACGATTTGCTCTCTTTCCTTTAGGTCACTACTGGTGTGTTGATGATGAAGGAAGCTACATTCCTGGTTCCCTTGTGACAAGAGCTTCTGGACCTCCACAGTGTAAGACCTCTAGTTGTTATGACGGGAGACCTTGTATAGACATCCAGTTGGGCTTATTTAGCTCCGGGGAGGAAGGAGAACCTAGGCTCCTCATGGGCAGGTTGATGCTCTGCTGGTCTTCAAAGTATCTACTGTGGTTTCAAACAAAGGCAGAAGTCACTAGGAATGACTATGCTCTGACAGTTGGGTAGGAGAGTGCCTTGAGAACAAGCCATGAGACTTTCTTGTTTCCTGGTGGGTCATAGACATTTGATTACTAGCAAATCCTACCAAAGATGTGCCCAGAAATGTCTCAAGTTTATGGTCAGCTTAGGTCAGGTCTACGTAATTCATAACAATAGCTACGTCTTCTGCAGGCCGGACCTCTTGCCACCAAGCTCGGGCCAACTCTCTGATTTCCAGTTGGATACCCAAAAAATCTTCTGCACGTGGCATCTCCAGCCAGTTTATACCACGCTGCACCGAGGTAATATGTCATTACTTTATAATCCTGGAGTTCCTTTCTATAGAATCATATGTAGAGTCAACAGGTAACTTCTCCTGGTTAGGGCTTTCTCAGTAGGATGAGAGGAAAGATTATTTCAGTGTACGGTCAAGGTGGCACAACCATATGGTGTATAGTGAGGTCAGACTTTCAAATTGGTCACCTCTTTTTTCCTGTCTCATATAGGGACTGATTGTATCCCTAGATCCCTGAACAACAATGCTGGGGTGTCCCTAGATCCCTGAACAACAATGCTGGGGTACGGTCCACGGACGTGGTTAACTGCTTCAAGTTGCATAACCACAAAATGAAGAGAAATTTATAAAACTTTGATGCCTCAACTTATAGACAAAATTCTATGGTTTTTTTTTATGGCTTTCCAGTTGGTCGTGTCCAAGGGGGTCCAGACTATAGAAGAAGATCCTGGAGCTACTATATGGCTCATGGATTATACATGGATCCCTTCTCAATTGTAGTGTACATGAAACTACACAATTGGGCCACGGAAATAGGTTCATGATGGAACCAACCTCAACCCTTCTCTCCTAGATGAAGATTTCAGTCAAATTTGAGCCCCGGTCTATCGTTTCTTTGGAGGCCTTGCTCGTTTTTATTGTTATTTGCTTATGTGGACTTGGGATTCAGGTTGGGAACTGTTTCCATGGGAAGGTTGAAGAAGAACCAAGCATAGACATAACATAAAGACTAGAAGACCTGGTAGTGGTGCAGGATCAGGCTTTGAACTCCAAACACTTCTTGTAGACCATACAGGCATTCATGAAATGTTTCTGGTTGATCTCCTTTGTCTTTTTACACAATTACACATTTATTTCTTATTTTTTAGTCTGGACAATATTATACTTTACAAACGTCAGAGACAAGGTCCTGGTGCTTGCATCCAATAACCGGCCAAGTTGTCCTGCACGATGTTGGTGGCTCTGAGGACGTGACATGTAAGTGGAGGAGCTGGATTAATAATCAGACCTCATATCCTTAGGCCAACAAAACTATCAAGAGAATTGCAGCATGAGTTGTGATTGGAGTATAAGATGTGATAAAGCGTCTTCTCATACATAGGTCCAGGTCTTTGCACCATCGCTAAATCTGAAGCCACAGTTCTGGGAGAGCAATTCAGTCCCTCGTGTGATAATAATGGGAATCCCAGAAGGGAGCAGTGTGATCCGGAGAGAGATCGCTGCGTCTGTGTCTTTATACACGGTGAAGAGGCAGCAGGGACTGAAGTGGCCATGTCTGGAAAGTCAGGAGATCTCTGTCAGGGTATGGAGTCTAGAATTCTACATTTGTCTTCTTTACTTTAGAAAAGTAACATATGACGGGTATAGGCTGTCCCCACTGAGACATGTAGCCAGTTTGTCCTTGGGCTACTCCTGAAGGTAGTTTGTAAGTGTCCTCCTCGGTATTTACCCTTTACCCCTTTTTGGGGATATGGACTTTACTGCACAGTGAACCCCAGGTCACTACCTCTTGAAGTGGCTGAGGGAGGAGGGACACCAGAGCCAAGCACCAGGGGATATTCAATTTAAAAAAAAACTAAAAAAATAACATTTTTCAGAATTTATTGCATTTTAAAAGAGGTTTTACAGGCTTAAAAACTAAGAATAGGTCATCGATATCAGATTGAAGGGGGTCAACCATAGACCATCTGTTCTCTGCATCTGATACACAGATAATAGAACAGACAGCGCTGTTTTCTGTGTAGTGGCTGAACCAAGTTACTGAAGAGCAGCTCCAATTTCTATGAATGGGAGATTGGCTGCAGTGACACAGTTTGGCCACAAGACTGGAATGGCGCTGTCTGCTTCCTGTTCGGTTGTCTGTGTGATCTGTGTCGGTGCTGGGACACCCGTCAATCTGATTTTTCTTCTATCTTATGGTACAAAATATTCCCCGGCTAATCTGGAAATGTCTTGTCTCTGTTAGCTCCATTGTGTCCTCTTCCATTTGGCGCTGTGGATATCCAGCACGGATCTATTTTCTGTCAGGAGGTTTTGGAGTCAGGGGAGAAGTCACAGAGATGTCAAGTTCAATGTCATAAAGGCTACAGCGATGTCTTTCCAAGCGGCATATTTACATGTGACCCGAAAACTCAGCAGTGGGCCACACAGCCGCCTCATGTCCAGGCCTGTCAAAGTAAGAGTCTGATCTCCACTTTCATACATAAGGTCCATAATTCTTGCAATAATAAAGTTTTCTACAAAAAACTTCACATGCCACCACAGAAAACCTATGTTGTAAAGCTCTGCCTACTCCTTGCCACCACTAGGAGGAGCTCAGGAGTTTACTGTATACAGTATCCCCCAATGTTGGCTGCAGAAACAATAATTTTATCACACCTGAATGTCTGTGCAGAAAATTTTGAGCTCTGTGGCTAGAAATCAGCTGTGAGCCCTATAAAGATATAGGGGCAGATATACTTACCCGGTCCATTCGCGATCCAGTGGCGCGTTCTCTGCGGTGGATTCGGGTCCGGCCGGGATCTATTAAGGTAGTGCCTTCGACGTCCACCAGGTGGCGCTGCTGCGCTGAAGAGCATCGGAACGCACTCAAGTTCACTGGCCTATACCTAGTGAAAGTAAGTGCAAGCTCCGCGACAATTTTCTTTTTTTAAATGCGGCGGTTTTTCCGTATCCGTCGGGTTTTCGTTCGGCCACGCCCCCCCCGATTTCCATTGCGTGCACGCCGCCACAGATGCGCCACAATCCGATCGCGTGCGCCAAAATCCCGGGGGAAATCGGCACAAATCTTCGGGAAATATTCGGGTAACACGTCGGGAAAACGCGAATTGGGCCCTTAGTAAATGACCCCCATAGTCGGAAATTCATCACAAGAGATTTTTGGGCATTAATGTGCTGGAACATAAAAACACTGATCCATGAAAATGTGTAGCAATCTCCAAAAATTCTAAATTTTTGCAAATATGTTGCCACAGAGCTGAATTTGTAACACCTGACTGACTCGCCTCTGACACATCTGGTTGTTCAATTATCAGCAGTAATAAGTTTTATATTTACTACAGGGCTGGGGACCTTCCAAACCCTCCAAACCCAGGCCTGGTTCCAGCTCACATTGCCTCCTGGCAAAATGTGCATGAGTGACTACGCCGAGATCCTACAAACCTTTAAAGCCTTTATACTGGATGATCTGAAGTCACGAGGACTGTGTAGTGTTGAGGTAAGCCATTGACTTTTGGGATTGGTATCTTCACATCTTCAAGGGGGTCTAAAAATTTTCCTGGAAGACCAAATGGTCCTCAAAGAGACGTCCATAAGACCTTTGGTACAACTCATGTGATTGTATTGGGTTTCGTTGTGTGGTTTCTCCAATGTTTGTAGGAGATCGTCCAGATCATGAGATGTTCCATGGTGTTGGCAGTGGTGGACATCGATGGACATATTTAGGTCTTGTCCACCACCATTAGTCATGTATTGATTATTACCACCGCTCTTTTCCCATGGTGCAGATAGACCATTTTGAGAGTCGTGGAGAAGGACGTCTGTCTGTATGTGATGACTCCTCTGTCTACGTAGAATGTTTGTCCACCAGTCGCCTCGGAGTGAACATCACATGGACGGCTCAGCTCCAACAAATCCCGGAGTCTTCCCTGCCCACTTTACATGACATTGGTAGGTAGTTTGATGGAGGTGAGTGCGTGGGGGACCTCTTTTTTTAAGCTTTGTCACTGAGAGGAGACCTGAGCTCCACAAATGTCCTTAACTTGGCCACTGATCAGATGTCTTGAGATCTTCCCGACCTCTGACTTGGATTGGCCAAGGTTGGACCATTATTGATATAATCAAGACTTGTTATAAGCCAACAATAGCTTGAGTAGTCTGAGCATCAACAGCGGAATGGTTCCTTATATCCAATATCCAGGGCAAGAAGAAACCAGAGGAGACATTTTGACCTCTAGCACCTTTTTTGATGACTTAAATCAGGATCATGGTCAGCTGGCCTCGGTACCTAAAGGGGTGTCCCCACTACAGTGATCGCCCTATTTCATACCTCACCACTGTTGGCGTGACCATTGGCACATACAGAATGTGGGTTTGCATTTGCCATAAAGGGTCCGATCTGACTACAGCGCTGGTGCCCAGGCTTTCTGCTCACGTCCTTGTGACTATGATGGAGCAGCAAACAGGCCATATGACAAGTGGAGGACACTGGCCAAGTCTCTTATCATCTTCCTGCTTCCCTCCCCATCTGCTTTCACCTTGAAACCTTTGCTGAATTCCATCTTGCTAGCAAGACAGACAGAAGCTCACTGAGATGTCTGACTACATAGCGGTCTAAGGAGGGGGAGGGGGAGGTCAGAGAAGCTAAGTCTCTACCCACCAGTGCAGAGGTAACTAAGTCAGAGACAACAGAGACAGAGACGACAGAGATGGAAGATGATGGAAAATGAATGACCAAAATAATTACCCCTCAGCATGAAGGTGACATGTTTGTGGTTTATTATTTGGGTCACAGATAATGATACAGATCACTATTCACCATTAATGGATTCGGCCGTGGCCCCAGTGTCCCATCTCTGTATGTAGAGCGCTGTGCAGACAGTGACATGTCACAGGGGTTAATCCGGTGGCCGCTGTCTGGTGCTCTGCGCTACATCGATGATCTTATTTATCACTGAACTTCACACTAAGGCAGGTTTTTGGTCACTTTAAAAAAATTTTTAGATTTGGATTCTCTGGCAGCATTTAATATAGTATACATGGTTGTTAAAGTCAGCATGTTATAGAGAAGGAGGAGCCAAGAAGTTTGTACATAGTGTCCTATCTGCAGGCAGCATGTTATAGAGAAGGAGGAGCCAAGAAGTTTGTACATAGTGTCCTATCTGCAGGCAGCATGTTATAGAGCAGGAGGAGCTGAGCAGATTTTACATAGTGTCCTATCTACAGGCAGCATGTTATAGAGCAGGAGGAGCCAAGAAGCTTGTACATAGTGTCATATCTGCAGGCAGCATGTTACAGAGCAGGAGGAGCTGAGCAGATTGTACATAGTGTCCTATCTGCAGGCAGCATGTTATAGAGCAGGAGGAGCTGAGCAGATTGTACATATTGTCCTATCTGCAGGCAGCATGTTATAGAGCAGGAGGAGCTGAGCACATTGTACATAGTGTCCTATCTGCAGGCAGCATGTTATAGAGCAGGAGGAGCTGAGCACATTGTACATAGTGTCCTATCTGCAAGCAGCATGTTATAGAGCAGGAGGAGCTGAGCAGATTTTACATTGTGTCCTATCTGCGGGCAGCATGTTATAGAGCAGGAGGAGCCAAGAAGCTTGTACATAGTATCATATCTGCAGGCAGCATGTTATAGAGCAGGAGGAGCTGGGCAGATTGTACATAGTGTCCTATCTGCAGGCAGCATGTTATAGAGCAGGAGGAGCTGAGTAGCTTGTACATAGTGTCCTATCTGCAGGCAGCATGTTATAGAGCAGGAGGAGCTGAGAAGATTGCACATAGTGTCCTATCTGCAGGCAGCATGTTATAGAGCAGGAGGAGATGAGCAGATTGTACATAACATCCTATCTGCAGGCAGCATGTTGTAGAGCAGGAGGAGCCAGGAAGCTTGTACATAGTGTCCTATCTGCAGGCAGCATGTTATAGAACAGGAGCAGTTGAGCAACATAATAAGGATGATAACACCATCATAAAACCTTTTGCTTTATTTTAGGGGAAAATTATTCTTTTACAATCATTCTGCAGTGTTAGACTGTATGAACCTCTCATATATGTAGGGGTAACAGGTGCCGGTGAAGGGGGACCCCACATTTTGATTTCATTGTATTACCCGGACTTTGAGATGTCTTTTGGCTCACTTAAAACTGAAAAAAAATGACAATAATTTCTCCAGTTCCCTCTCGGAGGCTTCATCAGATCCGCCAGCAGGTTATGGCCACATTGAGAGGAAGCGCCAAATCCCGGGACTGATGTTCCCACTAATGAGAGATTGCTGAACATTGCTCAATTTCTGATGCAAGAAAACAGATCTGTCCGTCCCAGTGTCTGGGTCACATAAAGTGTAATCCTGGATTTAGAGGAAGGAGTGGGATTCTGGAGGAGCACGATCCTGGCAGCTCAGGGTCCGGACACCAAAAATAATACTTTGATTCATCCCAAAAAATGTTAAAGGGGTTGTCCGATTGCTTTGATGTGGCATTGTGTGAAAATAATTAAAATCAGTTGTAAGTTTCTCTGCTTCTTTGCCAACAGCATGTTATAGAGCAGGAGAAGCTGAGCAGATTGTACATAGTGTCCTATCTGCAGGCAGCATGTTATAGAGCAGGAGAAGCTGAGCAGATTGTACATAGTGTCCTATCTGCAGGCAGCAGGTTATAGAGCAGGAGGAGTTGAGCAGATTGTACAGAGTGTCCTATCTGCAGGCAGCATGTTATAGAGGAGGAGGAGCTGAGCAGATTGTACATAGTGTCCTATCTGCAGGCAGCATGTTATAGAGCAGGAGAAGCTGAGCAGATTGTACATAGTGTCCTATCTGCAGACAGCAGGTTATAGAGCAGGAGGAGCTGAGCAGATTGTACAGAGTGTCCTATCTGCAGGCAGCATGTTATAGAGGAGGAGGAGCTGAGCAGATTGTACATAGTGTCCTATCTGCAGGCAACATGTTATAGAGCAGGAGGAGCTGAGCAGATTGTACATAGTGTCCTATCTGCAGGCAGCATGTTATAGAGTAGGAGGAGCTGAGCAGATTGTACATAGTGTCCTATCTGCAGGCAGCATGTTATAGAGCAGGAGGAGCTCAGCAGATTGTACATAGTGTCCTATCTGCAGGCAGCATGTTATAGAGCAGGAGGAGCTGAGCAGATTGTACTCAGTGTCCTATCTGCAGGCAGCAGGTTATAGAGCAGGAGCTGAGCAGATTGTACATAGTGTCCTATCTGCAGGCAACATGTTATAGAGGAGGAGGAGCTGAGCAGATTGTACATAGTGTCCTATCTGCAGGCAACATGTTATAGAGGAGGAGGGACTGAGCAGATTGTACAACTTGCAGGCAGCGTGCTATAGATACTTCTAATAAAGTTTGCATAACCTTACAGTCCTGAAAAATTAGACACATCCTGGCCCAAAAAGAAGGGAGTGCTAGTTGGCTGTGAGGTTCTCAGGGGCGGGCATAAATGGAATAATATTGATTAACCTAAACCTACCCCTGTCCCCAAGTGTCTCCTAAGATACAAAAAAAATAAAATTTTTGGTCATAGCTAATCAAAATTTCCAGTGATAATATTAGGGCATTTAAGCCCCTCCCCTGGGAAAGCCCTCCCTAATCTTCCAAGTAACGCCCACTTTCTGTTACGGTATACAAAAATTTCTATCCCTTGCAGGTCGAGACCTTGCACTTTTGTAATACCTAACCAACCCTTTCATTGTGCAATTATAAACTCCGCCCCTGCCCAGGAATACTTACAAATGGGCGGGAATACTCAGTTTTTTGCAAATTTATACATACCCCCTAAAGTTTCTTTTGAAGGACGATCCTATAAAAATGATCATGGTTGAAGGTAGACATTGCAACCAGTTTAGGGAGGGACCAGATTGTGCATATTGGCTCCGCGGGGGCGGGACTTTCCTATTATAGCATAGGCAGATAATCTCCTGATATGAAGCCATATGGTCTCCTTATGCCCCATTTTGGGTTATACCTATAGGTATATGTATACATAATGGTGATCAGTGCTCAGCAGTGATTGATGTAACATCGCTATGGCATATGTTGGCGCCATATACATAGTAATGTAATCTTCTCCCCTTATAGAAGCCGCACTCGCTGCCGAGGACTTGGTCGGGCGCCTCTTATCTCTGGTCAGATCTGGCAGCTACTCCCTGAATTTGGATTCCAAGCTTTTTGTGGCAGAGAAATCCGATTTCCAGCCGGAATCACGTATCACACTCGGCTGCGCTAACGGATTCCAGAAAATTTCGACATCCAGGAGAGAAGAGATTGGGGATGTGGGAGGCTGCGGTATGTGACATCTCTATGTGTGGATGAGATCTGACATTGCTCCAGGGGAAATGTATTATTTACTGAAGGTCATGGGTTCTGCTCCAGTCACATCCAGAGCTGCATTCATAATTCTGCTGCTGCTGTAACTCTCGATGGCCATACATCTAACTGCAAACATCTCAAAGCAAATGATGATAATGATGGGATATTAGTTAAAATTCAGAATTCAGCTTTGAATGTGACTAGAGTATAAATAAGTTATGCTACAAAATACCCGAAGCCCAGATGTAGCTGAGCTGAATCTGTCGTTTGACCTCTGTCGTGTATTTCATTTGAATGTAAGTCAGAGAGGTGACCTGCAGTCCTATGTAAATCTTCGCAGGGATCTGCCCAGCTGGGAGTTACTCTGAGGATGGAAGATGCTCTCCCTGCCCTGTGGGATCGTATCAGGAAAAAGCCGGGACAAGTAAATGCATGAAGTGTCCGCTGGGCACCAGCACCCGCTACTCCGGGGCCTTCAGCCGCAGCCAATGTGAGTGTAAACCCAGGGGACAAATGTCTCACATACAGTATGTAGCAGCAGGACTGTGATATATGGATTTATATTTCAGGATTGTAGCTTCTCCAAGTTCATTTGGGGCGTGTCCTCACACTGCTGTGCTCTTAGCTCTTTACAGCCAGTTTAATAATAATAATAAAATTCTTTATTTATATAGCGCACACAGATTCCGCAGCGCTGCACAAAGCATGTCAAATCGGTCCCTGTCACCAATGGGGCTCACAATCTAATCAACCTACCAGTATGTTTTGGAGTGTGGGAGGAAACCGGAGGAAACCCACGCAAACACGGAGAGAACATACAAACTCTTTGGAGATGTTGACCTGGGTGGGATTTGAACTCAGGACCCCAGCACTGCAAAGCTGTAGTGCTAACCATGAGCCACTGTGCCGCCCTCATAGGCGGATTAAGATGAAGTTCCACATGCAACCAGTGAGCAGGCGTGGCGCTGTTTATGGAGAAAGCTGCAGTATTTTTCCTCTCTTGCATCCTTAAAGGGAACCTGTCTTCAGGTGTTACCCCACTATTAGCCCCTTCAGATAGGTGATCAAATGTTCTTTGTAGAATTCGCTCTTTAATGTGAATTCTCATTTTATATGAATGACATGAGATGAGTCCAGTTTAGTAGTTGCAGGGGGAGGGTCACTTCTGAACCCCCTCGCTTCTGTTCTATATCAATTTTTAAACATGTTAATCTCACCTTTTAGATACCATCAGGCTTATGGTTCTGTGACCTACAGACCTGGAATTACAGGCCGTTATTCCGAAAATATTCTGGACCTGGATCTTTATCTGCATCTTCAATGTCCAGCTATGGATTTAGCTGCCTGTATCTCTGGTTCTGTAGCTCGCAAAGCCATAAGCCTTATGTGATCTGAAAGATAAGATCCACATCTTTAATATGACACCAGCAGCATGTTTCTAGGTGCTATAGAACAGAAGATAGGGGTTTTCTGAAGTGACAATGCCCCTACAGCCTCTAAACGTGACACAACTAATTTGAAAATGAGGTGAGAAGAGTCATATTTGCCCGATTTTGGGAGAGATTTTTTTATTATAGATAAACAGGTAAGATTTCACATAAAAGAGGAAATTCTAGAAAGGACATTTCATCCCTTGCCTGACGGGGTACTAGGAGTTTCGTGGGATTAAACCTAAGTGAACCGTCCCTTTAAGGAGCACATGTTGCATCTGGAGACACTTGTTCCAACGTAGCAAATCCCTTCAATGTGCTCCATGTGTTGTGTCAGCAGAAGCGAGGGGATTGTTTGTGTTACATTTGTGTATTGGAAACATTTTGGATACATGTTTATATCCCGCGGCTCCTGGAGAGACCTGGATCCCATTTTTGGAGTGATTGACAAGTCTGTGACCGCGCCGGACCCCGCGTATGTGCGGAACAGATGATAAATGTGTGTGACAGGCAGGCCGTGGGGGCGTGGGGGGGGATTAAGAAGACATAAAAGTTTTTTAAAGGGTTTTTTTTTATTGATCTGATAATTGACCTTTATATAGCAGAATAGGGGGGGTCTGACACTAAGGACCCTCCAAAAAACATAAAAAATACAGATAACCTATTATCCTGCATATGAGATGTTGATCTTTCAATTTTAATCTATAGAGGAACCTATAGAGGTGTTAATCCTCCCTGCAGCACCCCCGCAGGAGAAATAATGTATTACACCACAGAATTCCATAAAACACCTTCTATACAAGGGTCCGGAATAAAAGACCCCCCTCTTATTACATCATAAACCTGTCCTATTATACTCATGTGTCATAGACTGTATCTATCCTGGATATTAGGTCTCACCGGCTGCCAGAGGAATGAGCGAGGCTTAGAGTGTGACCCCCTAGGACGGATCCTTGCATCACAGCGAGACACAGACACTAACAAGTATTACTGCGCTGACAACTCAGGGGAGAAACTGATGTGGACGGAAAGTGACAGCGAGCTGACAGAGGAGCAGTGTGTATGTGAGTATCTGCGATAGTCTGCAGCCGCCATCACACAATACAATGTATCCAGGAAGATTCTACATCATTTACTCTGCAGAGTCCGTCCCAAAAATCCTCCTCCCCCCTGACAGAAGTCATGAAAATATATACAGGTCCCCAAAGTACATTACAAAAACCGGAATAGTTCTTCCATCTCAAATGAAATATATTTAAATCAGGATAAATTCTAGTGTAAGAGGCTCCACCCACTAAATTAATATATATATATACTTTGCCTGAATACATTTTGGCAAATACTTTGATTATGTACCAGGCTGCTCAAATTATAAAATAATGCATCTCAGGAATTATTATAGCTCAGAACATATATACAGCACCAGAGCCGAGCTTAGTGTATAGATACAGCACCAGAATTAAGCTCAGTACAAAAATACAGCACCAATACTAAGCTCAATACAGAAAAACAGCAGTAGAGCCAAACACTTAAAGCAACAGAACCAAGCTATGTACAGAAAAACAGCACAAGAACCAAGCTCAGTATAGAAATACTGCAATAGGGCTAAGCTCTTACAGCAATAGTACCAAGCCCCATACAGGAATACAGAACCAGATCCAAGCTCAGTACAGAAATACTGCACTAGGGCTAAGCTCTTACAGCAATAGTACCAAGCCCCATACAGAAACATGGTTGTTCAGCTGATCAAATAAGATTTTCTCCCATTTTCTTATTCTCCGCACCTCAGAATCCTTGCACTGTGATAGGCCAGGATAAGATGGGACGGTCTGTGTGGGTGAATAGCACTATAGATAGATAGATAGAGAGAGAGGAGGATTGTGGGTAATACAGTGGTTACAGGGCTTCTGAGATACTGAGAATTCTCAAGATGACAATGACTCTACATAATACATGCATTTTATGTGTAATTTGAAAATTTCTATTCTTTACATCCAGAGGTTGACTCCCGGGGTTCAATGCACTGCTATATACAGAAATACAGCACCAGAACCCAGTTCAGCACAAACATACAGCATAGAAACCAAGTTTTGTACAGAAATACTGCACCAGGACTGAGCTCTGTACAGAAATACAGCACCAGAACTGAGCTCTATACAAAGATACAGCACCAGAACTGAGCTCTGTACAGAGATACAGCACCACAACTGAGCTCTGTACAGAGATACAGCACCACAACTGAGCTCTGTACAGAGATACAGCACCACAACTGAGCTCTGTACAGAGATACAGCACCAGAACTGAGCTCTGTACAGAGATACAGCACCAGAAATGAGCTCTGTACAGAGACAGCACCACAACTGAGCTCTGTACAGAGATACAGCACCACAACTGAGCTCTGTACAGAGATACAGCACCACAACTGAGCTCTGTACAGAGATACAGCACCAGAACTGAGCTCTGTACAGAGATACAGCACCAGAACTGAGCTCTGTACAGATACAGCACCAGAACTGAGCTCTGTACAGAGATACAGCACCAGAACTGAGCTCTGTACAGAGATACAGCACCAGGACTGAGCTCTGTACCGAAATAAAGCACCAGAACTGAGATCTGTACAGAGATACAGCACCAGAACTGAGTCTGTAACCACAATGACACATAGAGGGGCAAAGGATTTGTTTCCCCAAACGAGAAGATTATCTGCAAAATTGTTTCCTTTTTTTAATCAAATAAAAAAACACTCAGATAACAGCTATAAAAAGATAATCAGAATTATTTTGGGGGGTTTTGTTCTGATGTTATTTTTGCCTCTTATCTTTCTGATTGCTACTGCCCCCTATCTGCAGGCAGGATGTAATGCAGAGGTTTACCTGCCCTGAGATTTCTACTGCCCCCTATCTGCGGGCAGGATGTAATACAGAGGTTTACCTGGCCTGAGATTTCTACTGCCCCCTATCTGCGGGCAGGATGTAATACAGAGGTTTACCTGCCCAGAGATTTCTACTGCCCCCTATCTGCAGGCAGGATGTAATGCAGAGGTTTACCTGCCCAGAGATTTCTACTGCCCCCTATCTGCGGGCAGGATGTAATACAGAGGTTTACCTGCCCTGAGATTGCTACTGCCCCCTATCTGCGGGCACGATGTAATACAGAGGTTTACCTGCCCTGAGATTTCTACTGCCCCCTATCTGCGGGCAGGATGTAATACAGAGGTTTACCTGCCCTGAGATTGCTACTGCCCCCTATCTGCGGGCACGATGTAATACAGAGGTTTACCTGCCCTGAGATTTCTACTGCCCCCTATCTGCGGTCAGGATGTAATACAGAGGTTTACCTGCCCAGAGATTTCTACTGCCCCCTATCTGTGGGCAGGATGTACTACAGAGGTTTACCTGGCCTGAGATTTCTACTGCCCCCTATCTGCGGGCAGGATGTAATACAGAGGTTTACCTGCCCTGAGATTTCTACTGCCCCCTATCTGTGGGCAGGATGTAATACAGAGGTTTACCTGCCCTGAGATTTCTACTGCCCCCTATCTGCAGGCAGGATGTAATGCAGAGGTTTACCTGCCCTGAAATTTCTACTGCCCCCTATCTGCGGGCAGGATGTAATACAGAGGTTTACCTGGCCTGAGATTTCTACTGCCCCCTATCTGCGGGCAGGATGTAATACAGAGGTTTACCTGGCCTGAGATTTCTACTGCCCCCTATCTGCGGGCAGGATGTAATACAGAGGTTTACCTGGCCTGAGATTTCTACTGCCCCCTATCTGCGGGCAGGATGTAATACAGAGGTTTATGTAGCAGGTCAAGGAGTTTTCTTACAGGAACTAATATTGTATCGTCCTTCTAGTGTTACGTAGGTTTGAGATGGTCCCTGAGGACAACCTGTTGGTCAGTAATGAAGATTCTGGTGCTGATCCATCCAGTGGAGTGAAGGAGAAGAGGGGACGACTCCTGGACTGTATCACTGGTAAGTCATAAGTAATACATTCAGGAAGGTAGAGTGTAAGCTTATAGGTCTAGCTCTGCTTTAGAGGGTTTATTCACATAATTTCTTGGTTGTTTTCTATTATTCTGATAAAGGAGACAAGTCTTATTCCACATTTTCAAATATCTTCATAAAAATTATCATAAAAATAGCCCAATTCTCTGGGTTGTGGTCAGTATGGGGAACTGCAGTCCAGCTTCCATTATTGTAAATGAGAGCTGCAGTAACACAGCGAGGCCACTACTTAGAAAATGGCGCTGTTCTTCCAGCTCTGTTCTCTGTGCTGATTCTGGTGCATAATCAGCTGATTGGTGGGTTCCCGAGTGTCAGACAGTAATCGATATTGATGAATGAAAGTATGAATAGATTGATGTATTAAAGATAGAAACCCCCTTTAATCTCATAATTCTGTATCATTCTCTCTCTCTGATTATTACTACAGATTGTGCCATGGATGTAGATTGTGACTACCTGACAGTAACCACCAATGGCTCCGGGGTGATCTGTCAGCTGTACCCGGGGGAGGGACCCCGCATCATGTGCAGCGCAGATAGTCAGGTATGACCCACCTCTGGGGACCCCCCTACTCCAGCCCCAATCCTAGGAGAAGCCGGGATCTCACAGGATCCTAATATGTCAGGACCTGAGATCTTCCAACTGTCTAAGGTCAATAAGAAGATGATAAAACTAAAAATACATTTGTTTTATTCCAGATTTCTGATGCCCTGGGGAACTCCATCTCCTCCAGTATGGACGCACCGCGCTGCCAGTATAGGGTACAACTGGTGACAGCAGGAAGTGTCACTGTATACAGGAAACGAGGTAACAATCACTATCATTACATATCCTGTATTATACTCCAGAGCTGCACTCACTATTCTGCTGCTGGTGCAGTCACTGTGTACATACATGACATTACTTATCCTGTACTGATCCTGAGTTACATCCTGTATTATACTCCAGAGCTGCACTCACAATTCTGCTGCTGGTGCAGTCACTGTGTACATAGATGACATTACTTATCCTGTACTGATCCTGAGTTACATCCTGTATTATACTCCAGAGCTGCACTCACTATTCTGCTGCTGGTGCAGTCACTGTGTACATACATGACATTACTTATCCTGTACTGATCCTGAGTTACATCCTGTATTATACTCCAGAGCTGCACTCACTATTCTGCTGCTGGTGCAGTCACTGTGTACATACATGACATTAATTATCCTGTACTGATCCTGAGTTACATCCTGTATTATACTCCAGAGCTGCACTCACTATTCTGCTGCTGGTGCAGTCACTGTGTACATACATGACATTACTTATCCTGTACTGATCCTGAGTTACATCCTGTAGATCTTTTATTAAAATATATCATATAAAACAGAACAAAAACAGAAAACACAAAACAAACATAATATACAATATATACAAAATATTTACAACAACTCACCTGCTGGTCCAGCCTCATTCACACCTAGCCAACATAAGATATTATTAACACAAATGGACATAAACGCACCCTCCACCCTCTAATAACAGACCACCCCACACAGATAACATATCATACACCCAAAAACATTTAATTTTTATTTTAATACATTTTTTTTAAACAAAATGCACCCTACATTAAACTGAATCCCATCCCTACTCCCTTCCTCAGACACTGGTCTAATGTCCAAAGTTTGCATTAAGAAGTCCCACCACCATCACCCCCCTCCCAACCTAACACTATATCCCAAACCCCACTATATACAATATATACATACAATATAAACACTATTTACAACATGATGAATACAATCATATAAACCAACCACATAAAGTCCAGGTTTGGCGTCTGCAGCCCAACATCTCTATATATTCAGAGCACAAAACCAAAATCTACTGTGCAGCATCAGCCCAACACCAGGAGAGGAGATGACAGACTAAGGGACACTAAAGGAGAACCCCCTGTCCTGAGCTGCACTCACTGTTCTAAGCTATTTTCTATATTATTCTATTTATTCCAATCAGGACAAGACTTCTCTGATCTCGGAGATGTTACTCGCACTGATTTCGCCAATACACTTTCTGGTGTGTATCGTGCAATGCTCTTCCCATCCACTGGGGGCAGTAGACTGACCGATGGATACTTCATGTGTCGTCAGACGTGTTCTCAGGACTCCTGCTGTGATGGGTTTATTCTCAGTCAGGTCACATTAAATCAAGGTAATGTTACATTGTTACAGATGTGAATGTAGACATTTCGGAATAGTTACTAGAGGAGTGGGATTGGTGGGGAAGGGCTCAGCTGAAAGGGGTCCTGGTAAAATGGGTCTGGACATGAAATGCTTCGTGCCAACATTTAGTAAGTGAATCTGGTTACAGATTTTTGGTAAATATGGGCCAATCTCCCTATAATAATCCTACATCAGTAGAGCTCCAGAAGTGTCATCATGGTCAGTCATTGTCAATCTCAACACATGTGCCAGGTAGTGGCCCAAAAACAGTGTGGTATTTGAGTAAGCCACGCCCCCTGATGAACAGTCATGACAAGGGGGTGGGGCTGTGATGCCTTGATTGTTACAAATTGCAACATTTTAAAATGTCACAGTTTTCTGTTTGTCTTTAATCATCATCAAGAATCAATAGTGTATAACTGCAGGATCCGACTACGAAATGTTCAAATGTAGTCTGTTACCATTGAAACACAAAGGGGCTCATTTACTAAGGGTCCGAACGCCGCACTTTCATTGTGTTTCCCGAATATTTCCGTTTTGCGCCGAATTGCCCCGGGATTTTGGCGCATGCGATACGACTGTGGTGGATTAGCACTAGCTTGCACGCGACAGATATGGGGGGGGGGGGCATGGACGTTGGACAACCCGACGGATTCGGAAAAAACGCGGAATTTAAAAAAGGATTTGTGTCGCAAGATCAGCACTTACATGCACCAGGAAGAAGAAGGTGAACTCCGGCGGACCTCGGCACAGCAGCGACACCTGCTGGATATCGGGCACACGGACCTTAGTGAATCCCGTTGGACAACGCGCCACTCGATCGTGACTGGAATGGGTAAGTAAATTTGCCCCAAAGTGCATAGTGTGAAAAGGGGGCATTTTTTGCTTGGGATAGTTTTTTTTTTTACTTACAATTGAACAGAATGTTTCCTCCAGCTCCTGGTACTAAAAGGGAGGGGGAGGGGCCATGACAAGTCCATGGAGTGGGCGGGGCTCTCCGTTTCATCAGATTAGAATAGCAGCAGGAAACGGTACTGACCGGGTCGTCACACGATAGAAGATACATTTGCAGCGGAAAGTGAGCAAAATTATTAAGTGAGTCATTCCAAAAAGTCATAGAAACCTATTTTGCTCCTTTTTTGTGATGCCAGAAATCAGGTTCCATCCTCCTAATTGTATCACATAAAGCCACAACAATGTTGCCATCTCCATAAATGAAGCTCCTGTTCATGTCCTTCTCAATCCCTCTGACAGATCTGAGCACATAACAGGAAGGGTAGTCCTGGGCACACAAGGATCAGGGTCATGGTGTGGGCTCCATCACTCTGCGACGTGTCAGGGGGGAGGGGGGCCGGAGCATTTACAGATCTTACAGACTGGGACAATAAAGAAGAGGAAATTGATTGAACATTGATGATCCCGGAATGTCCCAGAAAACCAACCTCACGATGTGCAGCTAATTACAGGCAGCGGCTCACGTATGGGGGGTCCTCCGGGGAGCCTTCATCATCTGCCGACCTCATTCTACACAGCAGGAAATATATGGATCTGCCTTGTGTCATGTGCAGGATATTAGAACATTCCTGATATCCGTCAGGAATTCATTTATAGTTTATTAAGATCCAGAAGGAAAAGTAAACAAAATCTGAGAGCTCCAATATTCCATGGGGAAAAACAGGAGACCCCTTTAATTAGGGATTTAGATTGTGAGAATCACTGAGGTATATAGAGTGATGTAATGGATGGAAATCTCTGTACAAGGAAACAGAATGGGGTCATTTACTAAGGGCCCGATTTGCGTTTTCCCGACGTGTTACCCGAATATTTCCGATTTGCGCTGATTTACCCTGAATTGCCCCGGGACTTTGGCGCACGCGATCGGATTGTGGCGCATCGGCGCTGGCATGCACGCGACGGAAATCGTTGGGCGTGGCCGAACGAAAACCCGACGGATTCGCAAAAAACGCCGCATTTAAAGCAAAAAATCTGTCGCGGAGCTTGCACTTACCTTCACTAGGAATAGGCAGTTGAACTTGAGTGCGTTCCGATGCTTTTCAGCGCAGCAGCACCACCTGGTGGACGTCGGAGGAACTACCTTAATGAATCCCGGCCGGACCTGAATCCACCGCAGAGAACGCGCCGCTGGATCGCGAATGGACCGGGTAAGTAAATCTGCCCCAATGTTTGTATATTGAACTTGAGGATAAACTCCTGAGCTCCCCCTAGTGGTGACTACAGACAGATAAATTCTTTTATTTGAAGGAGTATAATTACTGACTTGTTGTATGTCCCTCTGTAGGCACAGCAGTGTGTGCTCTGCTCCGCTCCCCCGGCTCCCTGCTCTGTAGTGTAAGTGACTGGAGTAAAACCTCCCGCCTGGGTGGAGATGGCATCTGCCGAGGAGTGAGCTCCAACAAGGCGGAGAAGAAGTTTTCTTTCTTCCTAGGAGGCCAGGAGTTCTCTGGAAGTGAGTTATCCATGTGCTGGTGATGAGTGGATGATGGGAGTGATGGGCGGCTATGCTTGGCGCTGCAGACATTGACCATCCTTCTTGTTCTCAGGTTACTCCCTGTTATCTCAGAGCATCGGGATGGCAGATTACTCCACAGAACTGAGTGAGGACATGAAAGCCGAGATTCAGGAGGTTTTCTTTGGTTTTCAACGAGTTTTCTTACGTAAAGGTAACAAAGTCCAAAAAAAATATCTCACAGCTGAGGGTCTGTCACAGTTGTATCGAGTTTAGGCAGTCATATACCTGTGTCTGGATGTTAGTTGCACAAAGCAAATCTATCATCAAAATCCATCATGATGAACCAGGGACAATACTCATAGTTCTATATTTGTCATCCATGGCCTCCTTCCTTCTAAAATCAACTTTTAAAATTATGCTAATGAACCAGAAGTGCTATGGGAGGAGTTAACAGGGCCTCTTTGTTTGTCAGCTTCACAGACTGTTACACAATTCCCCCTCCCATTGTGTGCAATTGCAGCAGGCAGAGGTAGCAGGGAAGTGCTGAGGGAACAGGGGTGAGGATGAGACAGTGTAACAGCCTCTGAAACTACAGCATGAAAGAGCTCTGGTAATGTCCCCCAGAGCCCTTCTGGCTCATTAGCATCATTTAAAAGTTGATTTCAGAAGGAAGGAGGCCATGGATAACACATATAAGAAGATCCCACAGTCCCGGTGCCTGGATCTATGGGTAATGTCCCTGGTTTATCCAAAATGGATTTTGTTAGTAGATTTCCATTAAAGCCCCATTGTGCAAAAACTTGAGTAGAAATCTCCTTCTACTTTGTGGATCCCTCTCCTATATAGAGATGCGTCTCCATGGTTACAGACTACAAATAATCCCTGTGTAGTCTGCTCTGCTGCTTTGTGTTACTCCTTTCTACTGGTCTCTCCTCAATATCAAGAATCAATAACAAGATCCGACTACAGAAGGTTTGTAGTCTGTAGCCATGGAGACACATCTGTGTATATATACAGTAACACATTTTTATCCACAAATAAGTGAATGAGGCCAATCACAAGTCATGGGAGTCAAGAATATGATGTTTTATCTGTGTTTAGGTGTTGACAAGACACAAGTGAGTCTTACCGGATGTCCCCGGGTGGAGACTGGGACCAATTCCACCAGCGTATCAGGTACTAGAGGGGTTGAGGATGATGGTGGTGGTAGTACTGGGGTGACCTGTTCTGCATCCATCCTGCTGCTATATTAAAGGGGATGTGACACCTCACACTTGGGGTCCCAGAGACTCAGATCTTGTAGGAAAATCTAAATCCAGGTTTTTACCACATTCTGCATTGCTGCTCCTCTCCTCTGCCATACGTCACATGACTTCCATCATCTTATTTCTCGTCTCCGCAGCTTCTGCCAAGGAACAATTCCTTCCAGTGAACAGCGAGGACGTCGTCATTAACCAAGACATTTCGGTCGCAAATATCAAATATTGGATTTCTAAAGATCATTACTCATCCGAGCAAGCGACGTCCTGGTGTCTAACACGTACGGAAAGATCAGACAGAGGAAAATTTACTATTATTTGGGGGACAGGACAGGGACGCACTGACACCGGGGAAGAGGGGGGGGGGGGTGTTCGGGGACAGGGACACGCTGACACTGGGGGGACAGTTTCACGCTAACCCTTGGGGGACAGGGACACACTGACACTTGGGGGACAGGACAGGGACACGCTGACACTTGGGGGACAGGACAGGGACACGCTGACACTTGGGGGACAGGACAGGGACACGCTGACACTTGGGGGACAGGACAGGAACACGCTGACACTTGGGGGACAGGACAGGGACACGCTGACACTTGGGGGACAGGACAGGGACACGCTGACACTTGGGGGACAGGACAGGAACACGCTGACACTTGGGGGGACAGGACAGGGACACGCTGACACTTGGGGGGACAGGACAGGGACACGCTGACACTTGGGGGGACAGGACAGGGACACGCTGACACTTGGGGGACAGGACAGGGACACGCTGACACTTGGGGGACAGGACAGGGACACGCTGACACTTGGGGGACAGGACAGGAACACGCTGACACTTGGGGGACAGGACAGGAACACGCTGACACTTGGGGGGCAGGACAGGGACACGCTGACACTTGGGGGGACAGGACAGGGACACGCTGACACTTGGGGGACAGGACAGGGACACGCTGACACTTGGGGGACAGGACAGGGACACGCTGACACTTGCGGGGACAGTACAGGGACATGCTGACACTTGGGGGGACGAGACAGGGACACACTGACACTTGGGGGACAGGACAGGGACATTTGGGTTAGAGGATGGTACAGCGATGTGTTGGTTGATGTCTTCTCTCTCCTGGGGATGTCTCATCACACTCCTCGTCTGTCTCCAGGTTGTCTGGAAGAAGCGTCTTGGTGCCGTCTTGCAGATTTACGAGACGGGGCGTCGGAATATTTCTCCTGTCTCATTTATCCGGACACATGGAATTGTAATAATCTCACTGACGCGGCTCCAGGTCGTTGCGACATCGTCCTCAGTGAGAAGCCGCAGTCTCTGTATCGCAGGAGAGGTTGGTGCTGGTGTCGGATGAGTGACGTCCGCTATAACCTGGGACACATGTGACTTCTGTGTCTTTATACCTGCAGAGACCATCGGTAACAAGGTGAAGAATTTCTACAGCCTCATCCCGTACCGGACACTGAGCGCCGCGACCCTGAGGAACCGGATAACGGTGACAGGGACAAGCGTTTCCAGGGGGTGAGATCCGTTACAATGACCCAGGCCATGTAACCACCAACCAAAATCTTCACTGATTCAATATAATAAAACCTCAGGATTTGTTTTGTGTCTCCGTTTTACAGCATTCTTAAGATCTCTGCTTGCTGTCATTGAATGGGAACACCCTAGCTTACATTCAGAGCTATACACTTGCCTTCACCCCATGTTTCTGACAGCTGTGGGATTGTTACTATTGTATCCAGGCATACACAGAGGTCTGATTACACATCTCTCCGGGGAGAATACCTTATACTGGTTGTAGAGAGCACAGAGCACAGCAGTGTGAGGAGCAGTGCATTTAGAGGAGCTACAATCCTATAGTATAAATCCATATATCACAGTCCTGCTGCTACTAACAACATACACAAAGGTCTGATTACACATCTCTCCAGGGACAATACCTAACATTGGCTGCAGAGGGCACAACAGTGTGAGGACAATCCCCCCAGTGCACTTGGAGAAGCTACAACACTGGAATTTAAATCCATATATCACAGTCCTGCTGCTACTAACAACATACACAAAGGTACAATTACCTTTGATAAGAGCACAGCAGTGTGAGGACATCCTACCAGTGCACTTTGAGAAGTTGCGATCCTGAAATATAAAAATGTATATCACAGTCCTGCTGCTAATAACAACATACATAAAGGTCTGGTTACACATTTCTACAGGGACAACATCTAACACTGGCTGCAATTTTTTTATGGTCACACCTGCTGATAGGTTCCCTTTAATCATATGAATATTGTACATACTGGATTCTAATTAAAAATCACTTTACTTTCAGGTTTTTCCAGTGTGAGCTCCACTGTGATGCGGATCCATGTTGCAAAGGATTTGGATACGTTCAACAAACTGGGACACAAGGTAAGTGGCCAAACTCCTCCTGCATGTAAGAGATTTGGGTGTCATGTGATCAGAGGGTGCACCACCTCCCACCCTACCATCCCCCTGACTACATGTTACCGATTTATTAAACAATGTTTAATAGACTCCCATGTGGATACTGGTTACTTCACTGATACATTGTAACAAAGTATAAGAACAGGAAACAGATTTGTTCTGCTCATTTGTTCTGTTTAAAGAGAACTCTAATCATTCTATAACATTGTAGCAAAATCTCAGCTGTGAGAAAAGCTACAAAACTGCAAAAATCTGTAAGAAACAGAGACTGAGGAATTAATGATAAGTACAGAAGGTTGCATGATAATTTGACCACTAGGTGGCGCCGATATCTGACGTGAATTCAAGGTCTGTGGTTTGCATTCTGATTTCCATTCATTATTTCCAGGGGTGGAGAGGATGTGTTGGTTGCTCTCCAGTTTGGGGGTACAGTCCTGTGCGGAACAAGATGGCGGCACGTGGCGGATCTCCAACTGCAGCTTTCCCAATAAAGGGATGGAGGCTTTACCATTTGGGTGGTACCAGAAGCCAGGTAGGTAATAACAATTCATTGACATGAAGGAACAGGGATGGTTGCCCATTGACAATCACCACATGAAATAAGAGAGACTTTTTATCACCACCCATAGAGGGCGCCATGTAGTCCTGATCTTTAAGGGAAGTTACTTGAACTAAAATTATTATTTTCTTGTTTACAGGTGACCAGGAACGAATTGCCCCTGAGCTGTGCCCACCTACTGACATCACACCTGAGGGGGAAGAAGGTGAGATACAGAACTCACATCTGGAGACAGTATTATAGTAGTTATATTCTTGTACATAGGGGGCAGTATTATAGTAGTTATATTCTTGTACATAGGGGGCAGTATTATAGTAGTTATATTCTTGTACATAGGGGGCAGTATTATAGTAGTTATATTCCTGTAAACAGGGGGCAGTATTATAGTAGTTATATTCTTGTACATAGGGGGCAGTATTATAGTAGTTATATTCTTGTACATAGGGGCAGTATTATAGTAGTTATATTCTTGTACATAGGAGGCAGTATTATAGTAGTTATATTCTTGTACATAGGGGGCAGTATTATAGTAGTTATATTCTTGTACATAGGAGGCAGTATTATAGTAGTTATATTCTTGTACATAGAGGGCAGTATTATAGTAGTTATATTCTTGTACATAGGGGGCAGTATTATAGAAGTTATATTCTTGTACATAGGGGGCAGTATTATAGTAGTTATATTCTTGTACATAGGGGGCAGTATTATAGTAGTTATATTCTTGTACATAGGGGGCAGTATTATAGTAGTTATATTCTTGTACATAGGGGGCAGTATTATAGTAGTTATATTCTTGTACATAGAGGGCAGTATTATAGTAGTTATATTCTTGTACATAGGGGGCAGTATTATAGAAGTTATATTCTTGTACATAGGGGGCAGTATTATAGTAGTTATATTCTTGTACATAGGGGGCAGTATTATAGTAGTTATATTCTTGTACATAGGGGGCAGTATTATAGTAGTTATATTCTTGTACATAGGAGGCAGTATTATTGTAGTTATATTCTTTTACATAGGGAGCAGTATTATAGTAGTTATATTCTTGTACATAGGGGGCAGTATTATAGTAGTTATATTCCTGTACATAGGGGGCAGTATTATAGTAGTTATATTCCTGTACATAGGGGGCAGTATTATAGTAGTTATATTCTTGTACATAGGGGGCAGTATTATAGTATTTATATTCTTGTACATAGGGGGAGTATTATAGTAGTTATATTCTTTTACATAGGGGGCAGTATTATAGTAGTTATATTCTTGTACATAGGGGGCAGTATTATAGTAGTTATATTCCTGTACATAGGGGGCAGTATTATAGTAGTTATATTCTTGTACATAGGGGGAGTATTATAGTAGTTATATTCTTTTACATAGCGGGCAGTATTTTAGTAGTTATATTCCTGTACATAGGGGGCAGTATTATAGTAGTTATATTCCTGTACATAGGGGGCAGTATTATAGTAGTTATATTCTTGTACATAGGGGGAAGTATTATAGTATTTATATTCTTGTACATAGGGGGAGTATTATAGTAGTTATATTCTTGTACATAGGGGGAAGTATTATAGTAGTTATATTCTTGTACATAGGGGGCAGTATTATAGTAGTTATATTCCTGTACATAGGGGGCAGTATTATAGTAGTTATATTCTTGTACATAGGGGGCAGTATTATAGTATTTATATTCTTGTACATAGGGGGAGTATTATAGTAGTTATATTCTTGTACATAGGGGGCAGTATTATAGTATTTATATTCTTGTACATAGGGGGCAGTATTATAGTAGTTATATTCTTGTACATAGGGGGCAGTATTATAGTAGTTATATTCTTGTACATAGGGGGCAGTATTATAGTAGTTATATTCTTGTACATAGGGGGCAGTATTATAGTAGTTATATTCTTGTACATAGGGAGCAGTATTATAGTAGTTATCTTCTTTTACATAGGGGGCAGTATTATAGTAGTTATATTCTTGTACATAGGGGGCAGTATTATAGTAGTTATATTCCTGTACATAGGGGGCAGTATTATAGTAGTTATATTCTTGTACATAGGGGGCAGTATTATAGTAGTTATATTCTTGTACATAGGGGGCAGTATTATAGTAGTTATATTCTTTTACATAGGGGGCAGTATTATAGTAGTTATATTCTTGTACATAGGGGGCAGTATTATAGTAGTTATATTCCTGTACATAGGGGGCAGTATTATAGTAGTTATATTCCTGTACATAGGGGGCAGTATTATAGTAGTTATATTCTTGTACATAGGGGGCAGTATTATAGTATTTATATTCTTGTACATAGGGGGAGTATTATAGTAGTTATATTCTTGTACATAGGGGGAAGTATTATAGTAGTTATATTCCTGTACATAGGGGGCAGTATTATAGTAGTTATATTCTTGTACATAGGGGGCAGTATTATAGTAGTTATATTCCTGTACATAGGGGGCAGTATTATAGTAGTTATCTTCTTTTACATAGGGGGCAGTATTATAGTAGTTATATTCTTGTACATAGGGGGCAGTATTATAGTAGTTATATTCCTGTACATAGGGGGCAGTATTATAGTAGTTATATTCCTGTACATAGGGGGCAGTATTATAGTAGTTATATTCTTGTACATAGGAGGCAGTATTATTGTAGTTATATTCTTTTACATAGGGGGCAGTATTATAGTAGTTATATTCTTGTACATAGGGGGCAGTATTATAGTAGTTATATTCTTGTACATAGGGAGCAGTATTATAGTAGTTATATTCTTGTACATAGGGGGCAGTATTATAGTAGTTATATTCTTGTACATAGGGAGCAGTATTATAGTAGTTATATTCTTGTACATAGGGGGCAGTATTATAGTAGTTATATTCTTGTACATAGGGGGCAGTATTATAGTAGTTATATTCTTGTACATAGGGGCAGTATTATAGTAGTTATATTCCTGTACATAGGGGCAGTATTATAGTATTATATTCTTGTACATAGGGGGCAGTATTATAGTAGTTATATTCCTGTACATAGGGTGCAGTATTATAGAAGTTATATTCTTGTACATAGGGGGCAGTATTATAGTAGTTATATTCCTGTACATAGGGGGCAGTATTATAGTAGTTATATTCTTGTATATAGGGGGCAGTATTATAGTATTTATATTCTTGTACATAGGGGGAGTATTATAGTAGTTATATTCTTGTACATAGGGGGCAGTATTATAGTAGTTATATTCTTGTACATAGGGGGCAGTATTATAGTAGTTATATTCCTGTACATAGGGGGCAGTATTATATTAGTTATATTCTTGTACATAGGGAGCAGTATTATAGTAGTTATATTCTTGTACATAGGGGGCAGTATTATAGTAGTTATATTCTTTTACATAGGGGGCAGTATTATAGTAGTTATATTCTTTTACATAGGGGGCAGTATTATAGTAGTTATATTCTTGTACATAGGGGGCAGTATTATAGTAGTTATATTCTTGTACATAGGGGGCAGTATTATAGTAGTTATATTCTTTTACATAGGGGGCAGTATTATAGTAGTTATATTCTTGTACATAGGGGGCAGTATTATAGTAGTTATATTCCTGTACATAGGGGGCAGTATTATAGTAGTTATATTCTTGTACATAGGAGGCAGTATTATTGTAGTTATACTCTTTTACATAGGGGGCAGTATTATAGTAGTTATATTCTTGTACATAAGGGGCAGTATTATAGTAGTTATATTCTTGTACATAGGGGGCAGTATTATAGTAGTTATATTCTTGTACATAGGGGGCAGTATTATAGTAGTTATATTCTTGTACATAGGGGGCAGTATTATAGTAGTTATATTCTTGTACATAGGGGGCAGTATTATAGTAGTTATATTCTTTTACATAGGGGGCAGTATTATAGTAGTTATATTCTTGTACACAGGGGGCAGTATTATAGTAGTTATATTCCTGTACATAGGGGGCAGTATTATAGTAGTTATATTCTTGTACATAGGGGGAAGTATTATAGGAGTTATATTCTTGTACATAGGGGGCAGTATTATAGTAGTTATATTCCTGTACATAGGGGGCAGTATTTTAGTAGTTATATTCTTGTACATAGGGGGCAGTATTATAGTATTTATATTCTTGTACATAGGGGGATTATTATAGTAGTTATATTCTTGTACATAGGGGGCAGTATTATAGTAGTTATATTCTTGTACATAGGGGCAGTATTATAGTAGTTATATTCTTGTACATAGGGGGCAGTATTATAGTAGTTATATTCTTGTACATAGGGGGCAGTATTATAGTAGTTATATTCTTTTACATAGGGGGCAGTATTATTGTAGTTATCTTCATTTGCATAGGGGGCAGTATTATAGTAGTTAAATTCTTGTACATAGGGGGCAGTATTATAGTAGTTATATTCCTGTACATAGGGGGCAGTATTATAGTAGTTATATTCCTGTACATAGGGGGCAGTATTATAGTAGTTATATTCTTGTACATAGGAGGCAGTATTATTGTAGTTATATTCTTTTACATAGGGGGCAGTATTATAGTAGTTATATTCTTGTACATAGGGGGCAGTATTATAGTAGTTATATTCTTGTACATAGGGAGCAGTATTATAGTAGTTATTTTCTTGTACATAGGGGGCAGTATTATAGTAGTTATATTCTTGTACATAGGGGGCAGTATTATAGTAGTTATATTCTTGTACATAGGGGCAGTATTATAGTAGTTATATTCCTGTACATAGGGGCAGTATTATAGTATTATATTCTTGTACATAGGGGGCAGTATTATAGTAGTTATATTCTTGTACATAGGGGGTAGTATTATAGTAGTTATATTCTTGTACATAGGGGGCAGTATTATAGTAGTTATATTTTTGTACATAGGGGGCAGTATTATAGTAGTTATATTGTAGTCCATGTAGTATAAATGCCCATGGACATTTTTCTATGTTTACCAGTAATTAGGGAGGTGATGACATCTGCTTCCTCTCTGCTCCCATGGCTTTGTGCTGTTGCACCTATAAACAGCTTTTGTCACTCTGTAATTTTGGATAATTCAGCGGATGAGCGGTATGTGGCCACCGACAGTTATAGCTCAGTAATGCAGCAGATTCTGTCATTATACTGGCTTAATGATACCTCTGTGGATATTTTTGGACTTGTACACATGTCTATGAACCACTAGATGCTATTCTCACCTTCCCCTTGAAGTTTTTATTGATCCAGCTGTAACATGGGGACAGAATGACCTCAATCCAGAACAATAATGATTTTCTGTAAATGAACTGTACATGGAAAAATGTAAACACTGTATAATATTATTGTAAATGCTGCACTGGGAATCATGCACGGAAAATAGACATTACTTATCCTGTACTGATCCTGAGTTACATCCAGTATTATACCCCAGAGCTGCACTCACTATTCTGCTGCCGGTGCAGTCACTGTGTACATACATGACATTACTTATCCTGTACTGATCCTGAGTTACATCCAGTATTATACCCCAGAGCTGCACTCACTATTCTGCTGCCGGTGCAGTCACTGTGTACATACATGAGATTACTTATCCTGTACTGATCCTGAGTTACATCCAGTATTATACCCCAGAGCTGCACTCACTATTCTGCTGCTGGTGCAGTCACTGTGTACATACATGACATTACTTATCCTGTACTGATCCTGAGTTACATCCAGTATTATACTCCAGAGCTGCACTCACTATTCTGCTGCTGGTGCAGTCACTGTGTACATACATGACATTACTTATCCTGTACTGATCCTGAGTTACATCTTGTATTATACCCCAGAGCTGCACTCACTATTCTGCTGCTGGTGCAGTCACTGTGTACATACATGAGATTACTTATCCTGTACTGATCCTAAGTTACATCCAGTATTATACTCCAGAGCTGCACTCACTATTCTGCTGCTGGTGCAGTCACTGTGTACATACATGACATTACTTATCCTGTACTGATCCTGAGTTACATCCAGTATTATACTCCAGAGCTGCACTCACTATTCTGTTGCTGGTGCAGTCACTGTGTACATACATGACATTACTTATCCTGTACTGATCCTGAGTTACATCTTGTATTATACCCCAGAGCTGCACTCACTATTCTGCTGCCGGTGCAGTCACTGTGTACATACATGAGATTACTTATCCTGTACTGATCCTGAGTTACATCCAGTATTATACTCCAGAGCTGCACTCTTTATTCTGTTGCTGGTGCAGTCACTGTGTACATACATGACATTACTTATCCTGTACTGATCCTGAGTTACATCCTGTATTATACTCCAGAGCTGCACTCACTATTCTGCTGGTGCAGTCACTGTGTACATACATGACATTACTTATCCTGTACTGATCCTGAGTTACATCCTGTATTATACCCCAGAGCTGCACTCACTATTCTGCTGCTGGTGCAGTCACTGTGTACATACATGACATTACTTATCCTGTACTGATCCTGAGTTACATCCTGTATTATACCCCAGAGCTGCACTCACTATTCTGCTGCTGGTGCAGTCACTGTGTACATACATGGCATTACTTATCCTGTACTGATCCTGAGTTACACCCTGTATTATACTCCAGAGCTTCACTCACTATTCTGCTGCTGGTGCAGTCACTGTGTACATACATGACATTACTTATCCTGTACTGATCCTGAGTTACATCCTGTATTATACTCCAGAGCTGCACTCACTATTCTGCTGCTGGTGCAGTCACTGTGTACATACATTACATTACTTATCCTGTACTGATCCTGAGTTACATCCTGTATTATACTCCAGTAATGCACTCACTATTCTGCTGCTGGTGCAGTCACTGTGTACATACATGACATTACTTATCCTGTACTGATCCTGAGTTACATCCTGTATTATACCCCAGAGCTGCACTCACTATTCTGCTGCTGGAGCAGTCACTGTGTACATACATGACATTACTTATCCTGTACTGATCCTGAGTTACATCCTGTGTTATACTCCAGAGCTGCACTCACTATTCTGCTGCTGGTGCAGTCACTGTGTACATACATGACATTACTTATCCTGTACTGATCCTGAGTTACATCCTGTATTATACCCCAGAGCTGCACTCACTATTCTGCTGCTGGTGCAGTCACTGTGTACATACATGACATTACTTATCCTGTACTGATCCTGAGTTACATCCTGTATTATACTCCAGAGCTGCACTCACTATTCTGCTGCTGGTGCAGTCACTGTGTACATACATGACATTACTTATCCTGTACTGATCCTGAGTTACATCCTGTATTATTCTCCAGAGCTTCACTCACTATATTTTTCATTTTTGCACTTGCATTTTGTATTTATATTGTTTCTTTTATAATTTTTGTAGAATCTCTTGATAACTGGGTCACTTTGGACGTCTCCTCCGTCACCCTTGATCCTTCCCTTTCTGCATATGATACAGTTGAGATTGAGCTGAATTCAGTGATGACGCTTCCCTCTGCTCGGAGTTATTGTCTATCAGGTAAATCCTTTGTTGCTGATCTTTGCTCTGACATCAGATGACATCCATATCTACTTGATAGCTGCCGGTTATATATACACTACAGACGTCATGTATATAGTATTTTATACAACGTGAATAAAAGGGGTGGAGCTTGGCTCATCTCTTCTGTGACATGCCCCTCCCTCTTCTAGCTTTATACATTGTATCAGTTTCAGATTCTCCTATAGAAATGAGGTTTTCAGGATTCCTCTTCTGTCTAGTGATGTGATTGTGTTGTAGGTCACTATGTGTACATATGACGTATTACTTCTAGTCTTTATTTTCCCATAGTATGTGCTCGCTCCAAATCCTGCGTTACCACTGCAATTAACATTCAGCAAACTGCTGCAAAATGTACATTTTACCCCGAAACACAGACCTGCCGCTACAGTCTGAAGGGTCCTCGCTGTCAGCTGATGGTCAGAGAACAAGCGACCTCCTTCTATAGGAAGAAAGGTAACGTCATCCATAACCGACCTCTAGGTAGTGCTATCCTTACTGTAGTCGTAGTCATCACCCCAGCGGGAGGGTCATTGCGTGGTTTGGGAATAGCATTTCTAACAAGTAGAGTTAGTATATTGTGGGGTGTTCAAGGCGGTTTTGTCTTGGCACTCTATGGCAGTATGATGCTCAATGCTCCATTATCTACAATCCCAGCATAGTCGACTGTTGCTGCACCCATATCATGGCTACAAACCCTGTATATGGGGGAAATATTTGGGAAATTGCATGGCAGTATTGTACTGTTAATATATAGCGGTGGCCAACAGTCCCACTCTTCCTTGTAACAGTTCTGACAAACTCACGGGGCTTGTCCTGGCCCTTAAAGGGGCGGGATTGGTAAAAACCCTCACTTTTATGGGCATTCCTGGTATGTTGCGTGACGTCCCCATGGGTCTGACTTAATTAGGATCTTTCACCATCTCACACATGTGGAGATGAATGTACCATACTTTAGGAGCTGCTACAGAGATTTGGGGGCACTTCTGAATCTTCCTTTTAGCCCCCACTGTTGCTGAGTTACCAGTAAAGATATGTGACCATCATGGTCCTCTTCACTGTCTGAGAGGAGGAGCTAGAGTAGAGGGGGGGGGGGGGTTACGATAATCTTCCACTTGTCAGAGAAGATTAGCATAAAACACGCCTCCTCCCAGCACTTATAGAAATGTTTCCCCTAAATCCCTTCCTCATCCAATCCCTTCCCTTCCTTGGTTGAACTTGATGGAAATGTGTCTTTTATCAACTGTATAAACCATGTAACTATGTAACAATGTAACCTCCTCTCTGGCAGTGGAGAGGATTAGAATGGTCAGAGACTAGGACTGATATTTCATCAACCGTGGGGGTTAGAAAGAAAATTCAAAGTGCCCCTGAATCTGTATAGCAGCCTCTACAGAATGTATGTTCATCTCCACATGTGTGCAGCGGTGAAAGGTTCTCTTTAAATGCCCTGATTTATACCCACACGAAGTTGGTAATTTTGGATATGGGACATAACACTGAAGTAAATGGCTGGTAATGGGTATAGAGCCATAATGTGGACTCTATATGGCAATATTAGCTTAGTCCTTCATGGCAGCATCAAACTAGTACTGACTAATTCTAAGGAGCTTGAAGACTTTCCCTTTAATTAAGGAGCCATAGGGCCTTCCATTTTTGAAGTCTGGTACTATTGACAACACCTTTTTTCCTGCTTCTTAAAAGTGGGAAAGTTAATGCAATTTTATGTAAAAAGAATCAATTTTAGGGGGTTGGAGGCTCAAAATTCAATTTAGAGAAATTTGTCTAAATTTGTCTTTAATTTGTAAATTTTACAATTTCAGCCTCGGCACGTCCTATGACCTCACTGACCATATCACAGGGCGGCATTGTGGGAAAACTTGGCTCAGTTTCCATTGGTTCCGATATTAAATATGTAAATCACTTCTTGGGCGTCCCTTATGCAGCTCCACCCACAGGCGACAACCGATTCCGAGCTCCTCAGTCATATTCCTGGAGCGGCACATGGAATGCCACCTTCATCAGGTAGGGAGAGTGCGTGGGAGGTCACGTGACCCCCTGGTGGAGGATATTTTCACACAGAAGTTGAATTTATTGGAAAAATAATTGTGGCTAAATTAAGAAGACGGGTTCCTGTTATGACTGCACATCATTTAGATAACGTCTTCTGTTGTGGAGATTATGAGATCACTTGTTAGTTAGGGCTTTGTTGAAATACATAACTTCAAGGGTCAATGATGTTGCATTCAACGCTCTAGCAAAGATGGTTGGCCCCTCCAAGACTCATCACAACACAGTCCTCAACACCCAAAATCATCAGTTCCCAAACGTCACCAATCAGAACTCATCAGATCCAAGTCCTTGGCATCCAAGCCTCATCATATCCCAATTTTCACTACCTAAAACTTACCAGACCCCAGAGCTCACGACTTTGGTCTGGAGAAGTTATCATACTCCAGACCAAGACTTTTTAGATCATACCCTCACCATTCAAACCTCACCAGAACCCATAGCACATGAACCAAGACTGATCACACCCAAACCATCTGCATCCGAGACTCATCATACCCCATTCTTCTCCAAGTGAGGCTTATCAGATTCCAGACCTCATCACAGAATCCAGAATACAATGTCCAAGACTTTTCAACAGCCAAAATCGCATATCCAAGAATTATCAGACCCCAGACATTTGTAACCAACACTTATCAGACCTCAGACCTCTGCTCCTCACTGCCTACACTTTATTAGCCCCAAGGCCTAAACACTCAAGATCTTCAAACCTTGGATCTCTTAACCGACCAGAAACTCTTCATACTCAAGACTCATTAGTTCCCATATAAGGTCCCATATCTCACCCAAGAATCCAAGACCCTTAAGAACCCAAAGCTTGTAACTCAAGATTCACCAATCCCCAGATTTCATAATCCAAATGCCTAGATTCTTGATTTTTAGCACCAAAGACCTACTAGACTCAGACCTCATCATTCAAGGTTCTACAGACTTCACCACCAAGATCCATAGCTATAAGACCACATGGCTCAGTACCTAAGACTCACAACACCAGGACCTCAGCAGCCATTACTCATAAGACTCAGAAAGACTCATCTGTCAGGAGTATCTACTTGGGAAATGAGTCTACAAGAAAACATGAAGTGGATTTTAGACTGACCGGCTCTGATAGACAACACAGCTTGGTTGGGGGTCATTGGTTTTTAGGGGTGTCAATATATGGGGTGCTTAATCCTGCATCCTGTCTCTGATGTCTGAGAGGCTTCTGTACATACGGAGAAGACACTGGTAATATGAAGGGTATACGGTAAAGGCCATCCCGGATAAATCAGAACTAACAAGTGACGAAAACTGAAGGAAGTAAAATATCCCCCATAACAGGGACTTGTATTCAAGTGTAAGGCTTCAGCTTTTCTCACTCCTAAAACTAAGACCCTCGTTTATTTCTTTCTTTCCATCTTATTTATGTCTCAGTGATTTCTTTATTATTTAGGATTTTTAAAATTGCATTTTATTATAAATCATTTGCATTTATGTATTTCTATTATTTTATTATAGTTCATAACTTTACTTGTGATAATAATTTGCTAGTTTTTTTTATTTACCGTATTTAGAATAATTTTCTTCTTATATTTTCAAATTCTTAATTTGTAGCACTTATTTAGTATTTTTTATCTTATTAATTATTTGTGTTTACAATCATTTTTTATTTCATTATTTTTTTTTCCAAACATTTATTTATGATTTTAGAATGTAGTGTTTTTTTTTTTTTATTATCTAACTTTATTGTATGTGATTTCATTTCCAGACCAAGCTGCCTGCAGCCCGGGAATGGGAAGGCTCAGTATTCATCTGTCAGTGAGGATTGCTTGTACCTTAACTTATTTGTTCCGCAGAATTTGGTAAGTATTCACACCCACTATGTGCCAAGCCAACACTTATCCCAATGGAGGAACATGGTGTAATAACATGACAGCCATTAGACCTTAATGTGAACAATGTAATACTTCATTTCTCCTCTGGGGGAGCTGCAGGGAAAACAAACACTTGCCATAATTTTTACTAAGAGAAACAACATAAGGACAACAATCACCTTCTCCTGATCGGGACCTTCTCCAACAAAAAGCTGAACAATCTTACTATTTCTAGCATCTGTTACTTCATGTGTCAAAGCCTGAAAACCAACCGTGACCTGATCATTTTCACAGCTGAGGGTTTGTTATAGTTGTATCCAGTCTAGAAGATCCTCTGCAGCCAACACACATAAGCAAAGTCCTTTCTGAGTTTACTACAAAGTATCTGCATTGTTGCCATTGTCCTACCAAAAAAGGGGTTGGGTTTATGTAGATGACACCTGGAGGAGGTCCAAAGGTTTAAGATGCACCAATGTTTACAAATATAAAAGTATCAGTCTGGAGAGAAGTGCAGGAGACTTACTACATTGGATACAATTGTAACAAACTCTCAGCCATGGGAAGTATTTGAATTATACAGAACAAGAATGTTCCTGCATTTTTGCCATTTAGGATTTTTCTTTTCAATAAGGGCAACATAAAGTAATTCCTCCATCTCTAAGCCTTAATGTTGTAACCTAGTGTTCACACCCAACACACCCTGTCCTGTGTCCCCCATAATAGGTCCTGCGTTATAAATGACGGATAGTGGGTGAGGCTCCTGTTATAGATTTTGCCCTTTAGGCTCCGTTACCTCTTGTCCAATCCACTAGTTCTCTATGTGACATTACTGTGTGCACTGTATACAATGTATCAATCCTTGTCCCTTTGTTTTTAGGGAACAAGCTCCCCCGTTCTGCTGTATTTCCACAACAGTCCCAAAGACTATGCTGAGAATGGCCAGACGTTTGTGGATGGCTCGTACCTGGCGGCCATAGGGGACATCATTGTGGTCACTGCCAGCTACAGGGTTGGTGCTTTTGGCTTCCTAAGCTCAGGTAGGTGCACAGGGGACTGTCAAGCCCACGCAGCCAACAGATGTTTCAATCATTTCTTCTTCTTGAGCAAATATTTTCAGAATTTCAGATACTGGGTGGAAGTATCCTCACACTGCTGTGCTCTTAGTTCTCTGCATTGAACAGCTTCACAGTGCCTCACCTCTGTAGTCAGTTAAAGATACAGTATTTAACCAGAAGGAGGAGACTGTGCAGTCATTTCAATGCAGGGAGCTAAGAGCACAGCTGGGTGAGGACATACCCCAGTGCACTTGGAGAAGCAATCCTTCAACATGCACACAAATATGATCCCTCTTCTAAAACCATTACTTGGTCAGAACTGCTGACAGATTCCCTTTAAAGAAAAAAATTCTGTTTGCCTGAAGCCACCACTTGGGGGAGCTGCTGAGTATCTGGCATACAGGTGTATCATAGTGTTCTATGTAGAAACAGTAAGTTCCAGAGCTCCCTCTAGTGGTGTCCGGTGGAAGAAGTAATCTCTATGTCTGTGCAGGGGATTTGGATTTTTTTTTTCAATAAAAATTGGATCCGACTGTGATCATTTAAATAGAAGTTTAGAAATGTATTCGATTACCGTCTTCCATAAATATAGTGATTTTTTTCTTGTATTGTTGGACTGAATGTCCGGAGCATCTGCTTTTTGTTGGATGACTGCGATCAGACGCGTCTGGTTTTATTATAAATGTCGTTTCCCCCCGTTTCAGGTAACGCCGTGCCAAATGGCAACTGGGGCCTTCTCGATCAGACCGCAGCCCTGAAATGGGTCCAGGAAAACATTGCTTATTTTGGAGGTGACCCTGAACAAATTAGTATCATGGCGGACCGGGCGGGCGCTGACCTGGCCAGCATTCACTTATTATTACCAGAGGCGAAGGCGATAAAGAGAGCAGCGCTCATGGTAAGACGCCACTGACTGCATGACACGGAGTGTACCATTGGAGAGCTGGGGGTGTATTTCTGGGCCTCTCACATAGCTATGTCCTGAAAGTGCATGCTGGGAGTTGTAGTCGAGAAATGGTTGTCTTTCTATATTTGGAGACTGTTGCTTTAGAGGTGTCAGTTTTGGAAATTTTTGGAACCTAATTTTGTTCACATGATCACCAAGCGAGCGTGGAACTAGGAGAGACAGGGCCCCATAGCAGGCTACTGAATGAGGCCCAATTCTCACTTAAAAAATATACATATTTCTATACTCACACAGTATATACACACCAGACAAATACAGCATAAACATACATACAGTAGGTACACACCATATTAACATACAGCCTATACACATATATACAGTATATACGCACCACACACACATACACATCCAATACTGCAAATGCTGGGGCCCCCTGACACTGTGGGCCCCATAGCAGCTGCTATGGCTGCTACCCCTGTAGTTACGCCCCTGATGATCACAAATATGTAGGTTGTTTGAATGAAGTAAGAGCCCCACCATTGCCCACAGGTTGTGTCTGGTATTGCAGCTCAGCCTCTCTGAAGTGGTCTATACCAGTCACATCCTGATGATAGCCTTAAAGGGATTGTCCAGAATTAAGAAAACATGGCATATATTTAAAAATGTAAAATAATGACGACGGCTCTTGATTGGTTGTTGGTGACAAACGACAGCTACGATATGATTGGTGGAATTGGCAAATGGCACTGGTTTTATTCTCAATGGGTTATCTGAAAAGTTTTTGACTATATTTTTTGTGAGCCTATCATATACTGTGGGCAGCTGGTGTATGATGTACCACTGGTTGGATGAGGAGTTGGTACATTAAGTAGTATTTTAAAAAAAAAAACACGTTGAACAAGAAATTTCTTTATTTATACTGTACCGAGAAACATTTTATAAAATACAAAAAAAAGTTAATTTACAGTTAAAGGGACCTCATCGCCATAAAAGTGAGGTCCGCTCTGTGGGTGGCAGGTTATAGAGCAGGAGGGGCTGAGAAGATATATACATTTTTCTGGGAAAATATTCGGTAGACCTCGGCGTTTTTATCCTTTCAACTTCGGCATATTCTCGACGTAGGAGTCCAGTGGGCGGTCCTATACCGAGATCTGCTTAATCAGCTTCTACTGTTCTATATCCTGCTGCCTGTAGATGTCATTGCATTTACAACATCCCGGTGTTCCTATAAATTCTTACACGTTGTGGCGCTACAAGTGGGTCATAGTAGGTGACCCCCGATTGTACCTACTCATCTCTAAAATCTCAGATATTCTGTGGATTGGCACTCCCATCATCCTTTGAAATCATAGTCAGTTGGTCTCCCTAGCAAAAATAAACTCTTATTGTGGTCTGATACCTGTTTCCATACAGTAAAATCCACGCCCAACCACCCCTGGTCTCCATCATCAGAGAAAAGGTAATGGTTGATGTTCATAGACTTGAGGTTTCAGAACTTTCCATGGGATTTAATTAAAACTCATGTTTGTGGTGGGAAGATTTGGTAAAACTGTTGCCAGCATCTTGCAAAGTGGTAACTGGGGGGCAGATTTGTTTTTGACCTGCTCAACCCTGGTCGCCATAGATGTCTAGATTTTAGATATCTCCTCTACCCATTCCAATGGCTTGAGTGGCTTGACTTGGCTAGCCAAGTGGTTTGACCCATGTCCATGGCTCAGGTTTAGCTTTCTTCCTCCTTGTCCTTGGTGCCACCTCTGGAGGAGTATTTGAGCTGCTCGTAGGAAATGGAATGGGAACACCTTGAGATAAGCTGATGGCTCTCCATCTATAATATGAGAATCTGTAGACCATCTCAAGTGAAGTCCCGTAGACTCATCCTTCCTGTTGTATATCAAGGTCCTCAACTTTTGTAAGTGGACTATAACAGAGACCTTTGACCTGGTGTCATCCATCACTAACACTGGTTATTACCCATTTGGTCTTCCTTTCTATCATGGACAACAAGGTCTATCTGTGCGGTTTCCTTGATCTTCTCCACTTCACAAGATTCCATGTATCATTATCCCTAATTTTAGATCTTGGTGTCATCTTGTCAAAAATAATCTTGGAGTGGCCACACCTGACCCACCACAGGTCATATCTATTTAAGGGTCATTTCTGAGTTCTTGTGGTAATTAAAAAAAAAATTATATTAGAAGATAAAATTCCATAACTGGAAGTTTAGGTTTCAAAAATATTGAAGACTATTTCCATCAATATTTTGAGTTTTTGTAGTCCTTGATTGGGTTTCCTCAAGGAAACATGAAGTCATTTGGTCAAAATCAAACATCTGCCTTGTTTGGGTCTTCTGCCAAGAACCTTTTAAGAACCTTTGTGGGCAAAACTAATGATACCTAGAAGAGTTTTGAGACAGAACCTATGATCTTTGGTCATCTGTAGGAAACCCTAGGACAGTGGTGGCGAACCTATGGCACGAGTGCACCTGTGGGCACTTAGGTCATCACCCCAGGACAGAGTTCACCAAACAGGACCAAATCCATCAAATCTTCCTGCTGTCCCAGGCAACTTGGAGAGAAGCTATAATGAAAGTCTGAATTTGCCCTCCTTATTTCAATTGTATTGGCATCCGATACAATTGAAAGAAGTGGAAGAACAGGTAGCAGTAAGTTACTGTCAAAATGTCACGTTGGCACTTAAAGGGAACCTGTCACCAGGAGACCCATTTTTAGCACTCCCCCTCGAAGAGCCTCGAAACATATTACCAACACGTTACCAAAAGTTCTACCACTTTCTAACATCCTTTTACGCTTTCAGTTCTGAAATGTTTTGAGATCCCTGAAAAATGTATCAAAGAACCTTCCAATCCTCAACTTGAAGGACACATGTCTGAAAGTTTGGGTCTCGTGATGCATCTCCTAGGGCAGTGGTGGCGAACCTTATGGAGACAGAGTGCCCGAACTACAACCAAAATCCATTTATTTACTGTTAAAGGGGACCTGTCACCAGGAGACCCATTTTTAGCTCTCCCCCAGTCCCCACAGAACACAGTACATACACTGCCAAAGTGTTTTTGTATAAAAAATAGGTTTTACAGAAAAAAAGATATGTTATATTGTACCTTTCATTAGCATCTGCTGTGTGACTAGGCAGTTGCCAATTGGGAGGAGCTGGAAAGGAGCAGTTTCCCCCCCACCCTTGGGAAACATGTGACCTTTTCAAATATATGAATAACTCCCCACACTCGGGATTGGCTGTAGAGGAGCAGGGGGCGTCGCTAAGCCCAGTGATGAGTGTTTTCATATATTTAAAAAGGTCACATGGAGAAGCAGTTTCCCAAGGGTGGGGGGAACTGCTCCTTTCCAGCTCCTCCCTTTTGGCAACTGCCTAGTCACACAGCAGATGCTAATGAAAGGTACAATATAACGTATCTTTTTTTCTGTAAAACCAATTTTTAATACAAAAACACTTTGGCAGTGTATGTACTGTGTTCTGTGGGGACTGGGGGAGTGCTAAAAATGGGTCTCCTGGTGACAGGTTCCCTTTAACAGTAAATAAATGGATTTTGGTTGTAGTTCGGGCACTCTGTCTCTATAAGGTTCGCCACCACTGCCCTAGGAGATGCATCACGAGACCCAAACTTTCAGACATGTGTCCTTCAAGTTGAGGATTGGAAGGTTCTTTGATACATTTTTCAGGGATCTCAAAACATTTCAGAACTGAAAGCGTAAAAGGATGTAAGAAAGTGGTAGAACTTCTGGTAACGTGTTGGTAATATGTTTCGAGGCTCTTAGTTCCAACACTGGTGGACCTTCCGGTAATTTGTGGACCAGTTCTACAGCAGAAGACTTCTCATAGCCTCATGAAAGGTGAACAATTCCTTCTCTGATCCCACTAATAAGTTCTTCTCTGACAAAACAGAAAGCCAGTCTGAACAAAGCTCAATCAATGTGATAGAAGTTCCATGTGACAGTAGAAGATTTGGGTTGTCCTCCTTAAGCAGTGTCCTAGTGAGTCCCAGTGAAGGGGAGAACTTTCTGAGGGTCTGGAGATTCGGCACAGAACTCCATAATCTCATCTGTAACTTTCCATATAATTTGCGCAGTCAGAAATGACACTGTTCCTAGAAAAGATACAACTCCGGCGATTCCGTTTTTCCTTTAGTTCATTGTTAGGAATGGTAAAGTTTCCTTCTCCGTCTTCTGCCAGGGACAGGTACGAGGCGATGCTTTGTCTCAGCCCATAACTAAGGAAGGAGTCATCAGTTTCCAAGGAAGTCTCTGGTTCTTCTGCCGCCAGTGACACCCTGCGGAATGAGAGAATCACATGTTACATCCAAGTAGCTATATACAGTATGAGACATGGGGACTATATGTAACTATACAGGGACCGGACAATACCCACCTCTTCATACTCTTCCAGTTAAATGGCTTCTTCCTTCTCATGACTGGAACTTCCTGCCGCACATGGAGGACATTTACAGACTGTTGTGTGAGGCACGGGGTGGTGAGAACACAGCACAAGCCATCGGCACTTTCTAGAAAGAAACAAAGATGAATCACTGTAAATAACATAGATTATCATTCTCCACCATAGGGGGCAGTATTATAGTAGTTATATTCTTGTACATAGGGGGCAGTATTATAGTAGTTATATTCTTGTACATAGGGGGCAGTATTATAGTAGTTATATTCCTGTACATAGGGGGCAGTATTATAGTAGTTATATTCTTGTACATAGGGGGCAGTATTATAGTAGTTATATTCTTGTACATAGGGGGCAGTATTATAGTAGTTATATTCTTGTACATAGGGGGCAGTATTATAGTAGTTATATTCTTGTACATAGGGGGCAGTATTATAGTAGTTATATTCTTGTACATAGGGGGCAGTATTATAGTAGTTATATTCTTGTACATAGGGGGCAGTATTATAGTAGTTATATTCTTGTACATAGGGGGCAGTATTATAGTAGTTATATTCTTGTACATAGGGGGCAGTATTATAGTAGTTATATTCTTGTACATAGGGGGCAGTATTATAGTAGTTATATTCCTGTACATAGGGGGCAGTATTATAGTAGTTATATTCTTGTACATAGGGGGCAGTATTATAGTAGTTATATTCTTATACATAGGGGACAGTATTATAGTAGTTATATTCCTGTACATAGGGGGCAGTATTATAGTAGTTATATTCCTGTACATAGGGGGCAGTATTATAGTAGTTATATTCCTGTACATAGGGGCAGTATTGTAGTAGTTATATTCTTGTACATAGGGGGCAGTATTATAGTAGTTATATTCCTGTACATAGGGGGCAGTATTATAGTAGTTATATTCTTGTACATAGGGGCAGTATTATAGTAGTTATATTCCTGTACATAGGGGGCAGTATTATAGTAGTTATATTCTTGTACATAGGGGGCAGTATTATAGTAGTTATATTCCTGTACATAGGGGGCAGTATTATAGTAGTTATATTCTTGTACATAGGGGTCAGTATTATAGTAGTTATATTCTTGTACATAGGGGGCAGTATTATAGTAGTTATATTCTTGTACATAGGGGGCAGTATTATAGTAGTTATATTCTTGTACATAGGGGGCAGTATTATAGTAGTTATATTCTTGTACATAGGGGGCAGTATTATAGTAGTTATATTCTTGTACATAGGGGGCAGTATTATAGTAGTTATATTCTTGTACATAGGGGGCAGTATTATAGTAGTTATATTCTTGTACATAGGGGGCAGTATTATAGTAGTTATATTCCTGTACATAGGGGCAGTATTATAGTAGGTATATTCTTGTACATAGGGGGCAGTATTATAGTAGTTATATTCTTGTACATAGGGGGCAGTATTATAGTAGTTCTATTCTTGTACATAGGGGCAGTATTATAGTAGTTATATTCTTGTACATAGGAGGCAGTATTATAGGAGTTATATTCTTTTACATAGGAGGCAGTATTATATTAGTTATATTTTTGTACATAGGGGGCAGTATTATAGTAGTTATATTCTTGTACATAGGGGGCAGTATTATAGTAGTTATAGTCTTGTACATAGGGGGCAGTATTATAGTAGTTATAGTCTTGTACATAGGGGGCAGTATTATAATATAGTTATATTCTTGTACAAAGGGGGCAATATTATAGTAGTTATATTCTTGTATATAGGGGGCAGTATTATAGTAGTTATAGTCTTGTACATTGGGGGCAGTATTATAGTTGTTATATTCCTGTACATAAGGGGCAGTATTATAGTAGTTATAGTCTTGTACATAGGGGGCAGTATTATAGTAGTTATATTCCTGTACATAGGGGGCAGTATTAGAGAAGTTGTATTCTTGTACATAGGGTCAGTGTTATAGTAGTTATATTCTTGTACATAGGGTCAGTGTTATAGTAGTTATATTCTTGTACATAGGGGGCAGTATTATAGTAGTTATATTCTTGTACATAGGGGGCAGTATTATAGTGGTTATATTCTTGTACATACGGGCTGTATTATAGTAGTTATATCCTTGTACATATGGGGCAGTATTATAGTAGTTATATCCCTGTACATAGGGGGCAGTATTATAGTAGTTATATTCCTGTACATAGGAGGCAGTATTACAGTAGTTATATTCTTGTACATAGGGGGCAGTATTATAGTAGTTATATTCTTGTACATAGGGGACAGTATTATAGAAGTTATATCCCTGTACATAGGGGGCAGTATTATAGTAGTTATATTCTTGTACATAGGGGGCAGTATTATAGTAGTTATATTCTTGTACATAGGGGGCAGTATTATAGTAGTTATATTCTTGTACATAGGGGGCAGTATTATAGTAGTTATATTCTTGTACATAGGGGGAAGTATTATAGTAGTTATATTCCTGTACATATGGGGCAGTATTATAGTAGTTATATTCCTGTACATAGGGGGCAGTATTATAGTAGTTATATTCCTGTACATAGGGGGCAGTATTATAGTGGTTATATTCTTGTACATAGGGGGCAGTATTATAGTGGTTATATCCTTGTACATAGGGGGCAGTATTATAGTAGTTATATTCTTGTACATAGGGGGCAGTATTATAGTGGTTATATTCCTGTACATAGGGGGCAGTATTATAGTAGTTATATTCTTGTACATAGGGGGCAGTATTATAGTAGTTATATTCCTGTACATAGGGGGCAGTATTATAGTAGTTATATTCTTGTACATAGGGGCAGTATTATAGTTGTTATATTCCTGTACATAGGGGGCAGTATTATAGTAGTTATATTCTTGTACATAGGGGGCAGTATTATAGCAGTTATATTCTTATACATAGGGGGCAGTATTATAGTAGTTATATTCTTGTACATAGGGGGCAGTATTATAGTAGGTATATTCCTGTACATAGGGGGCAGTATTATAGTAGTTATATTCTTGTACATAGGGGGCAGTATTATAGTAGTTATATTCTTGTACATAGGGGGCAGTATTATAGTATTATATTCTTGTACATAGGGGGCAGTATTATAGTAGTTATATTCTTGTACATAGGAGGCAGTATTATAGTAGTTATATTCTTGTACATAGGAGGCAGTATTATAGTAGTTATATTCTTGTACATAGGGGGAAGTATTATAGTAGTTATATTCCTGTACATAGGGGGCAGTATTATAATAGTTATATTCTTGTACATAGGGGGCAGTATTATAATAGTTATATTTTTGTACATAGGGGGCAGTATTATAGTAGTTATATTCTTGTACATAGGGGACAGTATTATAGTAGTTATAGTCTTGTACATAGGAGGCAGTATTATAGTAGTTATATTCTTGTACATAGGGGCAGTATTATAGTAGTTATATTCTTGTACATAGGGGGCAGTATTATAGTAGTTATATTCTTGTACATAGGGAGCAGTATTATAGTAGTTATATTCTTGTACATAGGGGGCAGTATTATAGTAGTTATATTCTTGTACATAGGGGGCAGTATTATAGTCGTTATATTCTTGTACATAGGGGGCAGTATTATAGTGGTTATATTCTTGTACATGGGGGGCAGTATTATATAATTCTGCTGCTCACCTGAATAGTGATTCACAAGGTGCTCTAGACACTGGAAGGTTAACCTCGGAGAGATATAATACCAGTTGTTTGGCAAGCGGAAGATTCTATAATGTTTTATTTGTCTGTGTTTGACTGATAATGAATAGGATCCTGTGAATAAGGGAAGAAAATATAACAGTCTATATGACAATCTTATGGCACAGCTATAATATTGCACACGTTAATTTATCAGACGTAATGCTGCTATAATACATTCTACACTGTCTTAATGGGTTCTGTATCTGAGTAGATATTAGTATGTAGTGATGTTGCTCCATTGTTAGGGGCTATGTGGTCTCATAGAGCCAGGCAGGTGCCCGCCGATGCCATTGTCTACTCTTACAAGTGCAGAAGCCGGATGCCCATTGTTGCCCGCTCCTGCCTCCAGCAGGGCAGTATCTGGCAGCATGAGGCCGGGGCATTAGATCCAGGGCTATTTTTACAGTCACAGACACGACTGTGGTCTCTTGTGTTCCTTTATGTGGTTGGTTGGGGGAGAACCCTTCTAGTTACTCTGACTGCTGTGGTTACTTGGGGCCGGTCACCCCACAAGCCCATTATGGTTTATATATGACTGTACATGTACCATATATATACACTACTAATTATATATGTAACCACAACCAGGCAGCTGCCAGATCTCCTCCATCCTGGAAGGTTTATGGCTACAGAGCAGCCGATACATAATATCACCCTGTAAGTCAGGGGTCCCCAAACTTTTTACATAGGGGGCCGTTCACTGTCCCTCTCAGACCGTTGGAGGGCCAGACTAAAGTTTAAAAATAAATAGCGGTACATGTGATTGGGCCCCCCTCAATTAATGCTGCCCCACCATTAATTATTTTACATGCTGACCCCCCCCACTATTATTAATTATTTCCTGATGCCCCTCCATCATTAATTATTTCCTGATGCCCCTCCATAATTAATTATTACCTGATGCCCCTCCATCATTAATTAATTCCTGATGCCCCTCCATCATTAATTATTTCCTGATGCCCCTCCATCATTAATTATTACCTGATGCCCCTCCATCATTAATTATTTCCTGATGCCCCTCCATCATTAATTAATTCCTGATGCCCCTCCATCATTTATTATAACCTGATGCCCCTCCATCATTTATTATAACCTGATGCCCCTCCATCATTTATTATTTTGTATAATGCATAATTAATAATTTTTTTATATCAGGGCCCCCTGGCCGCCACAATCTTTTTGCTACAGTTTAAAAAAAAACCAAAAACCTATACTCACCTCTGGCAGCGGCTCCCGCGTCTTCTTTCTTCTGGCTGCTGCCGGACAGGAAGGGGTGCGCGGCCAGGTTCAAGGAGCGATGTGCGCCGGGGTCGTCTTCCGGCCACATCGCTCCACCTGCAGTAATAGTGCTCGAGCGGACACATCGGCCGCATCGAGGGGCCTCCGGACGGACGGAGGCCCCTGCCCGACTGCCGCGACCTGCCGGGGGCCTCAGTAGGAGCCGCTGGCGCTCCAAGCCCTGACTGCGGCGGGGGCCGGATTACACTGTTCTCCAGGGCTAATATTTCACACTTACTAATGTCCTTCCTGCCAGGGAGGATTCTCAGTTTAGATTACACATTTATTGGTTACAAAGGGGATTATCCAGAGAACCTATTCATGTGGATAGACACCAGAGGTGGCGCTGCAGGTGAAATAAACACTTACTACTTGTTTTCCTTACATCCTAGACAACCCCTTTAAGATTCTAAAAAAGCCTTTTAAGGAGGACAGATCCCATTCCCTTACGTACGTATCAGTGCCACATGTGCTTGTTTTGGATTTTACCTTGTTTCGTTTCGCTTTGTCTGATCATGAAAGATCCGGTCTTCATTTCCGGGAGCTCTAATAGTTGTTCAGATTTCTCCCTCCCGACACCATCGAATAACCACCTGAAAAGAAAAACCCACAGGTTTACTCACAAGAAAATGCATCCTGACAGCCCCCTCCTCCCTTCTCGCAGCAGAAATCTCAGCAATACAATGGGGGTCATTTACTTAGGGCCTGATTCGCGTTTTCCCGACGTGTTACCCGAATATTTCCGTTTTGCGCCGAATTACCCTGTATTGCCCCGGGATTTCGGTGCACGCGATCGGATTGTGGCGCATCGGCATTGGCATGCACGCGACGGAAATCGGGGGGCGTGGCCGAACAAAAACCCAACGGATTCGGAGAAACCGCCGCATTTTTTAAAAAAAACTGTCGCTGGACACGCGCTCACCTTCACCAAGAATAGGATCGTGAATAGAGATGAGCGAGCTTGATGCTCGGTCGAGCATTAGCGTACTCGAAACTGCTCGTTGCTCGGATGAGTATTTCGCCCGCTCGAGAAAATGGCATCTCCCGCCGTTTTGCTTTTTGGCGGCCAGAAACAGAGCCAATCACAAGCCAGGAGACTCTGCACTCCACCCAGCATGACGTGGTACCCTTACACGTCGATAGCACGTGGTTGGCTGGCCAGATCAGGTGACCCTGGGATAGACTAGCCGCTGCCCGCGCTGCTCGGATCATTCTGTGTCTGGATGCCGCTAGGGAGAGAGCTGCTGCTGGTCAGGGAAAGCGTTAGGGTGTTCTATTAGAATACTGTTAGGCAGGAGTGATTCTCCAAGAACCCAACAGCCCTTCTTAGGGCTACAATAACGTTCTACTTTTTTTTTTTTATTTGCTTGTGGCTGGGCTTGCTGGCACTAATAGTGCAGCTAGTACCATATTGTGAGGAATTTGCAGGGAGACTTGTGTTTAGCTCTTAGTGACACACATATCCACCTCAAACACCGAAGTGGGACAATTTATTAGGGGTTTGATTTGAATTAGGCAGAGTCTGCTGATTTATTTATTTTTTACGTTTATTTATCTTATAACTCAAAGTCATCTGGCACAGCACAAAATCCAGTTGTGTGCTGTCAGTGTAGGTTAGAAACTAGCCATAGCAATAGGATAGCATCGTTTTGTTTAAAAAAAAAAACACAAAAAACACAAAAAAAAAAATTTGAAGTTTACACTTTAATTTTGAAAATGTTTAACCCGAGGGCTAGGGGTAGAGGACGAGGGCGTGGACGTGGGCGTCCAACTACTGCAGGGGTCAGAGGCCGTAGTCCTGGGCGGGGTGAGACACCACCTGCTGATGAGGGAGCAGGGGAACGCCGCAGAGCTACACTCCCTAGGTTCATGTCTGAAGTTACTGGGACTCGTGGTAGAGCACTGTTGAGGCCAGAACAGTGTGAAGAGGTGATGTCGTGGATTGCGGACAATGCTTCTAGCCATTTGTCCACCAGTCAGTCTTCCACGCAGTCCACCCATGTCACCGAAATCAGCACTCCTCCAGCTCCTCCACCTCAGCCTCCTTCCCCCCAGTCTGCCCCCTCCCAGCAAAATTTGGCATTTGAACCGGCATATTCTGAGGAACTGTTTTCTGGACCCTTCCCACAGTCACAACCACGGTTGCTGCTGAGCAATTTTCCGATGCCCAGGTTTTCCACCGGTCGCAGTCTGTGGGTGATGATGACATTATTGACGTAGTGGAAGAAGTGTGTAAAGAGGTGTCGGACGATGAGGAGACACGGTTGTCAGACAGTGGTGAAGTTGTTGTCAGGGCAGGAAGTCCGAGGGGGGAGCAGACTGAGGGATCGGAGGATGATGAGGTGACAGACCCAAGCTGGGTTGATAGGCCGGGTGAACACAGTGCTTCTGAGACGGAGGGGAGTCCTCGACCAGAACAGGTTGGAAGAGGCAGTGGTGGGGCCAGACGGAGAGGCAGGGCCAGAGCTGGTGCATCAGCGCCAAATGTTGCCCGTAGTCAAGCTCCCGTGGCGAGGGCTAGATTTTCAGAAGTCTGGAGGTTCTTTAAAGAAACACCGGATGACCGACGGACTGTGGTGTGCAACCTTTGCCAAACCAGGATCAGCAGGGGTTCCACCACTACTAGCTTAACTACCACCAGTATGCGCAGGCATATGAATGCTAAACACCCCACTCAATGGCACCAAGCCCGTTCACCTCCGGCCGGGCACACCACTGCTCCTTCCCCTGTGTCATCTGCTAGTCAGCCCCCTGCCCAGGACCACGGCCCAAACAGCTCCCGTGCGAAAACCCCATCTTCGCCTCCACGATCCTCCACAGCATCCACCATACCGTTCAGCTCTCCATACCCCAGACGCTGGAGCGCAAAAGGAAGTATAGCGCAACCCACCCACTTTTCCCGATGTGACGCCCCAGCCCTGCACAAGCACGTGTCAGAGAACATCATCTGTGCCCTGACCAACGCCGTTTCTGACAAGGTCCACCTGACCACGGACACGTGGACGAGTGCTGCCGGACAGGGCCACTATATATCGCTGACGGCACATTGGGTTAACTTGGTGGAGGCTGGGACCGAGTCTGACCCTGGGGCTGGTCATATACTGCCGACGCCGAGGATTGCGGGGCCTACCTCGGTCCAGGTCTCAAAGGCCTACTATGACTCCTCCCACCCCTCCTCCACCTCCTCCTCCTCCGAATTACCATCCGTGGGCATGGCGCCATCAGTCGGTAGCTCTAGGCACAGCAGCAGTGCCGTCGCTAAGTGACAGCAGGCGGTGCTCAAACTGCTGAGCCTAGGCGATAAAAGGCACACCGCCCAAGAGCTATTACAGGGCATCACGGCGCAGACTGATCTGTGGCTGGCACCGCTGAACCTGAAGCCAGGCATGGTTGTGTGTGACAACGGCCGTAACCTGGTGGAGGCTCTGTAACTCGGCAGACTGACACATGTGCCATGCCTTTCGAAACCTCATGGCGGCGGCCGCCCCTCGGTATTCGGTCCCCAGCCGCCACTACTTTTCCCGATGTGACGTCCCAGCCCTGCACAAGCACGTGTCAGAGAACATCATCTGTGCCCTGACCAACGCCGTTTCTGACAAGGTCCACCTGACCACGGACACGTGGACGAGTGCTGCCGGACAGAGCCACTATATATCGCTGACGGCACATTGGGTTAACTTGGTGGAGGCTGGGACCGAGTCTGACCCTGGGGCTGGTCATATACTGCCGACGCCGAGGATTGCGGGGCCTACCTCGGTCCAGGTCTCAAAGGCCTACTATGCCTCCTCCTCCTCCCACCCCTCCTCCACCTCCTCCTCCTCCGAATTACCATCCGTGGGCATGGCGCCATCAGTCGGTAGCTCTAGGCACAGCAGCAGTGCCGTCGCTAAGCGACAGCAGGCGGTGCTCAAACTGCTGAGCCTAGGCGATAAAAGGCACACCGCCCAAGAGCTATTACAGGGCATCACGGCGCAGACTGATCTGTGGCTGGCACCGCTGAACCTGAAGCCAGGCATGGTTGTGTGTGACAACGGCCGTAACCTGGTGGCGGCTCTGCAACTCGGCAGACTGACACATGTGCCATGCCTGGCCCATGTGTTAAATCTCATAGTTCAGCGTTTCCTCAAGACATACCCCAATCTGTCTGATTTGCTCACGAAGGTGCGCCGCATCTGTGCGCATTTCAGAAAGTCCAGCACAGATGCTGCCACTCTCAGGGCAGCGCAGCGCCGCCTCCAACTGTCCGCTCACCGACTGTTGTGCGACGTGCCCACGAGGTGGAATTCAACATTAACCATGTTATCCAGAGTTTACCAGCAGCGCAGAGCGATTGTAGACTGCCAGATGTCAACTTCCACCAGAACTGGTAGTCAGGTCAGTCAGCTTCCTCAAGTCTACAATGAGGAGTGGACGTGGATGTCTGATATCTGTCAGGTGCTGAGTAACTTTGAGGAGTCAACACAGATGGTCAGTGGCGATGCCGCCATCATCAGCCTCACCATCCCGCTGCTTGGTCTGTTGAAAAACTCTCTGATCAGCATGAAGTCGGAAGCTTTGCGCTCGTCACAAGAGACGGGGGAAGAAGATTCCCTTGTTGATAGCCAAAGCACCCTCAGGTCTGTTTCTCAGCGCATATCGGAGGAGGTGGAGGAGGATGAGGAGGAAGAGGAGGAGAATGTTGGCGAGACAGAAGAGGGGACCATTGTTCAGTCCTTCACTGTTCAGCGTGTATGGGCAGAAGAAGAGGAGTTGGAGGAGGAGGAAATGGACAGTCAGGCCATTGAGGGGAGGGAATTCTTGCGCGTTGGGACTCTGGCGCATATGGCAGATTTCATGCTAGGCTGCCTATCCCGTGACCCTCGCGTTCAAAGAATTTATTCCAGCACCGATTACTGGGTATTCACTCTCCTGGACCCACGGTACAAGCAAAATCTTTCCACTCTCATCCCTGGAGAGGAAAGGAGTGTGAGAATGCATGAATACCAGCAGGCCCTGGTGCACAAGCTGAAACACTATTTCCCTTCTGACAGCGCTAGCGGCAGAGTGCGTAGTTCTGTGGGACAAGTAGCGAGGGAGAGTAGGCGAGCAGGCAGCTTGTCCAGCACTGGCAAGGGTACGCTTTACAAGGCCTTTGCCAGTTTTATGTCACCCCAGCAAGACACTGTCACCTGTCCCCAGTCTCGGCAGAGTAGGGCTGATCTTTACAGAAAGATGGTGAGGGAGTACGTAGCTGACCATACCATCGTCCTAAATGATCACACAGCTCCCTACAACTACTGGGTTTCAAAGCTGGACATGTGGCACGAACTGGCGCTGTACGCCTTGGAGGTTCTTGCCTGCCCTGCCGCTAGCGTGTTGTCCGAGCGGGTTTTCAGTGCAGCTGGTGGCATCATCACCGATAAGCGTACACGCCTGTCGACTGACAGCGCTGACAGGCTGACGCTTATCAAGATGAATAAAGCCTGGATTTCTGCGGATTTTCATTCTCCACCAGGTGAAAGAAGCTCAACCTGAATAATTTATGCACTCCTCCTCCTCATTGTCCTCCTTCTCCTCCTCTTTGTACACTAAAGCAGAGGAAACTGGCTATTTTTGCCAGGGCCAACTGGCTCTAGCTATAGCACTCTATGTATTTAATTTTTCTGGAGGGCCACCTACCCGGTCCTCTGTTTTAAGCAATTTTTGGGAGTGCCACATACAGGCACTCAATCTATTGAATTTTTCTGGAGGACCACCTACCTGCTCCTCTGCTTTGAAAACTTTTTTGGACTGCCACATACAGGCACTCAATCTATTTAATTTTTCTGGAGGACCACCTACCTGCTCCTCTGGTTTGAAAACTTTTTTGGACTGCCACATACAGGCACTATCCAAATTAAATTGTCTCCATAGCAGCCTCCACATGTCGTCTTTTTAGCTGGCTCCACACGTTGTCTCCATTGCTACCTCCACACGTCATCGCCATAGCTGCCTCCAAAAGTCGTCCATATAGCTGCCTCCATACATGGTCTCCTTATCAAACGAGCTGTGTCAGGCAGAATTTTGGGTTGTTTTCATGGCTTCCACATCAAACTTGTTAACTTTGTCGCCACCCTGCTGTGTAATCCACAAAATATACTGGCAAACTTTTATCATTTACCGATATTATTTCAGCGCTTCTTGCGCATCTGTTTACATTCCCCTCACCCGCCATATCCTAAACTTATAAGAACGCTACTACACTTGATCTTATACAAAAGGTTCTTAGAAGTGCTGTTTGGGGAGTAGCCTAGAGACAGGGGCTTGGATTGGCGAAAGCTCGCCTGGCAGCGGAGCGCCAGCTCCATGCCAAGATCCAACTAACATAGTTTTAACTGCAGCACCTTTAATCTACTACTAGTTCACTGCCTCCATACATGGTCCCCTTATCAAACGAGCTGTGTCGGGCAGAATTTTCAGGTGTTTCACCAGATACATAGTGGAACTCGGCCCATCTGTCGCCGCCATGCTGGAGACCTGAAGTTTCAATCATAGCAGCGCAATATGAATGCCCCATACTGTCACTCTTAATCATGGAAGTCGTCTCCATGGCTGCCTCCCCATGTCGTCCCTTTATCAAACGAGCTTTCAGGTGTTTCACCAGATACGTTATGGAACTTGTTCATTATGTCGCCACCATGCTGTGTTATCGACTAAATATACCGTCAACCTTTTGTTCACATAGGAAATCATTTCACCTCCTTCGGTGAAACCTGAGTCCATTTAGGGTATGTCGCCATGCCACTCTCTAGCCTGCCGCTGCTGCCGCTGCCTCTGCATGCCGTCCCCTATAGTGTCAGGGTCAATTATTGCATGTTTTAGATGCTATCTAGCTTCATTCTGTCACTCTGTCATGGCCATGCTGTTGCCCATAATTTTGGCATAATGGTGCGATTATGCAGCCTCAGAGGCATCCATGCATGCTGCCCCTGCTGTTTCCTGTCCATTTCCGTGGTGTTTCCATCCTTTTCTGAGGTTCCCAGGTGTTTGGCCAAGCTTCCCTGTGCAGAGCCTTGGTCCCCTTCAAAAATGCTCGAGTCTCCCATTGACTTCAATGGGGTTCGTTATTCGGACGAGCACTCGAGCATCGGGAAAAGTTCGTCTCGAATAACGAGTACCCGAGCATTTTAGTGCTCGCTCATCTCTAATCGTGAACTCCGGCAGACTTCAGCGCAGCAGCGACACCTGGTGGACGTCGGAGGAACTGCCTTAGTGAATCGCCGGAAGACCTGAATCCACCGCAAAGAACGCGCTGCTGGATCACGAATGGACCGGGTAAGTAAATCTCATTTACTTACCTGGTCCAGTCGCGATCCCGCAGCGCGTTGTCCGACGTGGATTCGGGTTCTGTCAGGATTCACTAATGTCGTGCGCCCAATATCCAGCAGGTGTTGCTGCAGCGCCGAGGTCCGCCGGAGTTCACCTGCTTCTTCCTGGTGCATGTGAGTGCTTGATCTTGCGACACATTTAGTTTTTTAAATTCCGCGTCTTTTTCCAATCCGTCGGGTTTTCCGACGGCCACGCCCACGATTTATGTCACGTGAAAGCCGGCGCGATTGCACCAAAATCTGATCGCGTGAACCAAAATCCCGGCGGAATTTAGCGCAAACCGGAAAATTTGGGAAACCCGACGAAAGTGCGGCTGCGGAGCCCTTAGTAAATGAACCCCATTAAATGCAACTTGTTACCACTTCATCGCCCCCTGCTGACTCCTGGGTGTCTTACACTTATTGCAAGAGAGAAGGTGAATATTCATTCATACAATATAACGGGCTCAATCAGCTTTCACAAAAATTATAATTTTTGGTGCAAAGTGAGAGTTTCAAGATATAAAGCTTTTTATTTAATAGTGTCATTAATAGAGATGAGCGAACATGCTCGTCCGAGCTTGATGCTCGGTCGAGCATTAGGGTACTCGAAACTGCTCGTTACTCGGACGAATACTTCGCCCGCTCGAGAAAATGGCAGCTCCCGCCGTTTTGCTTTTTGGCGGCCAGAAACAGAGCCAATCACAAGCCAGGAGACTCTGCACTCCACCCAGCATGACGTGGTACCCTTACACGTCGATAGCAGTGGTTGGCTGGCCAGATCAGGTGACCCTGGGATAGACTAGCCGCTGGCCGCGCTGCTCGGATCATTCTGTCTCTGGATGCCGCTAGGGAGAGAGCTGCTGCTGCTCAGGGAAAGCGTTAGGGTGTTCTATTAGCTTACTGTTAGGCAGGAGTGATTCTACAACAACCCAACAGCCCTTCTTAGGGCTACAATAACGTTATACTTTTTTTATTTTAATTTGCATCTTTTACCATTTTGTGAGGAATTAGCAGGGGGACTTGCTACCGTTGTGTTTAGCTCTTAGTGGCACACATATCCATAGCAAAGGCTGAAGTGGCAAAATTCAGTAGGGGTTGGATTTCTATTAGGCAATAACTCAGTGTCATCTCATCTGGCATAGTAGTGTGCTTCCTTTGATACTTGGCTAGAAAATAGCCATAGGAGAATACAAACAGCTTCTTGAAGCCTACAGTAGCGTTCTATATATTTGATTTCTGGTTGATCTGCTGGTGGCTTTAGTTTCTGCAGTGCATGTACTTGCCAATTCTGAGCAATTTGTAGTGAGACTTGCGACCGCTGTGTTCTGCGCTTAGTGGCGCACATATCCATAGCAAAGGCTGAAGTGGGAAAATTCAGTAGGGGTTGGATTTCTATTAGGCACTAACTCAGTGTCATCTCATCTGGCATAGTAGTGTGCTTCCTTTGATACTTGGCTAGAAAATAGCCATAGGAGAATACAAACAGCTTCTTGAAGCCTACAGTAGCGTTCTATATATTTGATTTCTGGTTGATCTGCTGGTGGCTGTAGTTTCTGCAGTGCATGTACTTGCCAATTCTGAGCAATTTGTAGTGAGACTTGCGACCGCTGTGTTCTGCGCTTAGTGGCGCACATATCCATAGCAAAGGCTGAAGTGGGAAAATTCAGTAGGGGTTGGATTTCTATTAGGCACTAACTCAGTGTCATCTCATCTGGCATAGTAGTGTGCTTCCTTTGATACTTGGCTAGAAAATAGCCATAGGAGAATACAAACAGCTTCTTGAAGCCTACAGTAGCGTTCTATATATTTGATTTCTGGTTGATCTGCTGGTGGCTTTAGTTTCTGCAGTGCATGTACTTGCCAATTCTGAGCAATTTGTAGTGAGACTTGCGACCGCTGTGTTCTGCGCTTAGTGGCGCACATATCCATAGCAAAGGCTGAAGTGGCAAAATTCAGTAGGGGTTGGATTTCTATTAGGCAATAACTCAGTGTCATCTCATCTGGCATAGTAGTGTGCTTCCTTTGATACTTGGCTAGAAAATAGCCATAGGAGAATACAAACAGCTTCTTGAAGCCTACAGTAGCGTTCTATATATTTGATTTCTGGTTGATCTGCTGGTGGCTTTAGTTTCTGCAGTGCATGTACTTGCCAATTCTGAGCAATTTGTAGTGAGACTTGCGACCGCTGTGTTCTGCGCTTAGTGGCGCACATATCCATAGCAAAGGCTGAAGTGGCAAAATTCAGTAGGGGTTGGATTTCTATTAGGCAATAACTCAGTGTCATCTCATCTGGCATAGTAGTGTGCTTCCTTTGATACTTGGCTAGAAAATAGCCATAGGAGAATACAAACAGCTTCTTGAAGCCTACAGTAGCGTTCTATATATTTGATTTCTGGTTGATCTGCTGGTGGCTTTAGTTTCTGCAGTGCATGTACTTGCCAATTCTGAGCAATTTGTAGTGAGACTTGCGACCGCTGTGTTCTGCGCTTAGTGGCGCACATATCCATAGCAAAGGCTGAAGTGGGAAAATTCAGTAGGGGTTGGATTTCTATTAGGCACTAACTCAGTGTCATCTCATCTGGCATAGTAGTGTGCTTCCTTTGATACTTGGCTAGAAAATAGCCATAGGAGAATACAAACAGCTTCTTGAAGCCTACAGTAGCGTTCTATATATTTGATTTCTGGTTGATCTGCTGGTGGCTTTAGTTTCTGCAGTGCATGTACTTGCCAATTCTGAGCAATTTGTAGTGAGACTTGCGACCGCTGTGTTCTGCGCTTAGTGGCGCACATATCCATAGCAAAGGCTGAAGTGGCAAAATTCAGTAGGGGTTGGATTTCTATTAGGCAATAACTCAGTGTCATCTCATCTGGCATAGTAGTGTGCTTCCTTTGATACTTGGCTAGAAAATAGCCATAGGAGAATACAAACAGCTTCTTGAAGCCTACAGTAGCGTTCTATATATTTGATTTCTGGTTGATCTGCTGGTGGCTTTAGTTTCTGCAGTGCATGTACTTGCCAATTCTGAGCAATTTGTAGTGAGACTTGCGACCGCTGTGTTCTGCGCTTAGTGGCGCACATATCCATAGCAAAGGCTGAAGTGGGAAAATTCAGTAGGGGTTGGATTTCTATTAGGCACTAACTCAGTGTCATCTCATCTGGCATAGTAGTGTGCTTCCTTTGATACTTGGCTAGAAAATAGCCATAGCAATAGGATAGGATTGTTTGGTTCTAAAAACTCAAAAAAAAACAAAAAACACAAAAAAAAACAAAAAACACAAAAAAACACAAAAAAAAACAAAAAAAAGTAAAAAAAAAAAAAAAGTTATAACTCTCATTTTAAAAATGTTTAACCCCAGGGCTAGGGGTAGAGGACGAGGGCGGGGACGTGGGCGTCCAACTACTGCAGGGGTCAGAGGCCGTGGTCCTGGGCGGGGTGAGACACCACCTGCTGATGAGGGAGCAGGGGAACGCCGCAGAGCTACACTCCCTAGGTTCATGTCTGAAGTTACTGGGACTCGTGGTAGAGCACTGTTGAGGCCAGAACAGTGCGAACAGGTGATGTCGTGGATTGCTGACAATGCTTCGAGCAATTTGTCCACCACCAGTCAGTCTTCCACGCAGTCCACCCATGTCACCGAAATCCCCACTCCTCCAGCTCCTGCACCTCAGCCTCCTCCCCCCCAGTCTGCCCCCTCCCAGGAAAATTTGCCATTTGAACCGGCATACTCTGAGGAACTGTTTTCTGGACCCTTCCCACAGTCACAAACCACTTGTCCGGTTGCTGCTGAGCAATTTTCCGATGCCCAGGTTTTCCACCAGTCACAGTCTGTGGGTGATGATGACCTTCTTGACGTAGTGGAAGTGTGTAAAGAGGTGTCCGACGATGAGGAGACACGGTTGTCAGACAGTGGGGAAGTTGTTGTCAGGGCAGGAAGTCCGAGGGGGGAGCAGACTGAGGGATCGGAGGATGATGAGGTGACAGACCCAAGCTGGGTTGAGAGGCCGGGTGAACACAGTGCTTCTGAGACGGAGGAGAGTCCTCGACCTGAACAGGTTGGAAGAGGCAGTGGTGGGGCCAGACGGAGAGGCAGGGCCAGAGCTGGTGCATCAGCGCCACTGTCAACTAGTGAAGCTCCCGTGGTGAGGGCTCTTGCGGCGAGGGCTAGATCTTCAGAAGTGTGGAGGTTCTTTAAGGAAACACCGGATGACCGACGGACTGTGGTGTGCAACATTTGCCAAACCAGGCTCAGCAGGGGTTCCACCACTACTAGCTTAACTACCACCAGTATGCGCAGGCATATGAATGCTAAGCACCCCACTCAGTGGCAACAAGCCCGTTCACCTCCGGCCGTGCACACCACTGCTCCTTCCCCTGTGTCAGCTGCTAGTCAGCCCCCTGCCCAGGACCCTGGCCCAAAAACCCCATCGTCGCCTCCACGATCCTCCACAGCATCCACCAGCGTTCAGCTCTCCATACCCCAGACGCTGGAGCGGAAACGCAAATATAGTGCAACCCACCCGCACGCCCAAGCCCTTAATGTGCACATCTCCAGATTGCTTAGCCTGGAGATGCTGCCCTATAGGCTAGTAGAGACCGAGGCCTTTCGCAACCTCATGGCGGCGGCCGCCCCTCGGTATTCGGTCCCCAGCCGCCACTACTTTTCCCGATGTGCCGTCCCAGCCCTGCACCAGCACGTGTCAGACAACATCATCCGTGCCCTGACCAACGCCGTTTCTGACAAGGTCCACCTGACCACGGACACGTGGACGAGTGCTGCCGGGCAGGGCCACTATATATCGCTGACGGCACATTGGGTTAACTTGGTGGAGGCTGGGACCGAGACTGACCCTGGGGCTGCTCATATACTGCCGACGCCGAGGATTGCGGGGCCTACCTCGGTCCAGGTGTTTCAGGCCTACTATGCCTCCTCCTCCTCCCACCCCTCCTCCACCTCCTCCGAACTACCATCCGTGGGCACGGCGCCATCAGTCGGTAGCTCTAGGCACAGCAGCAGTGCCGTCGCTAAGCGACAGCAGGCGGTGCTCAAACTGCTGAGCCTAGGCGACAAAAGGCACACCGCCCAAGAGCTATTACAGGGCATCACGGCGCAGACTGATCTGTGGCTGGCACCGCTGAACCTCAAGCCGGGAATGGTTGTGTGTGACAACGGCCGTAACCTGGTGGCGGCTCTGCAACTCGGCAGACTGACACATGTGCCATGCCTGGCCCATGTGTTAAATCTGATAGTGCAGCGTTTCCTCAAGACATACCCCAATCTGTCTGATTTGCTCACGAAGGTGCGCCGCATCTGTGCGCATTTCAGGAAGTCCAGCCCAGATGCTGCCACTCTCAGGGCAGCGCAGCGCCGCCTCCAACTGCCCGCTCACCGACTGTTGTGCGACGTGCCCACGAGGTGGAATTCAACACTGACCATGTTATCCAGAGTTTACCAGCAGCGCAGAGCGATTGTAGACTGCCAGATGTCAACTTCCACCAGAACTGGTAGTCAGGTCAGTCAGCTTCCTCAAGTCTACAATGAGGAGTGGACGTGGATGTCTGATATCTGTCAGGTGCTGAGTAACTTTGAGGAGTCAACACAGATGGTCAGTGGCGATGCCGCCATCATCAGCCTCACCATCCCGCTGCTTGGCCTGTTGAAAAACTCTCTGGTCAGCATGAAGTCGGAAGCTTTGCGCTCGTCACAAGAGACGGGGGAAGAATATTCCCTTGTTGATAGCCAAAGCACCCTGAGGTCTGTTTCTCAGCGCATATCGGAGGAGGTGGAGGTGGAGGAGGATGAGGAGGAAGAGGAGGAGAATGTTGGCGAGACACAAGAGGGGACCATTGTTGAGTCCTTCACTGTTCAGCGTGTATGGGCAGAAGAAGAGGAGTTGGAGGAGTTGGAGGAGGAGGAAATGGACAGTCAGGCCAGTGAGGGGAGTGAATTCTTACGCGTTGGTACTCTGGCGCATATGGCAGATTTCATGCTAGGCTGCCTATCCCGTGACCCTCGCGTTCAAAGAATTTATTCCAGCACCGATTACTGGGTGTTCACTCTCCTGGACCCACGGTACAAGCAAAATCTTGCCACTCTCATCCCTGCAGAGGAAAGGAGTGTGAGAATGCATGAATACCAGCAGGCCCTGGTGCACAAGCTGAAACAGTATTTCCCTTCTGACAGCGCTAGCGGCAGAGTGCGTAGTTCTGCGGGACAAGTAGCGAGGGAGAGTAGGCGAGCAGGCAGCTTGTCCAGCACTGGCAAGGGTACGCTTTACAAGGCTTTTGCCAGCTTTATGTCACCCCAGCAAGACACTGTCACCTGTCCCCAGTCTCGGCAGAGTAGGGCTGATCTTTACAGAAAGATGGTGAGGGAGTACGTAGCTGACCATACCATCGTCCTAAATGATCACACAGCTCCCTACAACTACTGGGTTTCAAAGCTGGACATGTGGCACGAACTGGCGCTGTACGCCTTGGAGGTTCTTGCCTGCCCTGCCGCTAGCGTCTTGTCCGAGCGGGTTTTCAGTGCAGCTGGTGGCATCATCACCGATAAGCGTACACGCCTGTCGACTGACAGCGCTGACAGGCTGACGCTTATTAAAATGAATAAAGGCTGGATTTCTCAGAATTTCCAATCTCCACCAGGTGAAGGAAGCTCAACCTGAATAATTGATCCACTCCTCCTCCTCCTCCTCATTTTCCTCCTTCTCCTCCTCTTTGTACAGTAAAGCAGAGGAAAATGGCTATTTTTTGACAGGGCCCACTGGCTCTTGCTATACTTCATGCATTTAATTTTTCTGGAGGGCCACCTACCCGGTCCTCTGTTTGAAACAATTTTTGTGAGTGCCACATACAGGCACTCAATCTATTCCATTTTTCTGGAGGGCCACCTACCCGGTCCTCTGGTTTGAACAATTTTTGGGACTGCCACATACAGGCACTCAATCTATTCCATTTTACTGGAGGGCCACCTACCTGCTCCTCTGGTTTGAAGAATTTTTGGGACTGCCACATACAGGCACTCAATCTATTCCATTTTACTGGAGGGCCACCTACCTGCTCCTCTGGTTTGAAGAATTTTTGGGACTGCCACATACAGGCACTCAATCTATTCCATTTTACTGGAGGGCCACCTACCTGCTCCTCTGGTTTGAACAATTTTTGGGACTGCCACATACAGGCACTCAATCTATTCCATTTTACTGGAGGGCCACCTACCTGCTCCTCTGGTTTGAAGAATTTTTGGGACTGCCACATACAGGCACTCAATCTATTCCATTTTACTGGAGGGCCACCTACCTGCTCCTCTGGTTTGAAAAATGTTTGGGACTGCCACATACAGGCACTATCCAAATTAAATTGTCTCCATAGCAGCCTCCACACGTTGTCTCCATTGCTACCTCCAAAAGTCGTCCATATAGCTGCCTCCATACATCGTCCCTTTATCAAACGAGGTGTGTCAGGCAGAAATTTGGGTTGTTTTCATGGATTCCACATCAAAGTTGTTAACTTTGTCGCCACCCTGCTGTGTTATCCACAAAATATACTAATAAACTTTTATCATTTACCAATATTATTTCAGCGCTTCTTGCGCATCTGTTTACATTCCCCTCACCCGCCATATCCCAAACTTATAAGAACGCTACTACACTTAACTTGGTGCAGGCTGGGACCGAGTCTGACCCTGGGGCTGGTCATATACTGCCGACGCAGAGAATTGCGGGGCCTACCTCGGTCCAGGTCTCAAAGGCCTACTATACCTCCTCCCACCCCTCCTCCACCTCCTCCTCCTCCGAATTACCATCCGTGGGCATGGCGCCATCAGTCGGTAGCTCTAGGCACAGCAGCAGTGCCGTCGCTAAGCGACAGCAGGCGGTGCTGAAACTGCTGAGCCTAGGCGATAAAAGGCACACCGCCCAAGAGCTATTACAGGGCATTCCACATCAAAGTTGTTAACTTTGTCGCCACCCTGCTGTGTAATCCACAAAATATACTGGCAAACTTTTACCATTTAGGGATATTATTTCAGCGCTTCTTGCGCATCTGTTTACATTCCCCTCACCCGCCATATCCTAAACTTATAAGAACGCTACTACACTTGATCTTATACAAAAGTGCTGTTTGGGGAGTAGCCTAGAGACAGGGGCTTGGATTTGCGAAAGCTCGCCTGGCAGCGGAGCGCCAGCTCCATGCGCATCATGCGCTTCTTGCGCATCTGTTTACATTCCCCTCACCCGGCATATCCTAAACTTATAAGAACGCTACTACACTTGATCTTATACAAAAGTGCTGTTTGGGGAGTAGCCTAGAGACAGGGGCTTGGATTGGCGAAAGCTCGTCTGGCAGCGGAGCGCCAGCTCCATGCCAAGATCCAACTAACATAGTTTTAACTGCAGCACCTTTAATCTACTACTAGTTCACTGCCTCCATACATGGTCCCCTTATCAAACGAGCTGTGTCAGGCAGAATTTTGGGTTGTTTTCATGGCTTCCATGTTAACTTTGTCGCCACCCTGCTGTGTAATCCACAAAATATACTGGCAAACTTTTATCATGTACCGATATTATTTGAGCACTTCTTGCTCACCTCCTTTGGTTCCTCTCTGCCACCCATTGGTTTGAAGCCTGAGTCCATTTAGGGTATGTCGCCATGCCACTCTCTAGCCTGCCGCTGCCTCTGCATGCCGTCCCCTATAGTGTCAGGGTCAATTATTGGATGTTTTAGATGCTATCTAGCTTCATTCTGTCACTCTGTCATGGCCATGCTGTTGCCCATAATTTTGGCATAATGGTGCGTTTAAGCAGCCTCAGAGGCATCCATGCATGCTGCCCCTGCTGTTTCCTGTCCATTTCCGTGGTGTTTCCATCCTTTTCTGAGGTTCCCAGGTGTTTGGCCAAGCTTCCCTGTGCAGAGCCTTGGTCCTCTTGAAAAATGCTCGAGTCTCCCATTGACTTCAATGGGGTTCGTTATTCGAGACGAGCACTCGAGCATCGGGAAAAGTTCGTCTCGAATAACGAGTACCCGAGCATTTTAGTGTTCGCTCATCTCTAGTCATTAACAATATTAAAAAAAAAAAAATGAATGGGAAATAAACAGGTCACCTCCCCTTTAAGAGCTGGTATGAGCGGCTGTGCACTCACCCATGATAGACTTTGGCTACACACTTGGATGGAATATAGTTCTCACGTCCAGTTCTGAGGGATACGACTCTCCACCATCCTCCCTCACTGTAATAGAAGGAAGAAGAAAACATTGGAATATTGTATGAACAAACCTGGAGAATATGAACAGAAATGATGCCGCTCTCCAGCTGTAAAAAGGTTTTTCTTCCCCGAATATTCAGTAACATTACAAATATTTTATATGGTGGAGCTTAAAGGGATCTGTCAGTGGTATTGACTGTGCAGTACTGCTCCCAGTGTTAGGTATTGTCCCTGGATAGATGTGTAATCAGACCTTTGTGTATATTGTTAGTAGCAGCAGGACTGTGAAATTTGGTTTTATAAGCAAGGATTTTAGCTTCTCCAAGTGCACTGGGGGTGTGTCCTCACACTGCTGTGCTCCCTGCAGGTATTGTTAGGTATTGTTCCTGGAGAGATTTGTAATCATACCTCTGTGCATGTTATTAGTAGCAGCAGGATTGTGAAATCTGGGGGCATATCCTCACACAGCTGACCTCTGTGCTCTCGATAGCCTGTGTTATGCATTGTTCCTGGTGAGATGCGTCATCATACCTCTGTGTATGTTATTAGTAGTAGCAGGATTGTGAAATCTTGTGTCGTATCCTCACACTGCTGTCCTCTGTGCTCTCTGTAGGCATTGTCCCTGGACAGATGTGTAATCATGAACTATGAAACCTGGCGGCTCACACTGCTGTGCTCTAAGCCCTATGATTAAACTGGTTTTCAGCCTCTCCCCTCTCCTTTAAATCTGTAGAAGGCTTCTGGATGAATGATACATCACTTCCTTAGAGAGAAGGGAGTGATAAGCAGTTTATTGCAGAGAGCTCAGAGCACAGTAATGTATCTACAACACTGGTACATAAAATCTTATTTCACAGTCCTGCTGCTACTAATGATATGGAAATGTTTTGGTAGAGGTAGAGGTTGGTGGAGCCCAGTTGGCAAATTTCTTGTCTCAATTTTTTCTTGATATATTATGATCCTATAGGGAATTGTGAACATTCCCTTCTACAGCTTTCACTCAGAGCATCTCGATGTAGGTTCCTTTGTAGTGAATGGGAGCTACTGTGCAGTAACCTAGTTTGACCACTACACATAGAGCGGCGCTGTCTGCTTCTTGTTCCGTTCTATTTTTATTAGCAGCTGAGAACATCTGATCTGTGGGTGCTGGGTGGTGAACACCTATTATTCAATCTATATGTTACCACTATTTTTTTTTTAGCCTGGATCACCCCTTTAAGGTTCCTTATTGTCTCTCATATAGAAGGTCCTGGAGTTTTTTGTCCTTTTACTTCTGTTTCCTGACCATTGCTCCGGCCGTCTACTCCATAGGGTCACTGTGGCGCCACCTATCTGATCATTGGGTACTGCATTGCACAATGGGAGCACTATTATGGTTACTATGTGGCGGTTACTGTATGTTGCCACTATATGGTTCCATTATATTTGGAATAATAGCAATATTTAACCTCTGTAGTAAGATTTTCCCCGGAGTCCTCCATGACCCTGATTCTAGGACATCTTTTTGGTCTTCGCATTGATTTTCTCACATGTATCGGATTTGCATCAGCGCTTTTTGAGGTTTCTTGTTTTTCTCACATACAGGAAAGTCGTGTTCCATTGTGTGATTCCCACCTGCTACTATACCGCCCTGTATACAGCGTATACTGATACATCTTACCATGGTGATAGCAGGGGGTGTAATACATATATTACCGCCATACACTGCCCTCTCACTATGTCAGGGAATTATATGGGAACCCACACCACCCCATGTAATACACCGCCCCATGTAATACACCTACTGTATAATGCTGCTATAAGGGATCTGATACAGGCAGTCCCCGGGTTATGTACAAAATAGGTTCTGTAGGTTTGTTCTTAAGTTGAATTTGTATATAAGTTGGAACTGCATATTTTTATAATTGTATCTCCAGACGTAATTTTTTTGGTCTCTGTTGGATTTTTAAAAAGTTGGGTTGTCATAAGAACCAGGAGTAACAATACAACTAAGTTGCAGACACCTGTGATAACTGTTACAGCTGATCTTGGTAAACTAAGGCTAAAGTACAATAAATTACCAACATCCAGAGGTCCGTTTGTAACTAAGGGTCGTCTGTAAGTTGGGTGTTCTTAAGTAGGGGACCACCTGTAGTTAGATACAGATTCTAGGTATTGTACTAGTGATGGGAAGTCCGGCTCTTCTTAGTGAGCTGGATCATCAGACTCCACTCACTAAGAGCTCCTGTACGGCTCCCTATTAAATATATGGGCCAGTCAGTCACCCCAACCATTCCACTTTTTACCCGATTGTATCAAATTAAAGGGGGCTTGGTGAGCCGGTTAAGGACAGGGTTTAGTGAGCCATCGGCTCACTGATGGGAGAGGGCTACCGTGGTTTATGAACAAGAGCCGGCTCTTAGAGCTGACTCGTTCGCAAACGACACATCACTATGTTGGACACACATTTTTCCTTACACAAAACATGAAGAAGGAAGTAATAAAGGAATTGTGTTTCTAAGAGAAATATTTACTTTTATTGCTACATATTATAATCTCTGGCATCTGACTCTGGAGAAGTAATAATAGCTGTTAATACTAGTAGAAACGGCGATAATAATATATAATGATATAAATAACAGTGATATAGTACAAATACTATTACTACTAATTCTACCACTTCTAATAATAACAACCATATAACATACATATAACAATCCTATAATGATACATTTAATTGTATAATAGTTCCATGAAAATGCTACAAAATATAATCAAATATCGCACATAAGTAAAGGAAACCTACCACCATTTACTATCAGAAGTAGCTCTCTAATCTGTAATCTAATAATCCTGGAACATAACTTGTTACAAACTTTATTTTAGTAACATGCAAAGTAACTGCAGAGGCTAATGGGGTGTGTCCTAGCCTGGTCAGGCACTGGGAGTTGAGCCTAGGACACGCCCCAGTAGCCTATGCAGGTAATTTACATATCGCTAAAATAAAGGGGGTCATTTATCTTCTTTCCCCCTTCTCCGAGCTCTTTTTGCGCCTTTTGTGAGTCTATTTTTTGCACCTGTCAAACAAAGGTGGAATTTTATTAGGTGGAAATTTTAAAAAAGGTGCAATTTTCTGCGCAAATCATATCATTACCTTTCCTAAGAATGGTCAGGACTGGCGTGTTATTGCAAAATAATTGCGCCCATATAGGAAAAAAAGCACAAAAAATTGCGCAAATACCTCAGAAAATTACTAAGTGTCTGAGGGGTAAGTGTCTGAGGAAGTCACCAGTGAGGTGACGATACGCGTGGGGTCTGCTCCACATCCCTCCCCGTCTGACTTGGCCTGCCTGCGGCACTTGCTTCCACCTTTATCCAGATAGGTACCGCTCACGCATTGCCCTAATTAGTGGCATTGCATCTTTTCTCAGGCAGCCTTGCCCTGATTACCAGGTTTTTGTATACCTAGTTCCATTCAGCTATTGACTTTTTTCACTTGCTATTATATTGTTGATTGTGGTCTGGACACTTGGTGTCATTCTGCACATTCATTCACACAAACCTTTGGATTGTCTGTACGTGGGAGGGACTACAGGGTCCATTGACCCTTGGTAGCCAGATACACCTTTGTGTGTATCTTCTTAAGTGTTTTTAATTTTTTCTCTGTCCTGTTTATATGTGTGGTAATTTACAATAAAATATTTTGTTATTTATGGTCAGTCCCTTGTACGTATCCCATCTTTTTCTTCAGTGTTGTTATAAATTAATGACTAATATTATAGCAGAGAGATACTGTAACTGGTGCTATTTCAGCGATACAATAATGATCACTACTGCTTCAACAATGAAGTAAAAAACAACAAGAAACAATAATAGTTCTAGTAAATATAACAATAATTATAATAATTAGATTCATAACAAAATACAACTGGTAAAAATACTCCTATTAATAGGGAGAAAACTACTTCTGTTATTGATACCAGGACTACAACTCACTCTTCTGCTACTAATAAAAATAACACTTCTACTACTAAAATCAAGTACAGACGGTCCCCTACTTAAGAACACCCGACTTACATACGACCCCTAGTTACAAACAGACCTCTGGATATTGGTAATTTCCTGTACTTTAGTCCTAGGCTACAATAATCAGCTATAACAGTTATCACAGTCTGTAATGAAGATTTAGTGTTAATCCTGGTTCTTATGACAACCCAACATTTTTAAAATCCAATTGTCACAGAGACAAAGAAAATGTTGTCTGGAGCTACAATTATAAAATATACAGTTCCGACTTACATACAAATTCAGCTTAAGAAATAAGCCTGCAGAACCTCTCCTGTACATAACCCGGGGACCGTCTGTACTCATAAAGTGCTGTCATTTTCTGAAAACCTGCACAGTTCCATTAAATAGAGTTGTACTACTGCTACTGCTATATGTGAACAGCTATAAGAATGATTACTATCTTATACTAGTAATGAGCGCTACCAGTATAACTACTACTACGGTATTACTACAACTTCTAACTGATACTATAAATTGCTACTATATCTAAGTTTTGCTACACTACTGTTTCGTACTGTGTTACACAAGTAATGTTTGATGAGTAAAGCTGAGGGCTGGATGTGCTGAATTCAGTTCTAGCTGCTCCGTGTTTGTGCCGTGTATTAGGGTGATGATGATAATCACTGACTTGTGTAAAACTGGCTACTGATACTTACTATTACTACTACTAGTGCTAGTGCGCCTACAGAATATATAATAGCTAGTACTGTTACTCTGCTAGCTTCTGTATTTACTAACATTGCTAAATTCTAATTCTACTGCCACTATTACTACTAATTATAATACCTGCTTCTACCACTACTACTACTACTATTACTAGTGCGCCTACAGAATATATAACTAGTACTGTTACTCTGCTAGCATCTTTATTTACTAATATTCCCAACTTCTTATTGTTCTGCCACTATTACTACTAATTATAATACCTGCTTCTAACACTAACGCTTCTAATTACTACTACTCTTATGAACCTCTAATATTACTATTATTGATACTAACTACTACTATTACTATACACAGCTACTAATACAACTGCTATTTTTAAATATTGCTACCGCTACTGTTTTGTAGGCCGGTTTACACAAGCATAGTTTTTTTTACTGATATTATAACCTTTTAACATTATTAATAAATACTACTTCTATTGCTATTATTAATATTATTGCTATTATTATTATTATTGATAATATTACTATTATTGTTACTATTATTACTATTATCATTATTAATACTATTACTATTATTATTACTATTATCATTATTAATACTATTACTATTGTTAATACTATTATTACTATTATCATTATTGATACTATTGCTATTATTGTTACTATTATTACTATTATCATTATTAATACTATTACTATTATTATTACTAGTAACTACCACTCCCCATTACTGCTCACTACTGCCATAACTAATAATAACCACTATCATTTATGTACAGAAATAATAATAATAAACTCCTACAATAATATTGCAATCGGAATATTCTCCCTTTATACTGTACATCTTCTAATAACCATACCAGTAATAATCACTTACTCTGAAATGACCCGGAGTTTCTCTCCAAAGTAAAATATGGGCTCGCTGATGTCGGGCGGGGGGTAGTCATAGAGGACGGCCAGGAAGTCACTTTCCCCATCTGACGAGGATAAAAATAATAAGATATGAGGGACAATCTATTAGTACTGGTGTAGGGAGGGGAGATTGGTTGTGGTACAGTGTTGGGGTGCACTGCAGCTCATTACTTTATAGTCTAATATTAGCAAGTCAACTTTCATCCAGCAACAGCGCCCCACTTACCCACAGGTTGTGTGTTGTATTGCAGCTCAGACTTTTAATGAAGTTGAGCTGCAATACCAGACACATGCAATGGGTGGCGCTCTATCTGTCTCGTTCTGCCTTGTTTTTCTGATTCAATCCTGATATTCAGTTATTTAAAGGGATCATGACACTTAAAGGAGCGATGGCGCTACTTTATTGTTTACCAGGACAGAAACATACACGTCATATGGCCTTATAATGTAGCTTATCCTAGCTATCCCATCTCTGTGTATATTGGTATTGGACTGTGAAATGTGGATTTATATACCATGTGTATTTACAGTGTATGCTCACACTGCTGTGCTCTTAGTTCTCTGCACTGAGCTGCTCCACAGCCTCCCCTTCTGAGTAGAATGTAACAACTGTAGAGCACAGAGCACAGCAGTGTGAGGATTTACAATCCTAGAACATAAATCCATATTTCACAGTTCTGCTGCTACTAACAACATACACAAATGTTTAATTATACATCTATCCAGGGACAATAACTAACATTGGCTGCACAGAGCACAGAAGTGTGAGGACACACCCCCAGTGCACTTGGAGAAGCTACAATCCTGGAGTATAAATCCATATTTCACAGTCCTGCTGCTACACACATTAAAGTGCGCATCATCTAACACAGTAATAGGAAGTGATATATTATAGGTGGAGTCACCTTTGTAGCCGTATACACTGACCTTTATGGGTGGGAGTGATCTTGTCGGGGGGAGCGGAGTTCCTCATCATGTTCCCCATATCCGGTCTATCCTCAGTTATTGATCCTAGGATACAGGGTGACACACAGGTGACATAGGAGCCGCTTCTATCTGGTGTAATGACAGAGCTGCTGGTGTTATAATCTCTTTATCAGTATTACATCACGGATGTTCCTGTTACATTTGTAACTACTAAAATATTACCGCAAACTGATGACACATGATAGCACAAGACCAGGGCCGGATTAAGGGTGGTGGGGGCCCCTGGGCGCAAATTGGTGGGGGCCCTTCCAACAATGTTTTTGGAAGTATATAGCCTGCGAGTCCCTGTAGTATATAGCCTGCGAGCCCCCTGTAGTATATAGCCTGCCAGCCCCCTGTAGTATATAGCCTGCCAGCCCCCTGTAGTATATAGCCTGCCAGCCCCCTGCAGTGTATAGCAAGCCAGACCCCTGTAGTATATAGCCTGCCAGCCCCCTGTAGTATATAGCCTGCCAGCCCCCTGTAGTATATAGCCTGCCAGCCCCCTGTAGTATATAGCCTGCCAGCCCCCTGTAGTATATAGCCTGCCAGCCCCCGTGGAATAAAGCCACCAGACCCCCTGTAGTATACAGCCACCAACCCCCTGTAGTATACAGCCACCAGCCCCCTGTAGTATACAGCCACCAGCCCCCTGTAGTATACAGCCTGCCAGCCCCCTGTAGAATTTAGCCACCAGTCTCCTGTAGAAAATGGCCTTCATACTTACCTCACCTTCCCTTCCAGTGATCCCACGACACTGGAGGCTCTTCCTCGCTCTTCGGGCAGCCGCCACCTCTGAAGACACAGCTGCCATCGCTGGGGGAGATCGCCGATGCGCTGTTTTAGCGGCAGCATGTAGTGATCGGATGCCAACAGCGTGACGTCATCACCCGCCGCCAGTGTCCCATCACAACCTGCTGCCGCTGAAACAGTGCATCGCCGAGCTCCCCCAGCGATGGCAGCTGTGTCTCACTGACATAGCTGACATCCTAGACCCCTAAGTGCAGTGCGGGCATCCACGGGCTGAGCTGAGTTGCTGACTGTTGAAAACTGGTGGGGGCCCCTTAAAAGGTGAAAGCGGTGGTGGCCCCGGGGCTTGAGCCCCAGGAGCCCCTCCTTTAATCCGGCCCTGCACATGACATGTGAAAGGCAGGAGATGTACATATGTCCCCTTAAAGACTAGAACAAATATGTTTATGAAATCTTTTAAGTTTTCTTTATAAGTTACAGTTGGGGGGGGGGGGGCTTGTTTTCTTGGGGCTGTTATATATTTTTTTATGGGTTACATTAAATAAATTGATTGTTTTTTATTTTAAAAAAATGCCCCATATTGACTCTCTGTATTGTCATACAGCTCGACTTTAAGGGGCTGCATCAATAACCAGCACCCTAGATGCACCAACAACCACAACACAGCAATAAATACCACCCCAAAAACTACCACAGTAAAACATAAACATAACATAAATACATCAGACCACTCGTTTTACAATCTGTGGGGTCTCAGCACTGAGACCCCACTGATCAGTAAGTTAGGCCCTATCCCGTGGATAGGGCCTAACTTGTCTTTGTGGGAAAACCCCTTTAACAACTGCTGAGCCCTGGTCAGATGGATGGATCCAGGCTTCAGCCCAAGACCACCCATCTGATAGCAGAGAACCTTATGAGCTTAGGTCGCTTCAATACCCAATCTCTAATTAGGTTCTAGTATCAGACAAATAGTCCTGGCCTTAAGCCGAAAGTCTGGCTCCTCCCATGTGTCAACATAGGCAACAAAATAATGTTATTAATTACTCGGCTCCGACCCAGAGACTAAATTCTAACTGTACAAGACCACGTAAACTTTACTTTTTGTGTTTATGATTTTCATCTCCTGTTTTCCATTAAGCCACAGCTTTTTTATTTTCGGAGCTGTATGGGGGCTTGTTTTCTGCAGGATATTGTGTAGTTCACTGGCAAGATTTAAAGGGAACCTGTCACTTGGTGAATCGATATAAAACCACAATAAGTGCCTTGTAGGGCCAGTTGCATGTGCGCCGGACATGTCTTTATAAATTGAAACCGCTGCTTGCAGCAGGAAAAATTTACTTATATTCATGGTCCCCTTCAGGTCAGGGGGGTGGGGTTTTGAGTACAGCAGTCAAGGAGGTGCCGGCCCTCAAGAACGCATCTTTACATAACTCCTCCTCTCTATCTCCCTGTAATCTCCATCTCGTTTCTATTCTCGCGCATGCGCTGGTCATCTATGCTCCGACCCTGCATGTACACGGAGGGAGAAAGGCGCACTGCGCATGCGCGAGAATTGGAATGAGACCGCAGAAGGCCAAGGAGAGGACAAGAAGCCAGGAGGCAGGGACTGCTGCGGCTACGAAGAGATAAGGAAGCGCGGTTATGTGAAGATGCAGCCTTGACTGCTGTGCCCGAAACCCCACCCTCCTGACTGGAAGCGCACCATGTATATAAGTACATTTTTGCTGTTGCAAGCAGCGGTCTCAATTTATAAAGACATGTCCGGCGCACGCGCAACTGGCCCTACAAGGCACTTATTGTGGTTTTATAACGATTCTCCTGGTGACAGGTTCCCTTTAATATTCTGTGCCATGTGCTAGAAAAAACCAAGTCGCAGCATCTCCTGGTGCGCTGCCGTCGTGTGGCTTTTGCTCTGCCATCCAAAAGACACTTCCCATTAAATCTTTCCATATTCATGATCACTGGGATTGCGAAATATACATTGAGAGATTTCTGAATTTTGAATCTCTATGACCAAATTCTGACAGTGTAACTTTTTCATAATTCGGTGCTGGTGTCATTTTTGTGGGATGAGCTCAGGTTTTCATTGATACCATTTTGAGATTTGAGATTTTTTTTTAAAAGATTTAAACTTCCAAAATTTGCTGTTTTGGACGTATTTTCTGTTACGGCGCTCACTGTATGGGATCATTGTTTTTAGATTTTGATAGATCAGAGGTTATAGGAGGCGGGGTTACCTAACATGTTTACGGCTTTATGTGTTTATTTAAGTCGATGGTGTAGGGAAGGTGGGTTTGAATTTTCACTTTTACTTTTAAAGTTTTCCAAAACTTTATTCAACTATTTTCCTTTACTATTATATCAGGTCCCTACTGTATTTTATCCCTGGAGTATCTGATTGCTCATACAATATAAAGGCAGTCCCCAGGTTACATACAAGATAGGGTCTGTAGGTTTGTTCTTAAGTTGAGTTTGTATGTAAGTCGGAACTGTATATTTTATCATTGTAATCCCAGCCAGAACATTTTTTGGTCTCTGTGACAATTGGATTTTAAAAAATGTTGGGTTGTCATAAGAATCAATATTAACACTAAAGCTTCATGACAGACACATGTGATAACTGTTATAGCTGATTATTGTAGCCTAAGGCTAAAGTACAGTAAATTACCAATATCCAGAGGCCCGTTTGTAACTAGGGGTCGTATGTAAGTTGAGTGTTCTTAAGTAGGGGACCGCCTGTACTGTAATACCATAGTACAGCAGTGCATTGTACATATACTATTCCTCTATTATAGGCTGCCAGAGGCAGGGTGTAATAGGGATCACTGACTAACAGGCCTGGGAGCAAAACATCATTGCGCCATTTAATGGCAGGGGTCTGTTGTACAAACAGCAAACACCTCCCTTACATCCATACACTGCTCATGCTTTAAAAGGTTTAAAGATGGGGGTTGGAGTATTTTTTTAAAAGTATTTTTAGTAACTTTTTTTGTAGATTGCTGGCACATTATTGCTGTGTTTATATAAGTATAATGTGGCTTCATTATATTAACCACATTGACCAACCTCCTCCATTGATCCCACTTATGATGACCGCATCCCCTTAAGATTGCAGACCTCAGGACAACCACCCCCATCATCCTCACTATCTGCAGGGCTGTAGATGTTCATGAGAACTTTTTACAAATAGAGAAGTTGGTCAGTAGAAGTTTTGCAGAAGTTTCCGTCCAGCAGCATGCAACATGGGAAGTAGACAGGACTGTGAATATGTGTGTCTAATATATATGTATATATATGTATATGTATGTATGTGTGTGTATACAGCAGGTTTTGTCTGTATCCGCAGAGTTATGATACAGGGGGCTCCGCAGCCGAAACACAATAGATGAAAATTGTATGCTACTCATTGAATGTAATGACACACCACGTGCCTCATGCCTCACATACATTGCACGGATCCATGTATCGCTCCCTATTCCCCATTGCATGCTTAGAATATGTGATCAGTAGATTCAATTTTGAGAAGTGAGAGAGAAGTATTTCCCTTTCTTATATGTGCAGTGGCAGTGTGACTTTATTTTTATCCCTGAAAAGGTGAGAAATACATAAACCTGTGAATTTTATGTACACTGCAGAGACTATGTACAATCACCCAGGTTATACCGGCTGTACATATATCATTATATACAGGAGATCCCCAGGTTATACCGGCTGTACATATATCACTATATACAGGAGATCCCCAGGTTATACCAGCTGTACATATATCATTATATACAGGAGTTCCCCAGGTTATACCAGCTGTACATATATCATTATATACAGGAGATCCCCAGGTTATACCGGCTGTACATATATCATTATATACAGGAGATCCCCAGGTTATACCACCTGTACATATATCATTATATACAGGAGATCCCCAGGTTATACCAGCTGTACATATATCATTATATACAGGAGATCCCCAGGTTATACCGGCTGTACATATATCATTATATACAGGAGATCCCCAGGTTATACCGGCTGTACATATATCATTATATACAGGAGATCCCCAGGTTATACCGGCTGTACATATATCATTATATACAGGAGATCCCCAGGTTATACCGGCTGTACATATATCATTATATACAGGAGATCCCCAGGTTATACCAGCTGTACATATATCATTATATACAGGAGATCCCCAGGTTATACCGGCTGTACATATATCATTATATACAGGAGATCCCCAGGTTATACCGGCTGTACATATATCATTATATACAGGAGATCCCCAGGTTATACCGGCTGTACATATATCATTATATACAGGAGATCCCCAGGTTATACCGGCTGTACATATATCATTATATACAGGAGATCCTCAGGCTATACCAGCTGTACATATATCATTATACACAGGAGATCCCCAGGTTATACCGGCTGTACATATATCATTATATACAGGAGATCCCCAGGTTATACCAGCTGTACATATATCATTATATACAGGAGATCCCCAGGTTATACCGGCTGTACATATATCATTATATACAGGAGATCCCCAGGTTATACCGGCTGTACATATATCATTATATACAGGAGATCCTCAGGTTATACCAGCTGTACATATATCATTATACACAGGAGATCCCCAGGTTATACCGGCTGTACATATATCATTATATACAGGAGATCCCCAGGTTATACCAGCTATACATATATCATTATATACAGGAGATCCCCAGGTTATACCGGCTGTACGTATATCATTATATACAGGAGATCCCCAGGTTATACCAGCTGTACATATATCATTATATACAGGAGATCCCCAGGTTATACCAGCTGTACATATATCATTATGTACAGGAGATCCCCAGGTTATACAAGCTGTACATATATCATTATATACAGGAGATCCCCAGGTTATACCGGCTGTACATATATCACTATATACAGGAGATCCCCAGGTTATACCGGCTCTACATATATCATTATATACAGGAGATCCCCAGGTTATACCAGCTGTACATATATCATTATATACAGGAGATCCCCAGGTTATACCAGCTGTACATATATCATTATATACAGGAGATCCCCAGGTTATACCAGCTGTACATATATCATTATATACAGGAGATCCCCAGGTTATACCGGCTGTACATATATCATTATATACAGGAGATCCCCAGGTTATACCGGCTGTACATATATCATTATATACAGGAGATCCTCAGGTTATACCGGCTGTACATATATCATTATATACAGGAGATCCCCAGGTTATACCAGCTGTATATATATCATTATATACAGGAGATCCCCAGGTTATACCAGCTGTATATATATCATTATATACAGGAGATCCCCATGTTATACCGGCTGTACATATATCATTATATACAGGAGATCCCCAGGTTATACCGGCTGTACATATATCATTATATACAGGAGATCCCCAGGTTATACCGGCTGTACATATATCATTATATACAGGAGATCCCCAGGTTATACCGGCTGTACATATATCATTATATACAGGAGATCCCCAGGTTATACCGGCTGTACATATATCATTATATACAGGAGATCCCCAGGTTATACCGGCTCTACATATATCATTATATACAGGAGATCCTCAGGTTATACCGGCTCTACATATATCATTATATACAGGAGATCCCCAGGTTATACCAGCTGTATATATATCATTATATACAGGAGATCCCCAGGTTATACCGGCTGTACATATATCATTATATACAGGAGATCCCCAGGTTATACCAGCTGTACATATATCATTATATACAGGAGATCCCCAGGTTATACCGGCTGTACATATATCATTATATACAGGAGATCCCCAGGTTATACCGGCTGTACATATATCATTATATACAGGAGATCCCCAGGTTATACCGGCTGTACATATATCATTATATACAGGAGATCCCCAGGTTATACCGGCTGTACATATATCATTATATACAGGAAATCCCCAGGTTATACCGGCTGTACATATATCATTATATACAGGAGATCCCCAGGTTATACCGGCTGTACATATATCATTATATACAGGAGATCCCCAGGTTATACCGGCTGTACATATATCATTATATACAGGAGATCCCCAGGTTATACCGGTTGTACATATATCATTATATACAGGAGATCCCCAGGTTATACCAGCTTTACATATATCATTATATACAGGAGATCCCCAGGTTATACCGGCTGTACATATATCATTATATACAGGAGATCCCCAGGTTATACCAGCTGTACATATATCATTATATACAGGAGATCCCCAGGTTATACCAGCTGTACATATATCATTATATACAGGAGATCCCCAGGTTATACCGGCTGTACATATATCATTATATACAGGAGATCCCCAGGTTATAATAGCTGTACATATATCATTATATACAGGAGATCCCCAGGTTATACCCGCTGTACATATATCATTATATACAGGAGATCCCCAGGTTATACCAGCTGTACATATATCATTATATACAGAAGATCCCCGGGTTATACCGGCTGTACATATATCATTATATACAGGAGATCCCCAGGTTATACCAGCTGTACATATATCATTATATACCGGAGATCCCCAGGTTATACGAGCTGTACATATATCATTATATACAGGAGATCTCCAGGTTATACCAGCTGTACATATATCATTATATACAGGAGATTCCCAGGTTATACCGGCTGTACATATATCATTACATACAGGAGATCCCCAGGTTATACCGGCTGTACATATATCATTATATACAGGAGATCCCCAGGTTATACCGGCTGTACATATATCATTATATACAGGAGATCCCCAGGTTATACCAGCTGTACATATATCATTATATACAGGAGATCCCCAAGTTATACCAGCTGTACATATATCATTATATACAGGAGATCGCCAGGTTATACCGGCTGTACATATATCATTATATACAGGAGATCCCCAGGTTATACCGGCTGTACATATATCATTATATACAGGAGATCCCCAGGTTATACCAGCTGTACATATATCATTATATACAGGAGATCTCCAGGTTATACCAGCTGTACATATATCATTATATACAGGAGATCCCCAGGTTATACCAGCTGTACATATATCATTTTATACAGGAGATCCCCAGGTTATACCGGCTGTACATATATCATTATATACAGGAGATCCCCAGGTTATACCGGCTGTACATATATCATTACATACAGGAGATCCCCAGGTTATACCGGCTGTACATATATCATTATATACAGGAGATCCCCAGGTTATACCGGCTGTACATATATCATTATATACAGGAGATCCCCAGGTTATACCAGCTGTACATATATCATTATATACAGGAGATCCCCAGGTTATACCAGCTGTACATATATCATTATATACAGGAGATCCCCAGGTTATACGAGCTGTACATATATTATTATATACAGGAGATCCCCAGGTTATACCAGCTGTACATATATCATTATATACAGGAGATCCCCAGGTTATACCAGCTGTACATATATCATTATATACAGGAGTTCCCCAGGTTATACCAGCTGTACATATATCATTATATACAGGAGATCCCCAGGTTATACCAGCTGTACATATATCATTATATACAGGAGATCCCCAGGTTATACCGGCTGTACATATATCATTATATACAGGAGATCCCCAGGTTATACCACCTGTACATATATCATTATATACAGGAGATCCCCAGGTTATACCAGCTGTACATATATCATTATATACAGGAGATCCCCAGGTTATACCGGCTGTACATATATCATTATATACAGGAGATCCCCAGGTTATACCGGCTGTACATATATCATTATATACAGGAGATCCCCAGGTTATACCGGCTGTACATATATCATTATATACAGGAGATCCCCAGGTTATACCGGCTGTACATATATCATTATATACAGGAGATCCCCAGGTTATACCAGCTGTACATATATCATTATATACAGGAGATCCCCAGGTTATACCGGCTGTACATATATCATTATATACAGGAGATCCCCAGGTTATACCGGCTGTACATATATCATTATATACAGGAGATCCCCAGGTTATACCGGCTGTACATATATCATTATATACAGGAGATCCCCAGGTTATACCGGCTGTACATATATCATTATATACAGGAGATCCTCAGGCTATACCAGCTGTACATATATCATTATACACAGGAGATCCCCAGGTTATACCGGCTGTACATATATCATTATATACAGGAGATCCCCAGGTTATACCAGCTGTACATATATCATTATATACAGGAGATCCCCAGGTTATACCGGCTGTACATATATCATTATATACAGGAGATCCCCAGGTTATACCGGCTGTACATATATCATTATATACAGGAGATCCTCAGGTTATACCAGCTGTACATATATCATTATACACAGGAGATCCCCAGGTTATACCGGCTGTACATATATCATTATATACAGGAGATCCCCAGGTTATACCAGCTATACATATATCATTATATACAGGAGATCCCCAGGTTATACCGGCTGTACGTATATCATTATATACAGGAGATCCCCAGGTTATACCAGCTGTACATATATCATTATATACAGGAGATCCCCAGGTTATACCAGCTGTACATATATCATTATGTACAGGAGATCCCCAGGTTATACAAGCTGTACATATATCATTATATACAGGAGATCCCCAGGTTATACCGGCTGTACATATATCACTATATACAGGAGATCCCCAGGTTATACCGGCTCTACATATATCATTATATACAGGAGATCCCCAGGTTATACCAGCTGTACATATATCATTATATACAGGAGTTCCCCAGGTTATACCAGCTGTACATATATCATTATATACAGGAGATCCCCAGGTTATACCAGCTGTACATATATCATTATATACAGGAGATCCCCAGGTTATACCGGCTGTACATATATCATTATATACAGGAGATCCCCAGGTTATACCACCTGTACATATATCATTATATACAGGAGATCCCCAGGTTATACCAGCTGTACATATATCATTATATACAGGAGATCCCCAGGTTATACCGGCTGTACATATATCATTATATACAGGAGATCCCCAGGTTATACCGGCTGTACATATATCATTATATACAGGAGATCCCCAGGTTATACCGGCTGTACATATATCATTATATACAGGAGATCCCCAGGTTATACCGGCTGTACATATATCATTATATACAGGAGATCCCCAGGTTATACCAGCTGTACATATATCATTATATACAGGAGATCCCCAGGTTATACCGGCTGTACATATATCATTATATACAGGAGATCCCCAGGTTATACCGGCTGTACATATATCATTATATACAGGAGATCCCCAGGTTATACCGGCTGTACATATATCATTATATACAGGAGATCCCCAGGTTATACCGGCTGTACATATATCATTATATACAGGAGATCCTCAGGCTATACCAGCTGTACATATATCATTATACACAGGAGATCCCCAGGTTATACCGGCTGTACATATATCATTATATACAGGAGATCCCCAGGTTATACCAGCTGTACATATATCATTATATACAGGAGATCCCCAGGTTATACCGGCTGTACATATATCATTATATACAGGAGATCCCCAGGTTATACCGGCTGTACATATATCATTATATACAGGAGATCCTCAGGTTATACCAGCTGTACATATATCATTATACACAGGAGATCCCCAGGTTATACCGGCTGTACATATATCATTATATACAGGAGATCCCCAGGTTATACCAGCTATACATATATCATTATATACAGGAGATCCCCAGGTTATACCGGCTGTACATATATCATTATATACAGGAGATCCCCAGGTTATACAAGCTGTACATATATCATTATATACAGGAGATCCCCAGGTTATACCGGCTGTACATATATCACTATATACAGGAGATCCCCAGGTTATACCGGCTCTACATATATCATTATATACAGGAGATCCCCAGGTTATACCAGCTGTACATATATCATTATATACAGGAGATCCCCAGGTTATACCAGCTGTACATATATCATTATATACAGGAGATCCCCAGGTTATACCGGCTCTACATATATCATTATATACAGGAGATCCCCAGGTTATACCGGCTCTACATATATCATTATATACAGGAGATCCCCAGGTTATACCAGCTGTACATATATCATTATATACAGGAGATCCCCAGGTTATACCAGCTGTACATATATCATTATATACAGGAGATCCCCAGGTTATACCAGCTGTACATATATCATTATATACAGGAGATCCCCAGGTTATACCGGCTGTACATATATCATTATATACAGGAGATCCCCAGGTTATACCGGCTGTACATATATCATTATATACAGGAGATCCTCAGGTTATACCGGCTGTACATATATCATTATATACAGGAGATCCCCAGGTTATACCAGCTGTATATATATCATTATATACAGGAGATCCCCAGGTTATACCAGCTGTATATATATCATTATATACAGGAGATCCCCATGTTATACCGGCTGTACATATATCATTATATACAGGAGATCCCCAGGTTATACCGGCTGTACATATATCATTATATACAGGAGATCCCCAGGTTATACCGGCTGTACATATATCATTATATACAGGAGATCCCCAGGTTATACCGGCTGTACATATATCATTATATACAGGAGATCCCCAGGTTATACCGGCTGTACATATATCATTATATACAGGAGATCCCCAGGTTATACCGGCTCTACATATATCATTATATACAGGAGATCCTCAGGTTATACCGGCTCTACATATATCATTATATACAGGAGATCCCCAGGTTATACCAGCTGTATATATATCATTATATACAGGAGATCCCCAGGTTATACCGGCTGTACATATATCATTATATACAGGAGATCCCCAGGTTATACCAGCTGTACATATATCATTATATACAGGAGATCCCCAGGTTATACCGGCTGTACATATATCATTATATACAGGAGATCCCCAGGTTATACCGGCTGTACATATATCATTATATACAGGAGATCCCCAGGTTATACCGGCTGTACATATATCATTATATACAGGAGATCCCCAGGTTATACCGGCTGTACATATATCATTATATACAGGAAATCCCCAGGTTATACCGGCTGTACATATATCATTATATACAGGAGATCCCCAGGTTATACCGGCTGTACATATATCATTATATACAGGAGATCCCCAGGTTATACCGGCTGTACATATATCATTATATACAGGAGATCCCCAGGTTATACCGGTTGTACATATATCATTATATACAGGAGATCCCCAGGTTATACCAGCTTTACATATATCATTATATACAGGAGATCCCCAGGTTATACCGGCTGTACATATATCATTATATACAGGAGATCCCCAGGTTATACCAGCTGTACATATATCATTATATACAGGAGATCCCCAGGTTATACCGGCTGTACATATATCATTATATACAGGAGATCCCCAGGTTATAATAGCTGTACATATATCATTATATACAGGAGATCCCCAGGTTATACCCGCTGTACATATATCATTATATACAGGAGATCCCCAGGTTATACCAGCTGTACATATATCATTATATACAGAAGATCCCCGGGTTATACCGGCTGTACATATATCATTATATACAGGAGATCCCCAGGTTATACCAGCTGTACATATATCATTATATACCGGAGATCCCCAGGTTATACGAGCTGTACATATATCATTATATACAGGAGATCTCCAGGTTATACCAGCTGTACATATATCATTATATACAGGAGATTCCCAGGTTATACCGGCTGTACATATATCATTACATACAGGAGATCCCCAGGTTATACCGGCTGTACATATATCATTATATACAGGAGATCCCCAGGTTATACCGGCTGTACATATATCATTATATACAGGAGATCCCCAGGTTATACCAGCTGTACATATATCATTATATACAGGAGATCCCCAAGTTATACCAGCTGTACATATATCATTATATACAGGAGATCGCCAGGTTATACCGGCTGTACATATATCATTATATACAGGAGATCCCCAGGTTATACCGGCTGTACATATATCATTATATACAGGAGATCCCCAGGTTATACCAGCTGTACATATATCATTATATACAGGAGATCTCCAGGTTATACCAGCTGTACATATATCATTATATACAGGAGATCCCCAGGTTATACCAGCTGTACATATATCATTATATGCAGGAGATCTCCAGGTTATACCAGCTGTACATATATCATTTTATACAGGAGATCCCCAGGTTATACCGGCTGTACATATATCATTATATACAGGAGATCCCCAGGTTATACCGGCTGTACATATATCATTACATACAGGAGATCCCCAGGTTATACCGGCTGTACATATATCATTATATACAGGAGATCCCCAGGTTATACCGGCTGTACATATATCATTATATACAGGAGATCCCCAGGTTATACCAGCTGTACATATATCATTATATACAGGAGATCCCCAGGTTATACCAGCTGTACATATATCATTATATACAGGAGATCCCCAGGTTATACGAGCTGTACATATATTATTATATACAGGAGATCCCCAGGTTATACCAGCTGTACATATATCATTATATACAGGAGATCCCCAGGTTATACCGGCTGTACATATATCATTATATACAGGAGATCCCCAGGTTATACCGGCTATACATATATCATTATATACAGGAGATCCCCAGGTTATACCGGCTGTACATATATCATTATATACAGGAGATCCCCAGGTTATACCGGCTGTACATATATCATTATATACAGGAGATCCCCAGGTTATACCAGCTGTACATATATCATTATATACAGGAGATCCCCAGGTTATACCGGCTGTTCATATATCATTATATACAGGAGATCCCCAGGTTATAATAGCTGTACATATATCATTATATACAGGATATGCCCAGGTTATACCCGCTGTACATATATCATTATATACAGGAGATCCCCAGGTTATACCAGCTGTACATATATCATTATATACAGAAGATCCCCGGGTTATACCGGCTGTACATATATCATTATATACAGGAGATCCCCAGGTTATACCAGCTGTACATATATCATTATATACCGGAGATCCCCAGGTTATACGAGCTGTACATATATCATTATATACAGGAGATCCCCAGGTTATACCGGCTGTACATATATCATTACATACAGGAGATCCCCAGGTTATACCGGCTGTACATATATCATTATATACAGGAGATCCCCAGGTTATACCGGCTGTACATATATCATTATATACAGGAGATCCCCAGGTTATACCAGCTGTACATATATCATTATATACAGGAGATCCCCAAGTTATACCAGCTGTACATATATCATTATATACAGGAGATCCCCAGGTTATACCGGCTGTACATATATCATTATATACAGGAGATCCCCAGGTTATACCGGCTGTACATATATCATTATATACAGGAGATCCCCAGGTTATACCGGCTGTACATATATCATTATATACAGGAGATCCCCAGGTTATACCGGCTGCACATATATCATTATATACAGGAAGTGCCCAGGTTATACCGGCTGTACATATATCATTATATACAGGAGATCCCCAGGTTATACCGGCTGTACATATATCATTATATACAGGAGATCTCCAGGTTATACTGGCTGTACATATATCATTATATACAGGAGATCCCCAGGTTATACCGGCTGTACATATATCATTATATACAGGAGATCCCCAGGTTATACCGGTTGTACATATATCATTATATACAGGAGATCCCCAGGTTATACCAGCTGTACATATATCATTATATACAGGAGATCCCCAGGTTATACCAGCTGTACATATATCATTATATACAGGAGATCCCCAGTTTATACCAGCTGTACATATATCATTATATGTAGGAGATCCCCAGGTTATACCAGCTGTACATATATCATTATATACAGGAGATCCTTAGGTTATACCGGCTGTACATATATCATTATATGCAGGAGATCTCCAGGTTATACCAGCTGTACATATATCATTATATCCAGGAGATCCCCAGGTTATACCAGCTGTACATATATCATTATATACAGGAGATCCACAGGTTATATCGGCTGTACATATATCATTATATACAGGAGATCCCCAGGTTATACCAGCTGTACATATATCATTATATACAGGAGATCCCCAGGTTATACCGGCTGTACATATATCATTATATACAGGAGATCCCCAGGTTATACCAGCTGTACATATATCATTATATACAGGAGATCCCAGGTTATACCGGCTGTACATATATCATTATATACAGGAGATCCCCAGGTTATACCAGCTGTACATATATCATTATATACAGGAGATCCCCAGGTTATACCGGCTGTACATATATCATTATATACAGGGGATCCCCAGGTTATACCAGCTGTACATATATCACTATATACAGGAGATCCCCAGGTTATACCGGCTGTACATATATCATTATATACAGGAGATCCCCAGGTTATACCGGCTGTACATATATCATTATATACAGGAGATCCCCAGGTTATACCGGCTGTACATATATCATTATATACAGGAGATCCCCAGGTTATACCGGCTGTACATATATCATTATATACAGGACATACCCAGGTTATACCGGCTGTACATATATCATTATATACAGGAGATCCCCAGGTTATACCAGCTGTACATATATCATTATATACAGGAGATCCCCAGGTTATACCGGCTGTACATATATCATTATATACAGGAGATCCCCAGGTTATACCGGCTGTACATATATCATTATATACAGGAGATCCCCAGGATATACCGGCTGTACATCTATCATTATATACAGGAGATCCCCAGGTTATACCGGCTGTACATATATCATTATATACAGGGGATCCCCAGGTTATACCAGCTGTACATATATCACTATATACAGGAGATCCCCAGGTTATACCGGCTGTACATATATCATTATATACAGGAGATCCCCAGGTTATACCAGCTGTACATATATCATTATATACAGGAGATCCCCAGGTTATACCGGCTGTACATATATAATTATATACAGTACATCCCCAGGTTATACCAGCTGTACATATACCATTATATACAGGAGATCCCCAGGTTATACCAGCTGTACATATATCATTATATACAGGAGATCCCCAGGTTATACCGGCTGTACATATATCATTATATACAGGAGATCCCCAGGTTATACCGGCTGTACATATAACATTATATACAGGGGATCCCCAGGTTATACCGGCTGTACATATATCATTATATACAGGAGATCCCCAGGTTATACCGGCTGTACATATATCACTATATACAGGAGATCCCCAGGTTATACCAGCTGTACATATATCATTATATACAGGAGATCCCCAGGTTATACCAGCTGTACATATATCATTATATACAGGAGATCCCCAGGTTATACCAGCTGTACATACATCATTATATACAGGAGATCCCCAGGTTATACCGGCTGTACATATATCACTATATACAGGAGATCCCCAGGTTATACCGGCTGTACATATATCATTATATACAGGAGATCCCCAGGTTATACCGGCTGTACATATATCATTATATACAGGAGATCCCCAGGTTATACCGGCTGTACATATATCCATACATGGGGGCAATAAGAATCCTTGTATTTGGGGACCTATCGGGCCACTTTGGTCTCCCGGTTCCTGAGGCTCCTCCTCTCTCGGGGCGCTCACTAGTGTTTCCTATGTGACAGTAATTACTTTATGTTTTTCTAGCAAGAACTGAAATTAGAAGTGAGAATCCTCGGTTCACTGGAGCTTACACTCTAATCATAGACTCCATAGGCTAAATATTGAAAGCGTATTCCATGCAGTGCGCCAACATAGAGACCGTAAAGAGGTTGGGGGCGCATTCATTTACGGAGGGAAGTCACAAAAGTAACTTTCCAGCTGTAGAATGTCATCACCTACAGGCCAGCGTGTAGTCTGTGTAGCAGTATTAAATATATATGGGGCTTATTTACTAAGGGTCCCGCGGATCGCACTTTCGTCCGATTTTGGAAATTTTCAGGACTTGAGCCGCTGTGACATTTATTTAGAACTTGATTGTGTCGCACGCAATCCTTTTTGGCACCGACTTTCATGCAACAGAAATTAAGGGGTGGGCCATCGGACAATCCGACTGATTCGGACTGAGCGCGGGATTTAACTTTCAAAATGTGTCACAACACAATGCACTTACATGCACCAGGAAGAAGAAGGTGAACTCCAGGGACCTGAGCGGGGAAGCGACACATGCAGGATATCGGGCGCACGATCTTAGTGACTCCTCACACAGCGCATTATACACGGACAATGCACTTACATGCACCAGGAAGAAGAAGGTGAACTCCGGGGACCTGAGCGGGGAAGCGACACATGCAGGATATCGGGTGCACGATCTTAGTGACTCCCCGCACAACGCATTATACACGGACAATGCACTTACATGCACCAGGAAGAAGAAGGTGAACTCCGGGGACCTGAGTGGGGAAGCGACACATGCAGGATATCGGGTGCACGATCTTAGTGACTCCCCGCACAGCGCATTATACACGGACAATGCACTTACATGCACCAGGAAGAAGAAGGTGAACTCCGGGGACCTGAGCGGGGAAGCGACACATGCAGGATATCGGGTGCACGATCTTAGTGACTCCCTGCACAGCGCATTATACACGGACAATGCACTTACATGGACCAGAAGGAAGAAGGTGAACTCCGGGGACCTGAGCGGGGAAGAGACACATGCAAGATATCGGGTGCACGATCTTAGTGACTCCCCGCACAGCGCATTATACTCGGACAATGCACTTACATGCACCAGGAAGAAGAAGGTGAACTCCTGGGACCTCAGCGGGGAAGTGACACATGCAGGATATCGGGCGCACGATCTTAGTGACTCCCCGCACAGCACATTATACACGGACAATGCACTTACATGCACCAGGAAGAAGAAGGTGAACTCCGGGGACCTGAGCGGGGAAGCGACAAATGCAGGATATCGGGTGCACGATCTTAGTGACTCCCCGCACAGCGCATTATACACGGACAATGCACTTACATGCACCAGGAAGAAGAAGGTGAACTCCAGGGACCTGAGTGGGGAAGCGACACATGCAGGATATTGGGCGCACGATCTTAGTGACTCCCCGCACAGCGCATTATACACAGACAATGCACTTACATGCACCAGGAAGAAGAAGGTGAACTCCAGGGACCTGAGCGGGGAAGCGACACATGCAGGATATCGGGGCACAATCTTAGTGACTCCCCGCACAGCGCATTATACACGGACAATGCACTTACATGCACCAGGAAGAAGAAGGTGAACTCCGGGGACCAGAGCGGGGAAGTGACACATGCAGGATATCGGGCGCACGATCTTAGTGACTCCCCGCACAGCGCATTATACACGGACAATGCACTTACGTGCACCAGGAAGAAGAAGGTGAACTATTATTTATTTCATAAAGGAAAGAAGGAGGAGAGGGGGCAATAATATCAATGGGAGAAGCTGGGGGATAAAACATGAGGGGGAGCTGCTGGACGGCATAATAAGAGGGGGAGCTGCTGGAGGGCATAATAAGAGGTGGAGCTCCTGCAGGGACACAGTAAGAGGGGGAGCTACTGGAGGGACACAATAAGAGGGGGAGCTACTGGAGTGACACAATAAGAGGGGGAGCTACTGGAGGGACACAATAAGAGGGGGAGCTACTGGAGGGACACAATAAGAGGGGGAGCTACTGGAGGGACACAATAAGAGGGGGAGCTACTGGAGGGACACAAGAGGGGGAGCTACTGGAGGGACACAATAAGAGGGGGAGCTGCTGGAGGGACACAATTGGGGGGGAGCTACTGGAGGGACACAATAAGAGGGGGAGCTACTGGAGGGACACAATTGTGGGGGGAGCTACTGGAGGGACACAGTAAGAGGGGGAGCTACTGGAGGGACACAATAAGAGGGGGAGCTACTGGAGGGACACAATAAGAGGGTGAGCTACTGGAGGGACACAATAAGAGGGGGAGCTACTGGAGGGACACAATTGTGGGGGGAGCTACTGGAGGGACACAGTAAGAGGGGGAGCTACTGGAGGGACACAGTAAGAGGGGGAGCTACTGGAGGGACACAATAAGAGGGTGAGCTACTGGAGGGACACCATAAGAGGGGGAGCTACTGGTGGGACACAATAAGAGGGGGAGCTACTGGAGGGACACAATAAGAGGGGGAGCTACTGGAGGGACACAATAAGAGGGAGAGCTACTGGAGGGACACAATAAGAGGGGGAGCTACTGGAGTGACACAATAAGAGGGGGAGCTACTGGAGGGACACAATAAGAGGGGGAGCTACTGGAGGGACACAATAAGAGGGGGAGCTACTGGTGGGACACAATAAGAGGGGGAGCTACAGGAGGGACACAATAAGAGGGGGAGCTACTGGAGGGACACAATAAGAGGGGGAGCTACTGGAGGGACACAATAAGAGGGGAAGCTACTGGAGGGACACAATAAGAGGGGGAGCTACTGGAGGGACACAATAAGAGGGGGAGCTACTGGAGGGACACAATAAGAGGGGAAGCTACTGGAGTGACACAATAAGAGGGGGAGCTACTGGAGGGACACAATAAGAGGGGAAGCTACTGGAGTGACACAATAAGAGGGGGAGCTACTGGAGGGACACAATAAGAGGGGAAGCTGCTGGACGGACACAATTAGGGGGTGGGGGCTGCTGGAGTAGCACAAAAAGATGGGGAGCTACTGGATGGGGCAAAACTAATGGGTGAGGTGCTGGAAGGGGTCACAATAAGAGGGGAAGCTGCGGAGGACACAATAAGAGGGATGTTTAATACGTGGGGCAGCTGGGGGCACAATGTCAGGGGGCTACAATGTGACGAAATGATGGAGGGCACTTAGGGGGAATTATACTGTGTGGCGGAGGAATAAGGGGCAAAGTAAAAGGCAGAGCTTAAAGTTAAACATTTTCCAATGTCCTTCAGGTGCTTTATCTTTTGTCCCTCTTTTGCTACTATGAAAGTTGCGTTATGTGTGAATATATAGTTACTATGTGCACCCTGGATACTGGATGGGTTCTCCATATGTTGTGTATTTGTGATGTATGGGTGCTATATACAGTATGTACCATGTGGGTGTATTGTTACTTTATTTGCTACATGTATTTAGTTACTATTTGCACATTAGATACTTGCTGGGTGCTGGATGTGTATTAGTGGTGTATGGGTGCTATAAATGTACTGTGTGGGTGCTCTATAGTTACTGTTTGCACCCTGGATACTGGGTGGGTGCTCTGTATGTTCTGTATTGGTGGTGTATGGGTGCTATATATGTACTGTGCGGGTGCTCTATAGTTACTGTTTGCACCCTGGATACTGGGTGGGTGCTCTGTATGTTCTGTATTGGTGGTGTATGGGTGCTATATATGTACTGTGCGGGTGCTCTATAGTTACTGTTTGCACCCTGGATACTGGGTGGGTGCTCTGTATGTTCTGTATTGGTGGTGTATGGGTGCTATATATGTACTGTGCGGGTGCTCTATAGTTACTGTTTGCACCCTGGATACTGGGTGGGTGCTCTGTATGTTATGTATTGGTGGTGTATGGGTGCTATATATGTACTGTGCGGGTGCTCTATAGTTACTGTTTGCACCCTGGATACTGGGTGGGTGCTCTGTATGTTCTGTATTGGTGGTGTATGGGTGCTATATATGTACTGTGCGGGTGCTCTATAGTTACTGTTTGCACCCTGGATACTGGGTGGGTGCTCTGTATGTTCTGTATTGGTGGTGTATGGGTGCTATATATGTACTGTGCGGGTGCTCTATAGTTACTGTTTGCACCCTGGATACTGGGTGGGTGCTCTGTATGTTCTGTATTGGTGGTGTATGGGTGCTATATATGTACTGTGCGGGTGCTCTATAGTTACTGTTTGCACCCTGGATACTGGGTGGGTGCTCTGTATGTTATGTATTGGTGGTGTATGGGTGCTATATATGTACTGTGCGGGTGCTCTATAGTTACTGTTTGCACCCTGGATACTGGGTGGGTGCTCTGTATGTTCTGTATTGGTGGTGTATGGGTGCTATATATGTACTGTGCGGGTGCTCTATAGTTACTGTTTGCACCCTGGATACTGGGTGGGTGCTCTGTATGTTCTGTATTGGTGGTGTATGGGTGCTATATATGTACTGTGCGGGTGCTCTATAGTTAATGTTTGCACCCTGGATACGGGGTGGGTGCTCTGTATGGACTGCAGGTGCCCTGTGGGTGCTTTATGGAGCTGTGAAATGGCGACATAGAAAAAACCTGTACACAGTTTTGTGAACACAGCACCAAATATAAGGAAAAAAACCCAAAACAACTTCCTTTAAATATTTTTTTCTGGTGCTAAATGTGGCCCAATCATCTCCCGTAGACCCCCCTGTATGCGCCTTATGAGCCCCCCGTGTTACAGGGGTGTGTTACCAGACACACCAGCGTGCAGATGTAGCTGGGAGAAGACAGTAATGTTCTCTATAAAGGTCCAGCCCCTTTAAGAAGTTCAGTCGTTGTAGATTTTGCTATTTTAAGTCACTTTAAAAATAGCACATCCTAAGGTGAAGATGTAAAACATAAAAGCTGTGGTTACCAAAGAAGTCATATTCAGAAAAGCGCAGAGGTCTGCAACGTGCTGGGAACTGTCTGACCATATAGACTGCAGCCAGTGTTAGGTACTGTCCCTGGAGAGATGTGTAATCAGACCTTTGTGTATATTGTTAGTAGCAGCAGGACTGTGAAATGTGGATTTATATTCCCGGATTGTAGCTTCTCCAACTGTACTGGGCTGTGCTCTCTGCAGTCAGTGTTAGATTTTGTCCCTGGAGAGCTGTGTAATTATACCATTGTGTATGTTGTTAGTAGCAGCAGGACTTTGAAATGTGGATTTATATTCTAGGATTGTAGCTAATTGTAACCAAGTGCCCTTACCTTATCCTGCTCAGTGCTCTCTGCAGCCAGTGTTATGTATTGTCCCTGGAGTTGTGTAAACAGATCTTTCTGTATGTTATTAGTAGCAGCAGGACTGTAAAATATCAACACTGGGATGTGTTCTCACACTGCTGTGCTCTAAAAATAGAAGTCCCGGCACTCGTTGCCTTCTTAAGCAAGTAGGTTTATTTGCGCATCAGAACAGCCACATCACAGTAACATCACAGTGTTAGAGTCACTGGAGAGCTGTGGAATTATACCTTTGTGTTGTTAGTAGCAGCAGGACTGTGAAATGTGAATGTATATTCCAGGATTGTAGTTACATCAAGCGTCCTCACCCTGTCCTGCTCAGTGCCCTCTGCAGCCAGTGTTATGTATTGTTCCCAGGGAAAAGTGTAATGGTAATTTTGTATATGTTAGTAACAGAAGGACTGTAAAAAATATGATATATATATCATAACTGATGAGAATAGATTCAAACTAGAAGTAACAAAGTATAATATGGGCGACCTTATAACCTTATTATTATTAACCTTATTCAAACTTATTATTATTTTCCCAAAGTTTAGGAGCCAAGTGTCTGATTATTGGATCTACAGTAAATATGAATGCTGAAGTCCTCAAAGCCCCAAATAAATGGGGCCCATAGCTGCTGGGAAGGGCCCACATAAGGATGTACATAAGGAATCCGTGGGGGTGAGAGGGGCCATATCTAATGAATCCATAGGGGGTGAGGGGCCTTTATATAATATAAAATGATAAACTATAAAATATGTTAGGGAACAGGAGACTGTTTTAGTTTCTAATTTTTTAATGCTGTTCACTGCAAAGGGGCCCACTGAGGTTCTGTCGCCCAGGGGCCCAGTGAGATCTGGAGCTAACCCTGGAGTTAGTGTTCTCTTTACAGAGACTTAGCCAATAACGGCCACCTTGCAGGCGTTGAGAGCCTTATAGCCATTGATGCTCCACTAGGGGATTCTGCTAAATATGCAAATAGGATTTCCTAGATTCCTTGTGAGGCAGACCCCCTACCATCCAGCTTGACCATCAGGAAGTCTAATGACATGATGTGGGCTAACCAGCCATCTGTATTTCAGAAGGAACGGATTCCCACATGTAGACCGCGCTGTGTTAATATTGTTTCTTTTTTAAAGATAACAATCTCATCTTGAAATTGCACTAGGCTTGTGGGTCCGTGAGCTACAGAACTGGAGATAGCAATTCTCAAGAACCAAGAAATCCAGTTCCCAGTTTTCTTTTTCTGTATCTCTCTGTAGCTCACACAACGATGTGATCTCTTATCTTTAATATGACACCAGCAGCACGTATGTAGGTGCTATAGAACTGAAGATAAACGTATATGAGTTGACCCTTCCCCTGCAGCCTCTAAACTTGTCTCAAGTCAAGTAAATATGACTCTTCTCTGCTCAATGTCACATGACTTTGGTGGAGATTTTTTTTCTTGGTAAATGGGGGAGATTTCACATAAAAGAGGAAATTCTAGAAAGGACATTTCATCACCGACCTTGTACTTTAGTGCCAGCGTTGCTGGTGGTGTAGGGTAAGGGGTTAACAGTTTTGTGAAGCTTCTTCTTCTCTATTGCACAGAGATGGGCGCAGGATAATGTAGATGATCTTGTGGCTGTGAGTTATAACACATGATGTGTGATGTATGATATGGAGAAGTGAGAAGACATGTTGTTTCCTCATTTTGCTTTACTAGTTGTCACCAGGATTCATGGGGGGTGCAATGTAATCAGAAATTAATTAAAACTACAAAAATTGTAAAAATGGGGGGAATTGGATATCCACCGAAAAACATGTGCCCAAATAATGCCGTCATACAGTGCCCAAGTATCACAGCCCAATGAATACACTAGCGGATGCGTCTCTATGCAATATACAGTGGTACAAGCTGGGGTGCATTGGGGTGCATTGGGGTGCATTGGGGTGCACTGGAGCCCTCTTAAAATATTACAAAAAGTTCTAGCTAAAGTGTAGACAGAAAGTAAATGCGTCATACTGCGCCCGTTCCCTCGTCTCGAAAACAAGGCCCTCAGTCTGCAGGAAGGTTCTTACCGCACGTGACTATAGATAAATCATTTACATAAATCTCATAACTGAAACCATGACACCAAGTAACGGAACATCCGTCTATATAGATGGATAATACACAAAGTACAAAATGCACAGGTACAAACATAGATCCTGCAGAAAACATAATATTTACTGACATGAAGAAACAAAGTTGCTAAATAAATTGATACATTTTGAAATTGTACATTTTTCCAAAACATTTCCGGAGACTTATTGTCAATGTGAACAGTGGCGGATTATAATATTGGAGGTTTGGGCAGTAGCCCAAGGCCCAAAGTATCCAGGTGGCCCATGGTCACCTAAACCACACATCAAATGTTATACTCAGAAGGGAAACCATTCCCTAAGAAGCAGATTCTAGTCCCAGATGTAGGAAGTGATTCCAGACTTGTAGGGGTTATAATATTCCTACAGCGCTGGGCGCACGACCACCCAAACCACACAACAGAAGGACCTTCACCCATGACATCTGTTCTTGCTTTCAATACACATGTACACAAGAACCATTTCAGGACCTTTGAAGGTCCTCCAAAGGTCCTGAAACCAGCAGAAGGGACACATCCTCCATTCCCCAAGAAGCTGACCCTAGTACCAGATGTAGGAAGTGATTCCAGACTTGTAGGGGCCATAATATTCATACAGCCCAGGGTCCATGACCACCCAAACCACACAACCTTTTAAAAAGGACCTTTAATCATGACATCTGTTCTTGAACTTAATACACATGTACACAAGAGCCATTTACGGACCTTTGAGGGTCCTCCAAAGGTCCTGTAACCACAGATTGAAAGCAGCAGAAGGGACACGTCCTCCATTCCCCAAGAAGCTGATTCTAGTACCAGATGTAGGAAGTGACTCCAGACTTGTAGGGGCCATAATATTCATACAGCCCAGGGCCCATGGTGGTCTTATACCACCCCTGAATTTGAACCACAATCAACAGGAGTCAGATTGGCCCCAATTTTTTTTTATTTCTAGCAGGAGAATGGTGAGAACCTCCTTAGAATAGAATAATAAGGTTAGTCGTCCATATCCGATTCAAGGTGTAACCAGCTCCAAGGATTTTTTTATCCCAATTATTATTTGCATAAATTTTTGTAACACATATAGTAATTCCTATTATTTTAAAGTACGGTAAACTTTGTAAGATAGACCCTAAAGGTCCAGGTAGAAGACCAAGGCCCGGGTTTGGGTTTTCTGTTAGAATCTCTATGGCTCAGACATTTCTATGGAGGGTTAATTAAAGGATAACTAGAATGATTAAGCACAAAAATTTGGGGGGATTTTATGATTTCCTACATCAGTCCTACATTGACGCACTTCTGTATGTGGATTGTAATAAGGCTAAACCATTGTATAATGAGGGGGCCGGCATTCTACCTGTCTAGAAATATGCAGTATTTTGACTCAAAATAAAAATTGGGATCCATGTTTTGAATAGTTTTAGTTTTGCCAAAATTCATACGTTTCCTAGCCTAAAGCTATACCTGAGCGTATAGAACATATCCCATATGTCAGCCGTATTATCCGGACTGAAGATCTTGCAACAGTCACCTGCAAGACGGTTGTCATACTGTTGTCTACTTTTAACATTTTTTTAAATAATTTTTTGCAGTTTTCTTTAAATTTTTACCATTCTATAGAAATTTTTAAGAAAACTGCAAAAAATTATTTTAAAAAATGGCTAAGTATTAGACTAAAGTATTAAAAGAATTAAAGAAAGGCACAAATCCATCTAGTTTGAAGTATTGTGTTTCTGTCTTGATCCAGAAGAAGTCGAAAACAACCCCTGGCGGGTAATTACAAAAAAAACTCAAATTAAGGGACAAAAAATCCAGTCCTGAAATGTAGAACGTCGTCTAACACAAAAAGAAACCAAAACTATATAGTTTAAAGTTAACTATTACATTTTGGAAAGAAAGTCAGTATTTCTGGATTGTTAAGTACAGGCGGTCCCCTACTTAAGAACACTTGACTTACATACGACCCCTAGTTACAAACGGGCCTCTGGATATTGGTAATTTGTTGTACTTTAGTCCTGGGCTACAATAATCAGCTGTAACAGTTATCACAGGCGTCTGTAATGAATCTTTATTGTTACTCCTGATTCTTATGACAACCCAACATTTTTAAAATCCAATTGTCACAGAGACCAAAAAAGTTCTGTCTGGGAATACAATGATAAAATATACAGTTCCGACTTACATACAAATTCAACTTAAGAACAAACCTACAGACCCTATCTTGTATGTAACCCGGGGACTGCCTGTATTTAAACAGATTTCTTTTACTTTCGAGATGCACAATTGTCATTTTGTCAAGTCTAACGCACAAAATTATCTGATTTCTATAAACTTTTTTAAAAACGTCTTAGTTAGATACGTCAGTCTCTGTGTGCAGGATGCAGATGTAGTAGATTATCTACAGTAGAATATGAAAAAGTTGTTACAAATCAATAGGATTTCGAGTTGTAGGTAACTAAAAATTTGCGTAGATTTTGATAAAATTACCGTAAATCTTCTGAAAAGAGAACTTACCTGTGAAAATCCCATCGCCATCGATATATATATACGGATTGTAGTGGGGTGGATGTTGATTCGTTGAGTGAAGGGACTGGAAGAGAAGAACCTTCAGTGTTGTGAAAGTCGCACGCTCAAGCAGAACGTCAGTTGCAAAAGCGGCCACAAACTTCCTCTGACGGGGAACAAAGAAAGTTTCTAGAACTTACAGAGAAGTTCCTGTTTAATTTAGATATTGAACAACTTTGCAGAAAAAAATGAAGTCCCTTTGTACCTTGTGTTCCACAGTGTATTTCAGATGACAACATATCAACCACATTATGCAAATGTTCCAGTACAGTAAATTCATAAGAATCTCGCCCGTCGCTGCTAATATGGTATTTGCGCACATCCCCCTCCACATGACATTTGTAGGTGTAACACATTGTTTGATCCTCTCTTTGCTACTTTACTTGGGGATATTTAAAAAAAAAAGATCCATTTTTGGGTTTTCTTCTCAGAACGGAACCCAAAAATGATAACTCGAATATGGAAAACGTCCATGTAGCCGAGGCCGGGGTAAGAAAAGGAAAGAGCACCTACTTGATTTGGCTCCCGGAATCCAGGTGGTTTCAGTTCATCCTGTTTCAGGCATGCGTCCAGCTGAAAGGGGGTCACATGACCTGCTTCATCCAATAAGTGGCCTCATTGGAGGCAACTCATTGGATAAGTCAGGTTCTTGCCCCCTTCCACGGAACTTCTGGTTGGTCACAAGCCCAGAACTGGAAATGCCAGAGCCTACTTTCATTCATGGAAGACTCCTTTAAAATTTTCAACCAAAATGGAAGTGAAATGGAATGAAAATGGTCTTATATAGGCTGATAAATGCCAAGATGAGATCAATATACTGTACAAGGGACTCGAAGGAATTAAAAGAATCTAAGCCATACATCAGGGGTAGACTTCTCAATAAGGTGGTCTTTTGAAGATGTCCCTGGAGAGATGGGTAATCAGACCTTTGTGATCTTGTTAGTAGGATCAGTAGTATCAAATATGGATTTATAGTCCAGGGTTGCAGCTTCCTCACACTGCTGTTCTCTGGGCTCTGTGCAATGAGCTTCTCCACAAACTCTTTACAATACTCTTGACAATACAGGAAGGAAGTGTGTGTCTCAAATATGTCCTCCGCTATACAGACCATACAAGAAGGAAGGGTCTTCAATATGACCTCCCCTATACAGACCATAAAGGAAGGAAGTGTCTCAAATATCTCCTCCCCTATACAGACAATACAGGAAGTAAGTGTGTGTCTCCAATAAGTCCTCCCATATACAGACAATACAGGAAAGAAGTGTGTGTCTCTAACATGGCCTCTCTCATACAGACCATACAGGAAGGAAGTGTCTCAAATATGTTCTCCCCTATACAGACCATACAGGAAGGAAGTGTCTCCAATATGTCCTCCCCTATACAGACAATACAGGAAGGAAGTGTGTGTCTCTAACATGGCCTCTCCCATACAGACCATGCAGGAAGGAAGTGTGTGTCTCAAATATGTCTTCCCCTATACAGACAATACAGGAAGGAAGTGTCTCCAATATGTCCTCCCCTATACAGATCATAAAGGAAGTCTCCAATATGTCCTCCCCTATACAGACCATACAGGAAGGAAGTGTGTGTCTCCAATATGTCCTCCCCTATACAGACCATACAGGAAGGAAGTGTGTGTCTCTAACATGGCCTCTCTCATACAGACCATACAGGAAGGAAGTGTCTCCTATATGTCCTCCCATATACAGACCATACAGGAAGGAAGTGTCTACAATATGCCCTCCCCTTTACAGATGATACAGGAAGGAAGTGTGTGTCTCCAATATGTCCTCCCTTATACAGACAGTACAGGAAGGAAGTGTCTACAATATGTCCTCCCCTTTACAGACGATACAGGAAGGAAGTGTGTGTCTCCTATATCTCCTCCCTTATACAGAGAGTACAGGAAGGAAGTGTCTCCAATATGTCCTCCCATATACAGACCATACAGGAAGGAAGCGTGTGTCTCCAATATGGCCAAGCATATACTACCAGGTGTCCAACTTGGAAGTGTTTAGCCAAAAAATACTCAGTAGCATCTGACATGTCTGATTTCTTATGTCTCCTCAACCATTTATGATGCTTTTTTCATTTATTGAATTTCCAGGGGGGCTCTGCCTTTTCTCCAATGTTACTGGTCAGTGAGAAGAGAGCTCAACAACAAGTCCAATCATTGGCTGAGGAAGTGGGATGTCCTCCTGCTGGAAGTGAAGACACCTTGTCCTGTCTACGGAAAGTAGATGCCAACACCCTCAACGCGGCCCAGACCAAGGTTACCCAGACATTTTATTACATTTTGTGCATAAATTTAGAAGGATATATGGCAGTCACTATTGATTGTGTTTCGGACACGGATATATTTACTATTCTCAGGTTTCCAAAATTGACAACCATTAATGGAGACCATAGAATCGCTCAAAGAATGTTATAACCCAGACAGAGAGAATCTGAAAATTGTAGTCAGATCCACCTCACACAATTTTTTCCAAACCATGTTTTTGATTTGGGGTTAAAAATTTGCATAATAACCATGACAGCTCCTCCCATGGATCTATAGATAACTAGAAGAAGTGGTTCATTTGGGTCAGATGTCCACTCTTTAACCTGCTGATGTATCAGAGACTTCAATTGTAGCAAAAATGTATGAATCGACATTGTTGAGTCACATTGTAACATTTGTTGGTAAATACACTCCCTTGACCCGGCTATTTTTAGGGTGAAGATCAGAGGTTACACTATTCCAGGATTTCGTAGCATCTATCCACGTTATCTTACATAAATAGCAAAGTTGAGAAATCTTTGCAGACACTTCATTAATTGTGTGACATCGTTTCGATATAAAGGATCACTGAGTCGAGATCTTCACATGACCAGTTACTCAGATCCACCTCCTCGAAAGGCTTATTCTCCATGTCCTCATTGACCGATGACATCAACATGGGGTTAACTTATATTTTGTTTTTCCCTGTTTTTACAATTTTTTTAAAAAAACGTATTCTATTATTTATTTTTAATCATTTGCATAAGGAATGTGGTCTTGTCTAAAGTTCTGTTCCTGGAGACAATGGGGGTCATTTACTAAGGGCCCGAATCGCGTTTTTCCGGCGGGTTACCCGAATTTTTCCATTTTGCTCCGATTTTCCCTGAATTGCCCTGGGTTTTTAGTGCATGCGATCAGATCGGCGCTGGCGCGCACACTATGGAAATCGGGGGGCATGGCCATACGAAAACCCGACGGATTCAGAAAAACCGCCGTATTTTTTTTAAAAAAAGTGTTGCCTGACACACACTTATCTGCACCCAGCGCCAATGGGGCAGATTTACTTACCCGGTCCATTCGCAATCCAGTGGCGCGTTCTCTGTGGAGGATTCTGGTCTTCCGGCGATTCACTAGTGCGCCCAATGTCCACTAGGTGTCACTGCTGCGCTGAAGTCCGTCAGAGTTCACCAAGCCTAGCCGGGTGCAGGTAAGCGCGTGTCAAGCAACATTTTTTTTTTTAAATACGGCGGTTTTTCCGAATCCGACGGGTTTTCTTACGCCCGCGTGCGCCAAAAACCCGGGGCAATTCAGGGAAAATCGGCGCAAAACAGAAAAATTTGGGGAACGATTCAGGCCCTTAGTAAATGACCCCCATTGTGTCTTTTCATCATATTGATGTCATATCCAAATGAATCCTAAGGGTTGCAGTTGCCTTGAGGTCTATCAGGTTTCCATTGAAGTTTGAAAAATTTTTTATGGCAAAAACCGTGGCATAAAACAAAACTTTTCTTGTCTTTAAAAATATTGGGACTGGTGATGGAAATATCATAAAATTTCAGCACCGTCTTGTATATTAAAGTATTAGAAGCTATAAGTTGAGGTTGGTACTTACTACGAGCAAACTCAAATCTGAACCTAGGCTTCATGAAGAAGTTTGGGTTCGGCATTTTGCCTACTCTCCCCCACCCACCACGACATTAACACCCGCAATTTGTACATTTAAGTGCGAACCTATGGCACTGGTGTCAGAGGCGGCACTCTGAGCCCTTTCTGTGGGCACCCGGAATATCGCCCCAGAATGAAGTTCACCAGACAGAACTGCTTAAATTGCTGCGCTGCCACTTTGCAATAAATAACTGGCTTTTGGTTGAAGTTTTGGCACTGAGGCTCTAAATGGTTCACCATTACTGCCCTATGGGCTTTGCTGGTGGCATTTATAGGGTAACTCCTGCGATTGGTGCCAGCGAGTGTTGCCATTGGGTGTGAGTATTCAGGTTCCTTACCAGGTCCACTCATCCCTAGTTGGTACACATTAACATATTGACTGTAAGTACTTTAAAGGGACTTTACCTCCTACCTTAAAATGATAATCCAGTGCCCATTGGGTTACTGTACCCATAAGGAACTTATCTCTGTGTAAGTTATCAGTGTCCTGTAGATGTTAGAAATTTTATTCAGTATGTAAATTAGTATATTGGTGCACCCTGGAGCGTTACTGTTGCCCCTCGGACACCAATTCCCATCACCTGCTGGTTCTGGTTCTCTGTCTGGCTTCTCCACATCTACTGGCCCTCTTATAACCAGTAAATCTGAAGAACAATTAGGGAAATTCTGAAGATTGGACATATTCTGCTCATGTAGATGTATTTGCAGCATGTGGTCTCCAAACCAAGGTCTCAGACACTTCTCAGACTCAGTAACCAGTCTATGATCCTTGACATCTCTTGGTTTGTAGACCGTGTTTTAAGAAAGATGGAACTACTATAATTCCACACGCACCTTTAATTTCAATTGATGAGATTCCTCCTATGACCCAGATCTGATGTGGTTTGCAAAAGCCATAAATCGTTGTCTACACCAATAATTTAGCTTTCTTGATCTTGATTGCACTGACAGCTTCTTGCAATACAAGGACCGTTCCAGAGTTGGGGTCCAGTGGTGGATGGTGACTACCTCCGAAATACACTGTCGTACTTACTACAGCAGAAGACCACCCAACGTATAGACCTCCTCATTGGAAGTTCTGAGCATGATGGTCTGGTCAGCAGATCTATGGCGATTAAGGTATGTGCCCTCCTTTTCTGCCTCTGTGTCTACTTTCTCAGTAAATGTCCCTTTTATTTGTCCCTAGTGCATAAAAACACAGTTTCTGCATACAAACTATAACATAACTAAAACATTACACGGGGACAGCAATAAAAAACAATCTTACTACAAAGATACTATCCAGCAACCATCATTACTACATACATACAGCATCAGAACCAAGTTACTACATACATACAGCATCAGGACCAAGATTACTACATACATACATCATCAGAACCAAGTTGCTACATACATACATTAACAGAACCAATATTACTATATAGAAACAGGACTTATAATGCAGCAAATTTATCACATTGATGCTGGATGATAAATCTGGCACGGTATACGATATATCCATGTAGCTCCTCCTCATAGGTGAGGATAACAGATTGTTCATAGGTAATATCAGCAATTACTGTAAATCTTGTGACAGAAGACTCGTTTGATAAGAGAATTTCTTCATTTCTTCTTCTTCTCCTGGTCCACCATGTCAGCTTCTTTCAGCCATTACTTGTCTCTGCAGAATAGGAACACAAAAAAATTTAGCAACTTCATAACACTAACACGATATTATTCTGCTCACAGTAGTCAATATAGGAACAGTGTCCCCACAATAGCCAATATAGTAACATAGGCCTCACAGTAGATAATAGAGTACCACAGCAGCAGTAAAAGGGCCCCCACAGTAGCCAAGTCTCAGTGCTCCCCATAGTAGTCAGGTCATATCTCCCCACCCACACTGTAATCATTAGTAATATCCTTCCCCACAGTAGCCATTTGCAAGTAGACTAATGGTGCACACTGAAGCAACAAGACTGGTGCTGCTTTAGGAGAGAGATGAAAGGTGACTATGGAACCCTCAGCGCCATCAGATGTTCCCTCTATGCAATAACACCTCTGCAACACAATCAGCTACCCCCCCCCATGCCATAACACCTCTGCAGCACCATCAGATGATCCCCCCATGGCATTACACCTCTATAGCACCATCAGCTACCCCCCCCCCCTCCCATGCCATAATACCTCTGCAGCACCATCAGATGATCCCCCCATGGCATTACACCTCTATAGCACCATCAGCTGATCCCTCCATGCCATAACACCTCTGCAGCGCCATCAGCTGATCCCTCCATGCCATAACTCCTCTGCAGCACCGTCAGCTGATCCCTCCATGCCATAACATCTCTGCAGCGCCATCAACTGATCCCTCCATGTAATAACACCTCTGCAGCGCCGTCAGCTGGTCCCTCCATGCCATAACACCTCTGCAGCGCCATTAGCTGATCCCTCCATGTAATAACACCTCTGCAGCACCATCAGATGATCCCTCCATGCCATAACATCTCTGCAGCTCCATCAGCTGATCCCTCCATGCCATAACACTTCTGCAGCGCTATCAGCTGATCCCTCCATGCCATTACACCTCTGCAGTACCATCAGCTGATCCCTCCATGTAATAACACCTCTGCAGCACCATCAGCTGATCCCTCCATGTAATAACACCTCTGCAGCACCATCAGATGACCCCTCCATGCCATAACATCTCTGCAGCTCCATCAGCTGATCCCTCCATGCCATAACACCTCTGCAGCACCATCAGCTGATCCCTCCATGCCATAACATCTCTGCACCGCCACCAGCTGATCCCTCCATGCCATAACACCTCTGCAGCACCATCAGCTGATCCCTCCATGCCATAACATCTCTGCAGCTCCATCAGCTGATCCCTCCATGCCATAACACTTCTGCAGCGCCATCAGCTGATCCCTCCATGCCATTACACCTCTGCAGTGCCATCAGCTGATCCCTCCTTACCATAACACATCAGCAGTGCCATCAGCTGATCCCTCCATGCCATAACACCTCTGCAGCGCTGTCAGCTGATCCCTCCATGACATAACACCTCTGCAGCACCGTCAGCTAATCCTTCCATGCCATGCTCTATTGATGCAGTCATTCATGCAAAAGGAGGCGTGTCTAAGTATTGAGGGCATTTACTGTACAGGCTTTGCATTTGGCCACCATTTCCGTGATCAAAATCATGTGGCAATGGGCCACATTTATTAAAGTGTTTGTGCCCATTTTGCTGTCTGACTTTGCACTGAAAACGTTGTGCAAACTGCTTGTAAATGTATTTATAAAGTGTCTGCGCCAGTTTTGTGCTCTGTATCTGACACGACAAAAAAATGGGCACCTAAAGTGGTGCCACATTAATGGAGATCGTGCACCAGTTTTGATGAATCTGCTGCACTCTGCGCTAGTACTGATAAATGTGGCCATTGACTCTTCAGTTTTCCTCGGCTGTGGTCATAATCATCAGCATTAACAGAAATAAACACTTGAAAAATTTCCTCTGTTTGTAATGACTCCATATATTATATACAAGTTCCACTTTTTAAATTAAATTATTAAGTCATTAAACTTTTTGTCAAAGAGAAAACTTTAGCTATTACAGATGATATTTTATATTCTTTTGCAATCATTTCTGGTTTGTAATTTAGCAAAAATTACTGTATCAGTTGTGATCTCTACTTCCTGTTTGTGACCATTTCTGAAATATGGAAAGGATGAAAATAGATGTTCTAAACCTCAGGTCTGCGTGTTCTCTGCTGATAAGTCACCAGTTACTGTACTGAGGAGCGAGGGACCAACAGTAGTGTCAGCTCTACAGAAACTCAGAATATACTTCTCCTATGTACAATATAACTACTATAATACTGCCCCCTATGTACAGGAATATAACTACTATAATACTGCTCCCTATGTACAAGAATATAACTACTATAATACTGCCCCCTATGTACAAGAATATAACTACTATAATACTGCCCCCTATGTACAAGACTATAACTACTATAATACTGCCCCCTATGTACAAGAATATAACTACTATAATACTGCCCCCTATGTACAAGAATATAACTACTATAATACTGCCCCCTATGTACAGGAATATAACTACTATAATACTGCCCCCTATGTACAAGAATATAACTACTATAATACTGCCCCCTATGTACAGGAATATATCTACTATAATACTGCCCCCTATGTACAAGAATATAACTACTATAATACTGCCCCCTATGTACCGGAATATAACTACTATAATACAGCCCCCGATGTACAAGAATATAACTACTATAATACTGCCCCCTATGTACAGGAATATAACTACTATAATACTGCCCCCTATGTACAAGAATATAACTACTATAATACTGCCCCCTATGTACAAGAATATAACTACTATAATACTGCCCCCTATGTACCGGAATATAACTACTATAATACTGCCCCCTATGTACAAGAATATAACTACTATAATACTGCCCCCTATGTACAAGAATATAACTACTATAATACTGCCCCCTATGTACAAGAATATAACTACTATAATACTGCTCCCTATGTACAAGAATATAACTACTATAATACTGCCCCCTATGTACAAGAATATAACTACTATAATACTGCCCCCTATGTACAAGAATATAACTACTATAATACTGCTCCCTATGTACAAGAATATAACTACTATAATACTGCCCCCTATGTACAAGAATATAACTACTATAATACTGCTCCCTATGTACAGGAATATAACTACTATAATACTGCCCCCTATGTACAGGAATATAACTACTGTAATACTGCCCCCTATGTACAAGAATATAACTACTATAATACTGCCCCCTATGTACAGGAATAGAACTACTATAATTCTGCCCCCTATGTACAGGAATATAACTACTATAATACTGCCCCCTATGTACAGGAATATAACTACTATAATTCTGCCCCCTATGTACAGGAATATAACTACTATAATACTGCCTCCTATGTACAAGAGTATAACTACTATAATACTGCCCCCTATGTACAAGAATATAACTACTATAATACTGCCTCCTATGTACAAGAGTATAACTACTATAATACTGCCCCCTATGTACAAGAATATAACTACTATAATACTGCCCCCTATGTACAGGAATATAACTACTATAATACTGCCCCCTATGTACAGGAATATAACTACTATATTACTGCTCCCTATGTACAAGAATATAACTATTATAATACTGCCCCCTATGTACAGGAATATAACTACTATAATACTGCCCCCTATGTACAAGAATATAACTACTATAATACTGCCCCTATGTACAGGAATATAACTACTATAATACTGCTCCCTATGTACAAGAATATAACTACTATAATACTGCCCCCTATGTACAAGAATATAACTACTATAATACTGCCCCCTATGTACAGGAATATAACTACTATAATACTGCCCCCTATGTACAGGAATATAACTACTATAATACTGCCCCCTATGTACAGGAATATAACTACTATAATACTGTCCCCTATGTACAAGAATATAACTACTATAATACTGTCCCCTATGTACAAGAATATAACTACTATAATACTGTCCCCTATGTACAAGAATATAACTACTATAATACTGCCCCCTATGTACAAGAATACAACTACTATAATACTGCCCCCTATGTACAAGAATATAACTACTATAATACTGCCCTCCTATGTACAAGAATATAACTACTATAATACTGCCCCCTATGTACAAGAATATAACTACTATAATACTACCCCCCATGTACAAGAATATAACTACTATAATACTACCCCCCCATGTACAAGAATATAACTACTATAATACTACCCCCCCCATGTTTAAGAATATAACTACTATAATACTGCCCCTATGTACAAGAATATAACTACTATAATACTGCCCCCTATGTACAGGAATATAACTACTATAATACTGCCCCCTATGTACAAGAATATAACTACTATAATACTGCCCCCTATGTACAAGAATATGACTACTATAATACTGCCCCTATGTACAAGAATATAACTACTATAATACAGGCAGTCCCCGGGTTACGTACAAGATAGGGTCTGTAGGTTTGTTCTTAAGTTGAATTTGTATGTAAGTCGGAACTGTATACTTTATAATTGTAAACCCAGCCAAAATTTTTTGGGTCTCTGTGACAATTGAATTTTAAAAATGTTAGACTGCCATAAGAATCAGGATTAACAATAAAGCTTCATTTCAGACATCATTTATAACTGTTACAGCTGTTTATTTTAGCCTAGGACTAAAGTATAGTAAATTACCAAATTCCAGGGGTCATTTTGTAACTAGGGGTCGTCTGTAAGTTGGGTGTTCTTAAGTAGGGGACCGCCTGTTCTGCCCCCTGTGTACAAGAATATAACTACTATAATACTGCCCCCTGTGTACAAGAATATAACTACTATAATACTGCCCCTATGTATAAGAATATAACTACTATAATACTGCCCCTATGTACAGGAATATAACTACTATAATACTGCCCCCTATGTACAAGAATATAACTACTATAATACTGCCCCTATGTACAAGAATATAACTACAATAATACTGCCCTCTATGTACAAGAATATAACTACTATAATACTGCCCCCTATGTACAGGAATATAACTACTATAATACTGCCCCCTATGTACAAGAATATAACTACTATAATACTGCCCCCTATGTACAGGAATATAACTACTATAATACTGCCCCCTATGTACAAGAATATAACTACTATAATACTGCTCCCTATGTACAAGAATATAACTACTATAATACTTCCCCCTATATACAGGAATATAACTACTATAATACTGCCCCCTATGTACAGGAATATAACTACTATAATACTGCCCCCTATGTACAAGAATATAACTACTATAATACTGCCCCCTGTGTACAAGAATATAACTACTATAATACTGCCCCCTGTGTACAAGAATATAACTACTATAATACTGCCCCCTGTGTACAAGAATATAACTACTATAATACTGTTCCTATGTATAAGAATATAACTACTATAATACTGCCCCCTATGTACAAGAATATAACTACTATAATACTGCCCCCTATGTACAGGAATATAACTACTATAATACTGCCCCCTATGTACAAGAATATAACTACTATAATACTGCCCCCTATGTACAAGAATATAACTACTATAATACTGCCCCTATGTGCAAGAATATAACTACAATAATACTGCCCTCTATGTACAAGAATATAACTACTATAATACTGCCCCCTATGTACAGGAATATAACTACTATAATACTGCCCCCTATGTACAAGAATATAACTACTATAATACTGCCCCCTATGTACAGGAATATAACTACTATAATACTGCCCCCTATGTACAAGAATATAACTACTATAATACTGCTCCCTATGTACAAGAATATAACTACTATAATACTTCCCCCTATATACAGGAATATAACTACTATAATACTGCCCCCTATGTACAGGAATATAACTACTATAATACTGCCCCCTATGTACAAGAATATAACTACTATAATACTGCCCCCTGTGTACAAGAATATAACTACTATAATACTGCCCCCTGTGTACAAGAATATAACTACTATAATACTGCCCCCTGTGTACAAGAATATAACTACTATAATACTGCCCCTATGTATAAGAATATAACTACTATAATACTGCCCCTATGTACAGGAATATAACTACTATAATACTGCCCCCTATGTACAAGAATATAACTACTATAATACTGCCCCTATGTACAAGAATATAACTACAATAATACTGCTCCCTATGTACAAGAATATAACTACTATAATACTGCCCCCTATGTACAAGAATATAACTACTATAATACTGCTCCCTATGTACAAGAATATAACTACTATAATACTGCCCCCTATGTACAGGAATATAACTACTATAATACTGCCCCCTATGTACAGGAATATAACTACTATAATACTGCCCCCTATGTACAGGAATATAACTACTATAATACTGCCCCCTATGTACAGGAATATAACTACTATAATACTGCCCCCTATGTACAGGAATATAACTACTATAATACTGCCCCCTATGTACAGGAATATAACTACTATAATACTGCCCCCTATGTACAAGAATATAACTACTATAATACTGCCCCCTATGTACAGGGATATAACTACTATAATACTGCCCCCTATGTACAAGAATATAACTACTATAATACTGCCCCCTATGTACAAGAATATAACTACTATAATACTGCCCCCTATGTATAAGAATATAACTACTATAATACTGCCCCCTATGTACAGGGATATAACTACTATAATACTGCCCCCTATGTACAAGAATGTAACTACTTTCGGATATTTGGAGAACCAGTTATTGAAATTTTATTATTACAATTGATAAAAATTAACAAATATCTTTTCTTCCATCAGAGGTTTGAAGAGGCTGAAGGACGAGGTGAGAGTAAGATGGCTTTCTACCAGGCTCTACAGAACTCCCTGGGGGGAGAGGAGATGAGCCCCCTGGTGCAGGCGGCTGCGGTCTGGTACTACTCCCTGCAGCATTCCTCTGATGACTATGCCGTCTTCTCCAGAGCCTTGGAGAATGCTACACGGTAGGTGACATGTTCTGGGACTGGCTGTATATATATATACCGTATATCATGTATCTCAGAGATCTCCTGACATGCATCTATGAGGCATCAGAATTAGAATGAAGTGTGTCCAAAAATCTGGTGTAAATGAGTTCAGCGTGTGAGGTCTCCACACATTTGTTGTAAATTTTGAATAATTTTTAAAGGAGCAGTTACATTTTACATAGAGGATAGATATGAGATAGATAGATAGATCTCCAGGTCCGACTGAAAGGAAGTCGTTGGAGGGTGGCCCCTCGCTGGTACATCTGCGGTTGTTTTATCCACATCCACTTCCTCAGCCACAGTAAACCCTTGAGAGCCGGTCACATTTGTCGTTGTAGAGGCCGCCGGGTTGTTCCATGGACGAGGCCTGGTCCATGGATGGCAATAGGGCCAGTACTTATGACGTAGGTGGACGTGGCACTCATGTAGGTCACCGCTTGTGGCAGTGCAGGCTAGGGAGCAGCTGGAAGGTGCAGCCAGAAGTCCACTTTGTAAAGATCCTCATAGACAGCTTTTTCGTGGTCCGGAATCTGGAAAACGCCGACAGCCCAGGTTCCTCGGAGTCCTTCTTGGAGGCTGAATTTGATTCACTCACCACCTTTCAGGTAGTGGAGGAGCTCTCCCACCCGGTAAAGTCCGCCGTTGCAAAGCTGAAGGCCTGCAGTCTGTGGTCTAGTTGTGTTGAACCCAGATGCCCTCCTTAGACTGACCTGCCACAAAGCGCTGGGCCTCTCTCTCCTGTCGACATTGGTCGGAGACAGCGTCTCGGAGTTGCTGGCGAAGGGTTTCACCCCTGCCCTGAGGCTGCGGGGGCACCAATGCAAGTGGCCGCCTCTCAGGTGCAGGAGCCCGGGAGCGAGCAGGTGCTGGAGCTGGAACAGGGGTAGCCGGAGTGGAAGTAGTGGCAGGGGGAGCAATGACCACTTCCTCGGCCGCAGTATGCCCTGGAACCAGTTCAGAAGCAGGTGTCGGGGCCTCCTCTTGGGGTGCAGCCAGCTCTTGGCATCAGAATAGTAGCCCAAAAAGGCAATAGGTATTGCCCGGGTAAAAGGTTGTGCTCCATCACCAACCTGAGATATGTCTGCATGACAGAGGCCCGGATCATGCCTCGGTGCAGTCGATGTACAGTGGATGGTTGTCGGATGGGTTGTGCACACACAACAATCACCATCTCGAGGGCTTTGAAGAACTCCAGTTCCTCAGCAGGAGTTAGAAGTCTGGGTCCTGACATGCTGCCAACGATCTCCTTGCTCCACAAGGTACACAGGTGTTCTTTCACCGTGTTGAGGTGGGGCAGGAAGTTCTCTTCCCGCCAGAGAGCAGAGTCAAAGTCCTTCCCATCGAGGGTCATGGTGGGCTTTATTTCCTCCTGTGCCACAGAGACAGCAGGCTGGGTTCGCATCATTCGCGCATCGGCAGAGCTTAGAGAGTAGCCTGGCAGGCTGGAGCTCCTTGCTGTGCCACACAGTCTACCAGAGGTTAATGCTTTGGGCGCTACAGCACTGGATGTAGCAGAGCTAGCACAGTTCTTTTGTAGGGATTAACCTCCTGGGTGCTGGAGCAGTGCTCAACAGCACGTGGCGATGAAATAACACAGTTTTTTTGTAGATCACAATCAGTTGGGCATTAACCCGGATGGCAGCAGGGTTATGCAGCACAGCCTTTTAGTAAAAGGACAGTCTATAGTGCCAGTATAAGGCACAGGAGTCTATATCCTGTTCGTGACGCCACACGAGGGGCCTGGAGGCAGCTGAGGCAGCTGAGGCCCAGAATACCGGAGTGGCTGGCAGTTGCGGCCTAGGCACGCTGATGTCACGGTGCTTGGTATGGGGACTGGAGCGCTGTCCTACAGCCTGGCAGGTCTCCAGCAGGTGGTGTGTGCAAGAAATATGGAGGAAGAGGCTGATGTACTGGTTCTCCCTGGGGCAACCCCTGAGTGCCCATAATATATGTCCCTGGGTGATGGATGGGGAGCCCTTGGTGGTACAGCCGTATCCAGGGATCAGACGGAGGCAACGTTGTGCAAATCAACTTATTGTTCTTTATTGAACAACAGTTAGCAGGCAACAAGCCAGAATGGTTAAATATCCGATTCGGATTTTGGTACTGGATTGGTCGTGGAGAGGGTCTTTAGGAATAAAGCACCAGCCTGGTATTAGATGCAGGCTGGGATAATTGAGGTGAAGCTGTATCCAAACTGTGTAAGCTGTAGCTCTGGGTTAGAGTCTCCTGACTCAGTTCCTGGGATTGGTATCCATGGCAGCACTGAAGGTATACTCTACACATTGGGGCACATTCACTTCACAGAAAGTGCATTGTCCCTGTGTAATGCCCTGTGCTGCGATTCACTACGATCGTGCGCCTGATATCCTGCATGTGTCGCTTCCCCGCTCAGGTCCGCCGGAGTTCACCTTCTTCTTCCTGGTGCATGTAAGTGCATTGTCCGTGTATAATGCGCTGTGCAGGGAGTCACTAAGATCGTGCGCCTGATATCCTGCATGTGTCGCTTCCCCGCTCAGGTCCGCCGGAGTTCACCTTCTTCTTCCTGGTGCATGCAAGTGCATTGTTTTGCCAAATTTACATACGCACTAACCCTTTTGGGACTGCCAAGGCAACAATAGCATTATTTACAAACTGTCCTGAGACAGAAAAAGTCAGGCCTAAAACTTAACCTTTATTATTGATAACTGACAACATTTTTGATGGAATTCACTCCTAAATAATGTTAAAAATTGTTTGTTGGGGCTGCTACAAATAACGCGTCCTATTTCTTGGGAGAATAGTCGCCCTCAATCAGTGTATATTATTAGTGTATCTCTGCAGCGATTAACACTAGTGAGCAGCCTCTAACAACACATCTTAAAACACATGTACAAGCCCCCCCGACATGTTTCTCCGGAGCACCGGCGTCTTCAGGGGATCGAGGCTACTGATGACCCCCTGATGACGTTGGTGCTTTGGCGAAACATGTCGGGGGGCTCGTGTATGTTTTTTAAGATGTGTTGTTAGAGGCTGCTCACTAGTGTTAATCGCAGTTAAGGTTAAGATTTAGGCCTGACCGGTAATGGTGATGCCACACATGGCGTTTTGAACACGTTTTTGGGCCGTTTTTGAGCAGTCTGTTAAAAAACACATGCATTTTTTTAAAACGCATGCGTTTTTGACAGGTTTGACCAATTATCTTAATTGAAACTGGTCAAAAATGGCCCAAAAACGCCATGTGTGGCATCACCCTAAGGCTTTTTCTGTCTCAGGACAGTTTGTTAATAATGCTTGATCTTGCGACACAATTTGAAAGTTAAAGCCTGCGCTCAGTCCGAATCAGTCGGATCGTCCGAAGGCACCGCCCCCCCCCCCGATTTCTGTCACATGATAGCAGCGCTTTTGCGCCAAAATCCGATCGCCTGCAACACAATCCCCTGTTAAATACCTGTCCCAGCTGTGCAAAACCCGAATACGTCGAAAAGTCTGACGAAAGTGCGTCTGCGGACCCTTAGTAAATAAGCCCCTCTGACTCTCTCTTCACTCTGACCATGTGGTGAGCCCATTAGGTAGGAACACAGACCAGCTAAGACCAGGTGGGGTTTTATACTAGCGCCTCTCCAATCACACTCCAGTTTACAATACAGCCACATAATTGGATAATATCTTACACCCATTTAACTGTTGCCTTCCCAGGCAGAGGCTACAGCTGCAAGTTACCTAAGTTCTCCTGGCATTATCCTCTGGGGTGAGTTGCGCAGGCTCACCAGATGGATCCTGACAGGTAGAGGGCGCTGTTCACAACTACTACCTTGCCTATGCGTTGGCAGGGGTGTTGCAGATAGATATGAGATAGAGGTAGATACATAGATACTTGAGGAGAGTTCTCAGCAGCATAATTGTAAAAAAAATGGCGGGTACAGGCTACCAGGGCCGGGGCAAACAGGTCCCCAAAATATGTACAAGGAAAAAAGCAGCGCTCCAGTGCAGGTACATGTCAGGGCATAAGGTGGTGTCTTTACTCCATAGTGACATGTAGCGACATTTCGGTTTGGCACAAGCATTTTTGGACCTTGAGAAAGTTCATACTGAGCTGCAAGGTCACCACTTATCCCCTCACACCTACCTGCTCTGAAGCGCTGCTTTATTCCTTGTACATAGATAGATGAATATGATAAAAGAGATGGATATGATACAGACAGACAGATATGAGAAGCAGAACATTCTCCCGCTACGTGTCACATTATCTCCTTATGTCCATAGAATAACGATGCAGGGAGTCGTCTATAGATAGAATGTGCGTCCCCCGGCTCAGGAATGTGTGATATCATGTACGGACATACAGTGGATTATCCCGTGTACTGTATACACCCCGGGGGGCTCCGCAGGCTGCACCTGAATAGACAATGTATCACAGTTATAAGTTACAGACTAAAGGCTTCTCTACTCTACTCACATCTGTCCTTGTCTCCTCTTCTTATACATTTCATATCTATCTATTTATCTATTATTCCATCATATTACTTATTCGTTTTATATGCATCAGGCCAGATGTATCACTTGTTTTTTCTGTTGTTTTTGCACTTTTTCATATTGTCGCACTGTTCTTGCGCCACTTTTGCGACTAAACACCAAGCTAGCCGGACAGCAAAAATAACCAGGTTTCCCTCATTTATCCGACCAATCCAGATGTTTTGCTGCACCTAATAATCATCATCAGTGACTTGTCCATTTACGCGCAATTTAGGTCCAAAAACCCTCCAGCCTGAAGGTGGTGTAAACTGAGAGGCAGCACTGAGCTCTGGTGCAGAGCAGCTCATCCCCAGCAGCAGGTACTAGACACTACAGACACTGCAGACACCATGGGGCACATTTACTTACCCCATCCCCGGAGTTCACAGAAAGTACATTGTCCGTGTATAATGTGCTGTGCGGGGAGTCACTAAGATCGTGTGCCCGATATCCTGCATGTGTTGCTTCCCCGCTCAGGTCCCTGGAGTTCACCTTCTTCTTCCTGGTGCATGTAAGTGCATTGTCCGTGTATAATGTGCTGTGCGGGGAGTCACTAAGATCATGCGCCCGATATCCTGCATGTGTCGCTTCCCCGCTCAGGTCCCTGGAGTTCACCTTCTTCTTCCTGGTGCATGTAAGTGCATTGTCCGTGTATAATGTGCTGTGCGGGGAGTCACTAAGATCCTGCGCCCGATATCCTGCATGTGTCACTTCCCCGCTCAGGTCCCCGGAGTTCACCTTCTTCTTCCTGGTGCATGTAAGTGCATTGTCCGTGTATAATGCGCTGTGCGGGGAGTCACTAAGATCGTGCGCCCAATATCCTGCATGTGTCACTTCCCCGCTCAGGTCCCCAGAGTTCACCTTCTTCTTCCTGGTGCATGTAAGTGCATTGTCCGTGTATAATGCGCTGTGCGGGGAGTCACTAAGATCCTGCACCCGATATCCTGCATGTGTCGCTTCTCCGCTCAGGTCCCCGGAGTTCACCTTCTTCTTCCTGGTGCATGTAAGTGCATTGTCCATGTATAATGCGCTGTGCGGGGAGTCACTAAGATCGTGCGCCCGATATCCTGCATGTGTCGCTTCCCTGCTCAGGTCCTTCTTCTTGGTGCATGTAAGTGATTGGGCTTGCGACAAAATTTGAATGTTAAATCCCGCGCTCAGTCTGAATCAGTCTGTTGGTCCAACGGCACGCCCCCTAAATTCTGTGGCATGGAAGACAGCGCAGTCGTGCCACAAAAAGGGTTGAGTGTGACACAATCACAGCACACCCGCTACTTAAATACCTGTGCAAACCTTTTTCCCATTGAAAAAAGGGCACAGTCCGAAAAAAGCATGGAGCAAAGCCGTAGCAAATGTGCCCCTTTGTGCAGCCTCTGTTTACAGTTCATGACCTTCTATTTACAAACAATCTGCAAAAGCTGCAGCTCAGAGCAGGACAGAAGAGAAGTGAGTGGGGGAGAGACAGTACAGAGAAGTGTCCCCATGTAGCAGGATAGAAGAGAAGTGAGTGGGAGCTGCAGACAGTACAGAGAAGTGTCCTCGTGTAACAGGATAGAAGAGAAGTGAGTGGGAGCTGCTGACAGGACAGAGAAGTGTCCCCATGTAGCAGGATAGATAAGAAGTGAATGGGAGCTGCAGACAAGACAGAGAAGTGTCCCGTGTAGCAGGATGACCACACTGGTGTCTGAGGAGGATACTGGACAGAATTATCTATCTATCTCCTATCTATCTATCTCCTATCTATCTATCTCCTATCTATCTATCTATCTATCTATCATCTATCTATTCATCTCTCCCCCTTGTTTTGCAGGGATCACTTTGTAGCTTGTCCTGTAGTGCAGATGGCCGCCCACTGGTCTGAGAATGGGAAGGGTCCTGTGTACATGTATTATGTTCCCGAGACCTACTCCCAGGGCAGGTAAGTGAGCGTTCACATAATCTCCTGTGGATCTGCCATAGATACCATAAAGCAGAATTCTACATTTTCTTATGACATCATTTTTTATTTCTAAACTCTCTTTATTTTGTAGAATTTATCCTCAGTCCAAGTTACAAAACCTAAAAAGTAAAAAATACAAAAATGTTTAAAAAATAGTGATATAATAGTTATATAAATAATGGAGAGATCCAGGAATACATTGCCTCCTGCCCCGGGCCCCTAGGAGCCACGGCTGCCATGTACATGTGTTTCGATGATTGACGACTAAGGACAACATGGAAGTTTCTTTTGGCGGAATGTTCCGTTCTTGTTCCCAGGAATCGCTGGCGGCTGTTCCTGAATAATTTTAGAGGAATTTTTTCAGATTGAGGGAGATTAATGTAGATTGATACTTTGTATCAGAGGTGCAGCATAAGGATCCTGGGTCCTTGCTATGACCCCAAATTCTATGCAAGATCCTCATCTGTATGGGATTCCCCTTTTTAGGGTGTCTACCACCCCCCAGATCCCCCACAAGTAAAACCACCATTGTGTAAGGAACTTTATAACATTTCCGGACATACATTCCTGTCTCTCACCAGTCGCTCATTTTAGAAAATACGTAAATTGTATCTTTATGTGAATTAGTCTTTTGGTGCACTGGGGGCGGAGCTATGTCTGCTAATTTATCTGTTTTTATATTTTTGGGCTCACATTTTACCCGGCACAAGCCCTTTATCCACTTTTTAAGATCTTCCATAGAAATATTATTAAAGGAAAAAAAAAGAGAGAATTGGTGCGCCAGCAGACATGGCTCCGCCCCCCAGTGCACCAAAAGGCTCATTTGCATAAATATAAAAAATAACATTTACTACAGCAGATTTCTGGGAAATAAGACTGGAAAGTGCTGCACACAATGTTGGTTTAATGTATGCAGGGATCTGGGAGCTTTTACTGCACAAAGATCCCCAATAATAATCCCCAACATCTGTACCCGGGTCCTTTCAATACTATTACATTCTATTTTTCCAAGGGGTCTACCAATAGCATTTACCATGCAGTCTGTACCCAGTATTAGATATTGTAGCTTCTCCAAGTGCACTGGGGGCGTGTCCTCACGCTGCTGCGGTCTTTGCTCTCTGCAGCCAGTGTTATGTATTGTCCCTGGAGATATGTGTAATCAGACCTCACACTGCTGTGCTCTGTGCTCTCTGCAGCCAGTGTTATGTATTGTACCTGGAGAGATGTGTGATATAGATTTATTTTCTGGGATTGTAGATGGAGCATGAGATGTATGCCCTCACACTGCCCTAACACTGCTGTGCTCTTATCTCTCTGTAGTAAACTGCTCTACAGAACCTTTACCAAGAGCAGATAGGGACAGTACAGAAGTTCAGTGCAAAGTACTAAGCACAGCAGTGTGACAACACATCCCTAGGATATGAATATAAAATAATATTTCACAGTCCTGCTGCTACTAATAACATACATTAAGCTATGAATACACTTCTCTTCAGCGACAATATTTAACACTGGCTGCAGAGAGCACAGCAGTGTGAGGACACATAACGTCTTATATTCCTTGTATCCCCCCACGTGAAGGTGCAAAATAGGCTGAGAGAGGTCGTACGGCTCAGCCGAAATGTTGTTATATGGGAGAATAAAGATGTTCACATTCTAACAGAATTTAGGGCAGCACGGTGGCTGAGTGGTTAGCACTATAGCCTTGCAGCGCTGGAGTCCTGGGTTCAAGTCCCACCTGGGTCAACATATGCAAAGAGTTTGTGTGTTCTCTCCGTGTTTGTGTGGGTTTCCTCCAGTTTCCTCCCACACTCCAAAAACATACTGGTAGTTGATTAGACTGTGAGCCCCATTGGGGACAAGGACTGATTTGGGCAGCTCTGTGCAGCGCTGCGTAATCTGTGTGCGCTATATAAATAAAGAATTTTCATTATTTATTGTTTCTATATTTCAGCTCCGCTTTGGATCTGCCGGAAGACATCATGTTCGCTTTCGGAATTCCCTTCCACTCCAACTACAGGAGTCAGTTTTCTGCAGAGGAGCAGAGTCTTTCCCTGCAGGTTATGCAATACCTGGCCAACTTCGTGCGAACGGGGTACGTGGTGTGCAGCATACGGTATACTGTACTAATACGGTGTGCGGTATACAGGAGTAATATGGTAGTATATTATTTAGGAGTAATACGATGCAAACACACATATCAGTGCAACATATGTATATATTCTGGGGGTTATGGGGCCCTATTAAGAGGTCTGCTATGGGGCCCTGCCTCTGCTAGTTACGCCGCTGAATGACCGTGAATAAACCCATGATGAACACTTACAACATCAATCCCTTTTACACTCACTTCCCCTTTAAGAGATGATAATATCAGATACAATTGTTACTTCTTCTTTCAGAGAAATTTATATGAAAAAGTTACATTTATAGATTTGTTTTTTTTTTTTCCAGAAACCCCAACTTTCCATACAATTTTTCCAGAAAGCGGAACGTGGCTTTACCCCCCTGGCCGGAGCACCGGGTACACGGCACCGGAGAGAGATATAAAGAATTCACCAAACTCCTACCCAATCAGCAAGGGTTAAAGCGAGCCGAGTGCTCGTTCTGGAATCGGCTCATCCCCGCCCTGAGATCATCTACAAGTGAGTAAGAGATGAAAGAGGCGGCAGATGTCAGGAGTGCAGGTGCGAGGGGGAGAGAAGGGGATGATGTCATGTGTAATGCCGTAAATTATGTTACAGAGCAGAGTTCTGTCTATTATTTGACTGAGCTAAGGTGCATATTATGAGGCTCTGCAGCAGCTGAGGTGTGTTTACTGAGGTTCTGCAGCAGGTTAGGTGCATTTTATGAGGCTCTGCAGCAGTTTAGGTGTGTATTATGATGTCTTGCAGTAGCTGCAGTGTGTATTATGAGGCTCTGCAGCAGCGGAGGTATTACAAGGTTCTGCAGCAGCAGAGGTTGATATATGGAGGTTCTGCAGCAGCTGAGGTTGATATATGGAGGTTCTGCAACAGCTCAGGTATCTATTAGCAGGTTCTGCAGCAGGTGAGATGTGTATTAGGAGGTTCTGCGGCAGCTGAGGTGTGTATAATGATTCCCTGCAGCAGTTGAGGTGTGTATTACAAGGTTCTGCAGCAGCTGAGGCTGATATATGGAGGTTCTGCAGCAGCTGAGGCTGATATATGGAGGTTCTGCAGCAGCTGAGGTGTGATATGTGGTCTCATCCTGCTATGTTTGTACTGATGGTTGTATTTGGTCTCATAGATTTCCGGGCCGGTTCTGTCCAGGGGGAGAATATCTCGGGCAGTGGAGTGACATCTGCAGTGACAGGATCCAGCCGGATGGAAGACAAAGGATCTTACGCCTGAGAGACAATGACGTCATCCGCCACCTGTTCCCCGAATCTCTGTCCAAAAATACACAATGAAATCTTTTGTTTCTGTCTTTTCTTACAATAAAGTGATTCACAATGTAACATCCGTCCCTCATCGTCATCATCTGACCTCTCCCCATAGAACAAATGTCACCAACTGCCGGACTCATGTGATGTGCTCCTGACCTCACACTGCTGTGCTCTTAGCTCTCTGCAGTGAGCTGATCCTCACTTTGGCAGAACTCTTGTTGGACACACAAGCTTTTTACTCAATATCCAGTGTTCTGATACCTGGAGCCGACCCTGGTGCAGCATCTCAGTGCACAGAGCACAGCAGTGTGAGGATTTCTTCCCCAGTTGAGGAAGCTAGAACACACAATGGTACAATTACACATCTCTCCAGGTACAATAACCAAAACTGGCTGCACAGAGCACAGCAGTGTGAGGACACAAGGGTATAATTACTCATCTCTCCAGGTACAGTAACCAAAACTGGCTGCAGAGAGCACAGCAGTGTGAGGATACAAAGGTATGATAACACATCTCTCCAGGGACAATAACCAAAACATGCTGCAAGGACACACCACCACTGCATTTGGAAAAGCTCGAATCCTGGGATACTAATCCATATATCACAGTCCTGCTGCTACTAAGAACACACATAATGGTCTAATTACACATTTCTCCAGGGACAATACATGACACTTGCTGTAGAGAGCAGAGAGCACAGCAGTGTGAGGACACACACCCAGTACAATTGGAGACAATACTATGCTGGAATATGAATCCATATAACACAGTCCTGCTGCTACTAACAAGCTACAGATAAGGAGAAACATCTGATAATATCTGATACAAATGATAACGGCACAGTGACAAAACTCTTCCGGAATATGAGAAGCGCGTGCAGTCATCAATGATAAGATGCAGGGGTCCGGGCAATTACTCTTCACTGATATTTGGTCATTGTATAATGTTATTTTCACAGTATGTGGCGGTATTACTTATCACTAGAGAGATCCAGAACATTACCATGTGGATACAGTTCATATACAATTTGGCTTGGTATGAGGCTATAATGTGGCACAATATGGAGGTATTATATAGATATATTACTTGGACACCGTATGGCGCTTTTACTTGAGTACTTTATGGAAGTATTATTTGGCCATTATATTGGTATAATACCGCCATACATTGTATGACACTCCCATTATTGCTATGGAGGTCTGATGTGAGCAGTTTATAGATGTATGACTTGTATACTGTAGGGTGCAATTCTTGAGGCTCTTCATGGATATTCTATGAATCAGTATTAATTCTCCACTAGATGGCGCCACTCATTGGGTACTTTATGGAAGTATTTTGGCAATGTATGGTATTATTTCAGTTCTCTATGTAGGTTCTGTATTATCTGGGTATTCTATAAAGGTGCTATACTATTTGGGTTCTCTATATATGCTGTATTATTTGGGTTCTCTATGCAGATTTTACTCAGCTTCTCTATGAGGTTCTGTAATATTTGAGTTCTCTATGTAGGTCCTATATTTGGGTTTTCTATGTAGTTTCTGTATTATCTGGGTTCTCTATGTAGGTCCTATATTTGGGTTCTCTATGTAGGTTCTGTATTTGGGTTCTCTATGTAGGTTCTGTATTATCTGGGTTCTCTACGTAGGTTCTGTATTATCTGGGTTCTCTACGTAGGTTCTGTATTATCTGGGTTCTCTATGTAGGTCCTATATTTGGGTTCTCTATGTAGGTTCTGTATTTGGGTTCTCTATGTAGGTTCTGTATTATCTGAGTTCTCTATGTAGGTCCTATATTTGGGTTCTCTATGTATGTTATGTATTTGGGTTTTCTTTGTAGGTTCTCTGTTATTTGGGTTCTCTTTCTAGGTTCTCTGTTATTTGGTTTCTCTATGTAGGTCCTATATTTGGGTTCTCTATGTAGGTCCTATATTTGGGTTCTCTATGTAGGTCCTATATTTGGGTTCTCTATGTAGGTTCTGTATTTGGGTTCTCTATGTAGGTTCTCCATTATTTGGGTTCTCTATGTAGGTTCTCCATTATTTGGGTTCTCTATGTAGGTTCTGTATTTGGGTTCTCTATGTATGTACTGTATTTGGGTTTTCTTTGTAGGTTCTCTGTTATTTGGGTTCTCTATGTAGGTCCTATATTTGGGCTTTCTAAGCAGTTTCTATATTATTTGGCTATGATCATACAGTAATATGGTCAGTGTGTGGATGATTTAAACATTTGGGCTCTGTATATGACGCTATTAACAATGCACAATATGTATCAACCAATGTGCATTCCTATAGTTTTCACAATAGATGTATGGCCGTATTCTATGATACTATATATATATATATATATATATCGGTATTCTAATTCTCTACAGTATTTTTGCACTGTATGATAGTTTTTTTTAATATTTCCAATATCCAGGTATTTTGGGCCTTTCCCTTTGAAGTTTCCATAGTCTTCCTCCAGGTTCAGAAAGCAGCAAGTAATGAAATGCATGAACCTGTGATGTGACACTACGGGGTCTCATGTGTACAATGTTCTGCCCTGTAGCATCTTCCCCGACCTTCTTCATTTCCAGGTCACTGTATCTTTCAATCTAGAAGTTGCAGAATCCGGAGTATAACAGGAAGTGGGTGCGCGGCGTATAGCACCTGTCCTACATCTCTGGGGTCCTACACCTGTTGGAACGTTCTTGTGTTCCACCCTCAGAGCTTTGCACCCATGAATGGTAAGGCTCGCCTTCATCACAGGTGTCTTCTCATCAAGGTAGAGGAGGAAAGGTCAGGATTTGTTTTCAGATTAGTATAGCACCTGCATATACTGCAGCGACTCCGGCTTAGATTACTGTGATTTACACTTCAGTATCTAATTGGCCACCAAAGTACTAGAAGATCCTCCAATGGAGCCAACAATAGGCTCAGAGGTCCAGCTGATGACAACCCAATTTAGAGGGGTTGTGTCCAGTTTTAATGTCACACGTATCTATTAGGTACAAGCACCCCATTGAAATTCGGATTGTGCAAATTTTTCCAAATCTCAAAATTCCAGAAACACCCATGATTGGTTCGAGCATGAAACATGGGAACAAAGCCTTTTTGTCAAAGATCGTTACTCCATAGGGAGTGACGATCCTCAGCACATAACGCTGGTTATCTAGTCTTTAGATATCAGGTGTTACCGGCAGGGAATGGGGGTGAACCCCAACAAGGTGGGTTTGGTTCTGCTCATCACTAGTCCCTATCTTGTTGGTTGGGATCAGACCAATCCCAAGAATGTGGGTCCAGTTCTCACTATTGGTTGGTCGAGCATCCTGGTGCTCCATTCAATAATATGGTGGTGCCGGAAATTGGCGAGCACAGCACTCCGGTATCTTTGGCGCTCTTATAGTACTTCTACTAAAGTAACAACGAGAGCCGAGAGTTGTTCTCAGAAACTTTTAATACCCCATAGTATTGAAAGGTGCAATAGGAACATACTCAACATGTCCCTTCATCAATTTGTTATTTTGGGTCTGCCCCAACACAATACCTGCTCAACTGTGATGAGCGGAGCCGTTCAGGTTCAGAAAGTTTGGCCAAACTTTAATACTGCAAAAGTTTGGTTTCGGTAACCGACCCGAACACCTGCCCGTAACACCCGCGATCCATGTTAACCCTTTAAATGTGACTGGCAAAAGATTGTTGCTCCTCCTGACGGATCCAAACATTGGGGTTCGCTGCTCATCTCTATCGATTGCCTATTCTGAGTTTTTCCTGGCTAGCCAAAATTTATGGGATTATCAAATATTTCTGAGATCCTTGTGATATAACTGACTTGTGGTGTTCCCCTCTAAAGTTAATGGACAATAAAAATGTAAAATACTAGAGCAATAGGGAAAAAAAGCTAAAACATAAAATGCCCTAAAACCTGTTTCAAAAGTAGTGAGATTCATAGAGTTCCATATTCCATAGAGACGCTGATATGACAGGTGTCAGGAAGGACCCGAGGGCGACGCAGCGCGCATCAACCTTCTGGCAGGTGAGGAGCGGAGTCTGCACAGCAGGATCAGCAGGTTATACGCATCTACCAAAAACAGGCAGGATTTTGTTTCAAGTTACTGCCCTCAGGATCATAAAAATCGGCTTATAAAAATTCAAAAACTGCAAAACCGGTACGGTGCCGCTCCCTTAGGGCGCCGCGCGCCCATAGCCGTCCATGGGGGACGTATATCGGGCGTATATACGTCCCCCTTGCGGTCGTGTGAATCCAGCCTTAGGAGATGCAGATGACTGGTCCCACCTTGGTTTTTTCCCATCCATTGTGATCAACAGGTTGTAAAAAAAATGAATAAAATTTGATAAAAAAAATATTGTGACAAAGTTTCCGTTTCCTACAGTTTCCAGGTGGTAGAAATGTAAAAATGCAATGGTCCAATCGACAAACTCAAGTAGACAAATTCAAGGGGTGGGACATTTTTGCTCCAATTTTTGGAGCCTTACATATTACTTTTACATTTATGACATCAAAGAAGATAATTTCTGATTACATTTGTCATAAGGGGGACTGGATATGGATCATGGGGGAACATTCAAATATTTCCACAAAAATGCTCATTCGGAGCACAGAAAACCTTTGTTTAGCCACTTTCATTACTCACTTACGAAAAGATACTTGTATACTGTCCAAACAATCAGTATTATTGTATCACAATATTTTTAAACTTTGGACCAATAGTTCCAATTTGTTCTAGACAAATTTAAGATATTTCTGCATGAAGTGCATTCTCATAGGCGGGTCTCTGATCAGCAAGCCCCGCCCATGAGGGGTAATTCTCCTTACTAGATAATTCCTGCTGTATTTCTATAACATTTATTGCTTAAAGGGCTTTTCCAAGTTTGTGACATTTATGACCTATTCATATGATATTCAATCAATTTCAGATTGGTGATGTTACCACATTCTATTCTTTGTGTACTGGTAGGAACATAGAACTGCAGCTGTTCTCTTATTAAAAGGGGGTTTCCAACCACATCAGGTTTTCTTCTATCCACAGGATAAGGGATAATTTGCAGATTAGAGGGGGTCCCTATGGTGGGACTTCCACGGATCACGAGAACAGTTGTAACCCAAATAAATGGACCAGCATTGTAGATCATACATGCTGCCCTCCATTCACTGTCTGTGGTACTGACGGAAGTAGCGCAGTACTGCTATAAAACTGAATAGATCCTATGGAGCATGTGCGATCAACTGCTCTGTTAATTTGGTGCACAACGGACCCCCAGTCTTCTGATCCTTGACTGCCCTACCACTGGAACCCCAAACAATCAGATAATTAATTATCTCTTGATGTGCCTTGACAACCCCTAAAATACATGGGACCTCCATGACTGTCAACTACACAGAGAATGGAGGCTACTACCGATCGGACCCCCACGGATCGTGTGTGGATGTCCTTCTGTACCTCGGGTTCACAAACCTAAAATTCCTTTAAATGAAACCTACCACTTTAAAATGACCCTTCTGACCCACAAATACCTTAAGCTAGCTCAGGATGAGCTGATGCCGGACCATATTTTCAATTAAACCAGAAACCGCTGTATTTGTAGAAAAATGATTTTCTTGTGGTAGTAAAATCTGTCTTCGGCGCTTCTATAAGCGTCATGCGGCGCGCACCCCGGACCCTGCTCCGCGGTCACGCTCTCGTCAGCGCCGCTCCCGTCACTAATTTTGCAGTGCCCGAGAGCCGGTGACGTCACCGAGCTCTCGGGCACACTAGCGCATGCGCACCACCTCCTCCCGGCGCGTCGCGGCCAGATCCCATTGCGCATGCGCGAAGTCCCGAAGCCTCGCGATACTACGCGATACTACGAGGCTTCGGGACTTCGCGCATGCGCAATGGGATCCGGCCGCGACGCGCCGGGAGGAGGTGGTGCGCATGCGCTAGTGTGCCCGAGAGCTCGGTGACGTCACCGGCTCTCGGGCACTGCAAAATTAGTGACGGGAGCGGCGCTGACGAGAGCGTGACCGCGGAGCAGGGTCCGGGGTGCGCGCCGCATGACGCTTATAGAAGCGCCGAAGAGAGATTTTACTACCACAAGAAAATCATTTTTCTACAAATACAGCGGTTTCTGGTTTAATTGAAAATATGGTCCGGCATCAGCTCATCCTGAGCTAGCTTAAGGTATATGTGGGTCAGAAGGGTCATTTTAAAGTGGTAAGTTTCCTTTAATTGTGGCAATACAGGAAGTCCCCGGGTTACGTACAAGATAGGGTCTGTTGGTTTGTTCTGAAGTTGAATTTGTATGTAAGTCAGAACTGAATATTTTATAATTGTAACCCCAGACAAAATTTTTTTTGGTCTCTGTGACAATTGTATTTAAAACTTTTGGGTTGTCATACGAATCAGGGTTAACAATAAAGATTAATTGCAGACGCCTGTGATAACTTATGCCTAGGGCTAAAGTATAGTAACTTACCAACATAATTTGTTGTAACTAGGGGTCGTCTGTAAGTCGGGGACCACCTGTAATTAGTTACATATTATTCTTCACCAATATTGTCCTGATGTTCCATTCTGCACATTCCATCTTTTATCCTATTTCCCATTTCCTTATTTCCCAGAATCTTTTGACACTTCCAAAAATTCTATCTTTTCTCAAGTTATTTTTTTAGTAAATGGAAGTCGTCTTAAAAAAATCGGATTCCTCTTCTCGTTGCTTATTCTATGGATCAGTCCTAATCCTGACTACTTGGAGCGGTGGGATGTGAATCTGCCGGCTGTGGCTGATGAAGAGTCTTATGAAAGTGACTTTGTTCCAATGTCTCAGGAAAAGACAGAACTAAGAGGAGATTAATCCCGGAATGGAGAGTCGTGTGTGTGGTTCTCATTTAGAGTTGGGCTCCTTCCAGAATCTGTGAGCGGGTCCGCACTTACACGCCACCACCCTGAGTATAACTAGGACCCCTACAGATTCCGCATCTTGTGGAGTCTCCAGATCAAAGACCCAACGCTACAAACGCGCTTGTTGTTCTGAACACATCAAACAGGAAATATTTTTGAAGTTTGATTTTTGTACAAAACAGATTCTCACTGTATACTCCAATTAGTGGCATAAAATACTGAATGTGATTGGTGGATCAGACCTCAGGGTCCACACTGTATACGTGGTACAGGCAGTCCCCAGGTTACGTACAGGATAGGGTCCATCGGTTTGTTCTTAAGTTGAATTTGTATGTAAGTCGGAAATAAATTTTTTTTTGTCCCAGTGACAATTAGATTTTCAAAATGTTTTGCTGTAATGGGACCAAGGATTATCAATAAAGCTTCATTACAGACACCTTACAGCTGATCATTGCAGCCTGGGACTATAGTAACATCCAGAGAGGTGACCAGAGGTCACAGGGGAAAGAGGGTTCCGTCTGTAACTAGGGGTTGTCTGTAAGTCAGGTGGCCTTAAGTAGGGGACCGCCTGTATAGACCTAATTGGGAACAAATGGGCCGTAGCAAATGTACTACAGCCACTGATACGGGATACATGTGATAGCACCTTCTAAAAGGGAACCTGTCAGCAGGTGAGACCATGCAGACTGCAGTAAGAGTTAAGGATTGTCTATGGGGGGATCTCACACTGCTGTGTTCTTTGTTCTCTGCAGCTAGTGTTAGGTATTGTCCCTGTAGAGCTGTGTAATCATACTTCAATGTATGTTGTTAGTAGCAGCAGGACTGTGAAATATGGAATTATATATTCCAGTACACTGGAGCATGTCCTTACACTGCTATGCTCTGTGCTCTCTGCAGCCAGTGTCTGTCCTCTTGAGGCAAAGATTAGTATATTGACAACAGAGAGTTTTCTGAACTACATGAGATGGCCATGCTTATCAGTCACAAGCACTGGCCCTGATTATCTTACTTTAAGACCCTCCCATGATTATCTTACTTTAAGACCCGCCCGTGATTATCATACCACAAGACCTGCCCATGAATATCATACCACAAGATCTGCCCATGATTATCATACCACAAGACCCTCCCATTATTATTAAAGTACAAGACCCTCTCATGATTATCATACCACAAGACCCTCCCATGATTATTATAGTACAAGACCCTCCAATGATTATCATACCACAAGACCCTCCCATGATTATCATGCTACAAGACCCTTCCATGATTATCATGCTACAAGACCCACCCATGATTATCATACCACAAGACCCGCCCATGATTATCATACCACAAGACCCTTCCATGATTATCATACCACAAGACCCTCCCATGATTATCATACCACAAGACCCTCCCATGATTATCATACCACAAGACCCACCCATGATTATCATACCACAAGACCCGCCCATGATTATCATACCACAAGACCCTCCCATGATTATTATAGTACAAGACCCTCCAATGATTATCATACCACAAGACCCTCCCATGATTATCATGCTACAAGACCCTTCCATGATTATCATGCTACAAGACCCACCCATGATTATCATACCACAAGACCCGCCCATGTTTATCATACCACAAGACCCTCCCATGATTATCATACCACAAGACCCTCCCATGATTATCATACCACAAGACCCTCCCATGATTATCATACCACAAGACCCACCCATGATTATCATACCACAAGACCCTCCCATGATTATCATACCACAAGACCCTCCCATGATTATCATACCACAAGACCCACCCATGATTATCATACCACAAGACCCTCCCATGATTATCATACCACAAGACCCGCCCATGATTATAATACCACAAGACCCTTCCATGATTATCATACCACAAGACCCTCCCATGATTATCATATCACAAGACCTGCCCTTGATTATCATACCACAAGACCCTCCCATTATTATTAAAGTACAAGACCCTCTCATGATTATCATACCACAAGACCCTCCCATGATTATTATAGTACAAGACACTCCAATGATTATCATACCACAAGACCCTCCCATGATTATCCTGCTACAAGACCCTCCCATGATTATCATAACACAAGACCCACCCATGATTATCATACCACAAGACCCTCCCATGATTATCATACCACAAGACCCACCCATGATTATCATACCACAAGACCCTTCCATGATTATCATAACACAAGATCCACCCATGATTATCATACTACAAGACCCTCCCATGATTATCATACCACAAGACCCACCCATGATTATCATACCACAAGACCCACCCATGATTATCATACCACAAGACCCTCCCATGATTATCATAACACAAGACCCACCCATGATTATCATACTACAAGACCCACCCATGATTATCATACCACAAGACCCTCCCCATGATTATTATAACACAAGACCCTCCCATGATTATCATAACACAAGACCCACCCATGATTATCATACTACAAGACCCACCCATGATTATCATACCACAAGACCCTCCCCATGATTATTATAACACAAGACCCTCCCATGATTATCAAGACCACAAGACCCTCCCATGATTATCATACCAAAAGACCCTCCCATGATTATCTTAGTACAAGACCTGCCTATGATTATCATACCACAAGACCCACCCATGATTATCATAGTACAAGACCCTCCCATGATTATCATACCACACGACCCTCCCATGATTATCATACTACAAGACCTGCCTATGATTATCATACCACAAGACCTGACCATGATTATCATACCAAAAGACCTTCCCATGATTATCATACCACACGACCCTCCCATGATTATCATACCACAAGACCTGCCCATGACTATCATACCACAAGACCCTCCCATGATTATCATACCACAAGACCTGCCCATGACTATCATACCAAATGACCCTCCCATGTTTATCATACCCCAAGACCCTCCCACGATTATCAAAGCACAAGTTATGCCCATGATTATTTAACCACAAGACCCTCCCATTGTGTAAGTGTAAAGCTTTTATATTTCCAATAGGATCTGAGGAAAACATTCACCAAATTAAAATAAAAAGGTGGAAGAAGATTGAAGGGATCGGGGGGGAGGATTTGTCTTCTTCATTACATTTCTCTGTAACCATTTTTATAACAATGAAGTCACTGATTGGATGAGATAAGCAGCGTCGTCCTCTCTGCCCGGGGGCTCAGCGCTGGCGGCTGCACATCCATCTTCCTTTTTACTGAATTAAAAAAAATCAGAAACAAAAAGTTTTGTATAAAAATGTTTCTTACTTCACCAATTTTAAGTTGGGCTATCAGTATGTGGTCAGCGGGGCCCCCACGGTTTGGCTCCCAGGCCACCAGGTGATGCGTACTCAGGACGGCAAGTGCTTACACTGGCAACTGTGGGCATTCAGGAACTTTGTCCTATTGACTGGAGTTGGACCTCCACCAATTTCATTGATGATGACCTAATTTAAAGGGGTTTTCCAGCAAAAAAAGAGCGCATTCTCACCCCGATCTGATTTAGACTTGGTCACAGGACCCCTTACCAGGACCCCAGCCAATGAGTGGCCTCCATAGACCAAGGGACATCACTTGCCTTTTCCTGAGGACTTCACTTCCTTTGTTGTATTCGGCCTAAAGTGGGTCCTTTGACCTTCTTAAACGTCTCAAAAATTGGTAGTACCTGGAACCAGCAAGAGGAGGAGATTGGTGGAAAAGCACTTTAAGTCATCAATCGAGTGAACTTGGAAAACACTTTTTCAAAAAGTTCAAAGATTTGGAGCTTTGGGGCATTTTTAATTGTGCCCAGGAATTTACCATAAGCCTAGTTTTTCAGCACAAAAAAATGTGCTGAAATCCCAAACTCAGCTTATACTCGAGTACAAAGAATATATCAAAACTCACCTTTCCAGCTTTCCCCGCTGCTGGCTATATACTGGGGCAGGGGGCTGGCTATATACTGTGGCAGGGGGCTGGCTATATACTTAGGCAGGGGGCTGGCTATATACTGGGGCAGGGGGCTGGCTATATACTGGGGCAGGGGGCTGGCTATATACTGGGAGATATGGTCCGGCAGGCTATATACTGGGGAGGCTGTGACCAATGCATATCCCACCCTCGGCTTATACTCGAGTCAATAGGTTTTCCCAGGTTTTTGTGGTAAAATTAGGGGCCTCGGATTATACTTGGGTTGGCTTATACTCGAGTATATACGGTATATACGTTTTTTTGTATTTTCATTGGAATTATATATTCGTGTACAAGCTGAGTTTTTTAGAACAAAAAATGTACTGTGAAAACCCAACTCGGCCTATACAAAAGAGTATAAAAAATAAACTTACATACTCACCTCTCGATGCCCCGTGCAGCTCCTCTTCCTTCTCCTTGTCACTTGTAGCAGAGCGGGCAGAGACACATCCATGCGCACTGCCCCGCACACACTATGATGTCAGCAGCGGCGACACTGGCGCGTCATAGAGTGTGGTAGCAGAGCGCATGGGCGCCTCTCTACAGGTCATGTGTGGTATTGCAGCTCAACTATAGTCAAAATTTTCCTGTAACGTAGTTTTTTCTCCAGGTCTTATAACATGGATCAATGTATGAGTGAATTATAAGAAGCTGCAGTTACAGGAACAATTTTTCCCAATAACTGGCCTCTGCTAATCAGATGATAAATAAGCAATGATAATATTTGGTATCTACCTCTACTAGAAGCTTCCATTCCTGATCATTGCCCAACTTATAGGGACCCTATGGGGCACATTTACTAAGGGTCCGCACGGCGCATTTTCGTCGGGCTTCCCGACTATTTCCGGTTTGCGCTGCATTTAAGTGGGGTTTTTGTCCCACGCGATCGGATTTCGGCACAATCGTGCCGACTTGCATGCGACACAAAACGGAGGGCGTGGCCGAAGGACAACCCGACTGATTTGGACTGAGTGCGGGATTTACAATTCAAATTGTGTCGCAAGACAATGCACTCACATACACCGGGAAGAAGAAGGTGAACTCCGGGGACCTGAGCGGGGAAGCGACACATGCAGGAAAATGGAAGCACCATCTTGAAGAATCGCGCCGAACTTCATTCTCGTCGGAAAACGCACCTCGGGGATCGTGACAGGACCAGGTAAGTAAAACTGCCTCTTTGTCTTCCCATTGGACTTACATGACAATGATGACCCCACCACATGGTCCACCCTTTTTGAAAACGTCCATTATTTGATGTACAAATCTCCCAGTCTACTCAATGATAATAACTCCTGAGTCCATATTGTAGATGTGATTTTTTGCACTTGTAACCACTGAGATCACCGGACCTTAGGGTGATGTCACCAGATCCTGTTATCAGGACCTAACATGGTCATCCCCCACCAAAATGTCACAAAAATATAATAGCTCAGGCTCCAGACTACTAAAAAGGACGGTGGCCGATGGGGTTTTGTGGCTTCTTTCCTCCTCCTATGTATAAATAATTGTGTATCACATTGTGGTTTTGCAAAGAAGTAGAAGAAGGAACAAGATTTTCTAAATGTTTTAACTCAGACGAGACATGACCCGAGCATCAAGAGCCAATAATCCACAAATTACATCAATAAAGTAAAGAAAACATGAAGATCTTGTCCAGACCTTCCCTGGTGGGTTTTGGTTTCGTTTTGTGGTGAACCTCAATATTATGTTGGAAATCACCCGTAGTCCTATGACTGTGCGTCCTTCTATGGGAGACTCTTCTGTAGGGAACTGAAACTAACATTTCGTGTGAGACGCGGTGCAGAAACCATCGGTGGATGGAGGAGTCATGATAAGGACAGTGAACCCCCTAGAACATAGGATATCACAATGTCTCCAGAATGAAGTTCTCTCAGGATCTCACATGTGATGCCACCTGTCTGAGATGCACTTGTGATGTCACAAGAGCTTGTTGTATCTGCCAATGACTTAAGCCATCACTTGTGACATCACAATAGCTTACCAGGAAAGGTTGTGATGTCACCGTAGTAGCTTGATGGGAATTCGCTTGTGATGTCACAACTGCAATGTGCCATCAGGGCCTAATAGTGAATGGGGTATATGTAATAGCCCAGGAGGCAACAGGTCAGGTGGCTAAGGACCAGCTGGTTGTCACAGCTACTCTCTCCTGGCATGGAGCACTCTCCATACCCCTCAGGGTTGGCAGTAACAATGCAAGATGGGGGTCACACAGTGTAGGGTTCCAACTGGGGGTTCTCCCAGCTCATGACAGTCCTAGGCTGATGTCATAGGGGAAGCTCATAATGGTAATCCACTATCCAGGGACACAAAAAGAGACAAAATGGTCCAACTCATACTCTGTTTATTGTGCCACAAGGAACAGCAGTAACAACATGCTGGAAATCCACTCTCCCCCACTCCTCTCCATTCTCTAAACCTTTGGACTGTGCCTCTGGAAAGTTCTGGGCTGTCAGCCAATTGTGCCACCTGCTGAGTACCAGGTTATGTAAAAAGTAAACACAGAATATGAATATTAAAATATTTAAAATTACCAAACCCTGCCCACAAATACCTAATCAGACCATTAGATGGCGGTGATGTACACATTAGCTCACACTCAGACAGGAGTTTACTTAGGAAAGCTGGGTTTTCCCTGAGATATGGACAGCAGAAGAGTGATCAGGCCTGCAGTGTTCACTCCAGTGGGATTAGTAATGACCCCTACACAAGAACTTACCACCCTAAAATACACTTATGATGTTACAGTAGTAAAAATACTACTTACCTTCCAACTTTCAGGGCAGTAACGTCACAAAGTATTGGGAAGTTTTCTCTTCTTGGCCACACTTTTTGGGTTGCCCCTAACCCCACAAAGTATAAAGTCCCCCCATAGTGGCTCAAATTAGTGTAAAGTCCCTTTCCGCCTCACACTGTTAAATGCCCCCTTCCTATTGTCCTGTTCTATGTCCCTCGACTGTATAACCCTCTCCCCATGGACCCCCCAAACCAATAATGCTCCCCTTTCTGTAGGCACTTACTCATAATGTTCCCCTTCCTGTAGGCACTTACTCATAATGTTCCCCTTCCTGTAGGCACTTTCCCCTAATGTGCCCCTTGGAAAAGTTGTGTTTTTTGCTGGAGTTCTTCTATAACAATACACATAATGGCAGCAAAGTCCTGAACATTCATTATGTGGCGTTTGGACTTTCTGGGATTTATAGAGAGCAGATGGGTCGCACATCATGATCTGGAGTCTCTGTTTCTCTCTCCGGAGCTTCGCTCTCTTCATCTGCCCAAAATGTGTTTTGTCTTAAAAAATCTAAAAATAAGGCAAAGTGACACAAATAACAGAGAATAAAACGAATCTGCTAAGCACGAAATCAGAAGACGCTTAGTGTCTGGTCACGAATCCTGATGCCCGAGGAGGTCCAGTATTATAAGTGGGACCCATCAGGTGGGGAAGATCTTGTATTTGAGGCCGAGAGCTTTATGTGTTGTCTCTCCACTTCTTGGTATCCAGCTTGGGTTAGGTCTATATGAAATTTCACAATTAAAGGGATTGTCCCATTGTATTAACTTTCCACAGAGCATAAGTTGGAGATCGCTGGGGGTCCAATCACCGGAACCTCCGAAGATGATTGGAAAATGGACTGAAGGTGTAGACGGATGGCCGGCAGATATCCTTGACCCATGCTCTATTATTTCCCATCGCTCTATACAAGGCAGGGCTTTGGCAGCACCATAGAAGTGAATGGAGCAGCGGTCCTGCATGTGTTCTTCACCTCCATTCAGAGAATGTTTTGTGGTCCCTCCTTCTCCCACTCATTGTGGGGCGCAGACGTCAGACCCCCATCTATCTCCAACAAATCCCCGCTCTATTAGTTATTGCTATGACATTCAGCCCTTCTGGTACTTCCATAGGACATAGATCCTTGTAGTACTTTAACCAAAATAGAGATAAAAAAAATCCAGATTCCATTCATTGAAGAATTTTCAAAAGATTCAGTTGAGTTCCGAAAATTATTTGGCCTGAACCCAATAGATGTAACTTGTTAAATAACTCACTCTAGACCTATAAAACGCAGATTTTTCATCAAAACTCAGAACCTCTGAGCAAGAGGAGAGGGGCTGTGAAGTAGCTCAATTAAGAGCACAGCAGTGTGAGGACACGCCCCCAATGCACTTGGAGAAACTGCAATCTTGGAATGTAAATTCATCTCTCACAGTCCTGCTGCTACTAACAACATACAGAGAACTGATTACACATTTCTCTTGGCTCTGGACAATCCCTACTACTGGCTGCGGTCTACATGGTCACACCTGCTGACAGGTTCCCTTTAATATGTAACTGTACATATTGTTTCCTCTGCCGGGTGCAGGACCTTAAATTTGTTTACATTAAATGCCAAAAATCTAGAAATTCCCTCCTCTCACTATACAGTTTTGATAAAGTAGTTGCATCCTGTCCGAGTATGAGCTCATCCAGGGAATATCTCCCTGTGATCTGGTCCGCTGCCAAGACCCCGGAGCCTCTCTTGGAGAAGACCCTGAGAACATCTGGGGAGTAGGGAGCTTACACTAAGGGGCTCATGTATCAAACTTTAATAGTTTGTCTTTTTCTTTCATTTTTGAGACTTTTCATGGCACTTGTGCTCATTTGTGCTTGTTTTGGCGCCTAAATTAGTCTCCTTTGAGGTTCGCCATCGTCTTGTTCCCTGAGTTATCACCCGATTCAGATGGGAAAGTTGCAACTTTTTTAAAAAGTCACAAATTTTGGCGCAAATCTCAGGCTGCCCCTGACCAGGTGTAGAAATTAGTTTGGAACTGATTGCGACTTTTGGAGACTTTTTGCAACTTTTGTTTCAAAAAGTAGCAATTTCACTAAAGACCAAACGCCCCATGTATCAATAATGAATAACTACTAAGATACATCTGACCAGCAGAAAAGCCAAGAAGAGTCCCAGAAAACAGATGGACAAAGCCAGACTTATGATACAGGTGCCCCTGAGGCTGCGTGGCGTTACCGCATGCCTCTTCAAACATATCACAACAGCCAAAAAGAGTAGATATGCGCAATTACTTAGCTGTCAACATTGAGGGTCATTTACTTACCCAGTCCAGTCGCGATCCAGTGGCACGTTCTCCAACGAGGATTCAGGTTCTTCCGGGATTCACTAAGTTATGTGCCTGATGACCTTCAGGTGTCACTGCTGCGCCGAGGTCCGCTGGAGTTCACCTTCTTCTACTCGGTGCATGTAAGTGCTGATCTTGCGACAAAATTTTTTTAAAAAATACCACAGGTTTTCCGACGGCCACGCCTCCCCGATTTCCGTCGCATGCAAGCCGGCACCGACGCGACACAATCCCATTGTGTGCCCCAAAAAACCTGGGGCAATTCAGGGACAAACGGCCCAAAACGGTAATATTCAGTAAACCCGGCGATTCGGACCCTTAGTAAATGAGCCCCATTGTGTTTACCAAACTAATGTGTTAACATGATGTTACCATGTGTGTTAACAAACACATGCATTTGTTAACGCTATGGTGCATTTGTGAATGCACCCTCAGAGTCTAATAAATCTATTACCCAGGTCATAGGCTGCTCCAAGGGGTTTTCCAGATTATTTCTACATCATCAACATCAGATAAGAGACTGAGGACCAGCTAATTACTAGTGGAGCCTGAGCCATGTATTATGCACCCAGAGCGCTGCCTATAGGACCCTAGGTGCCGGAGCAGGTCCTTTCTCCTGTGTCACACACATTAGTTTACTATCATGCACCATAGGAGGAGGAGATCTGTGATCATGCTTTCCATTTTGTAGCTCACCAACGTGTGCTAGGTCGGGGTTACAGCTGGGCGAGCACACGTCCATGTGAATGCGCCCTTATCATCAGAACACAATAGCTACCCCACAGGAACATAAAATGAAACAATGATAATCTGAAGCACGAGGCCGCACCCTTTCTATTCTGATGCCTTATATAGTATGAAATAGTCCTAGGTGCCAGACATGGCTGCCAAGCCAAAAATGGATTTATAGCCGAAAAAAAATCCCATACAGGAACATAGAATTAATAGGATCCTGGAACAAAGTCTCGGGCCTGACTGATGAAATATTAGTAAGACGTTCCGTTCTGTGATGAGGAGGTACAAGTTCTCATTTCTTGTCTAAACTGTGGTTATTTTTGGCAGAAACCATCCGCAACGTAATGTGATAAATATTTATGATGTCAACTCAAAATGTGAGATTCTGATGACTCAGCAAAGATTTTTTTATTACTGCTCAGATATTTCATTATTTATCTCAATGAGGATAAAGGGGTAAGGGTGCGTCCACACGTTCAGTTTTTCAGGTGCAGTTTTTGATGCTAAAACCAGGAATGGAGTAAAAGTAAAAGTTCACTAAGATTGTGCGCCCGATATCCTGCATGTGTCGCTTCCCCGCTCAGGTCCCGGAGTTCACCTTCTTCTTCCTGGTGCATGTAAGTGCATTGTCCGTGTATAATGCACTGTGCAGGGAGTCACTAAGATCATGCACCCGATATATCCTGCATGTGTCGCTTCCCCGCTCAGGTCCCCAGAGTTCACCATCTTCTTCCTGGTGCATGGAAGTGCATTGTCCGTGTATAATGCGCTGTGCGGGGAGGCACTAAGATCGTGCGCCCGATATCCTGCATGTGTCGCTTCCCCGTTCAGGTCCCCGGAGTTCACCTTCTTCTTCCTGGTGCATGTAAGTGCATTGTCCGTGTATAATGCGCTGTGCGGGGAGTCACTAAGATCCTGCGCCCGATATCCTGCATGTGTCGCTTCCCCGCTCAGGTCCCCGGAGTTCACCTTCTTCTTCCTGGTGCATGTAAGTGCATTGTTCGTGTATAATGCGCTGTGAGGGGAGTCACTAAGATCATGCGCCCGATATCCTGCATGTGTCGCTTCCCCGCTCAGGTCCCCGGAGTTCACCTTCTTCTTCCTGGTGCATGTAAGTGCATTGTCCGTGTAAAATGCGCTGTGCGGGGAGTCACTAAGATCCTGCACCCGATATCCTGCATGTGTCGCTTCCCTGCTCAGGTCCCCGGAGTTCACCTTCTTCTTCCTGGTGCATGTAAGTGCATTGTCCGTGTATAATGCGCTGTGCGGGGAGTCACTAAGATCCTGCGCCCGATATCCTGCATGTGTCGCTTCCCCGCTCAGGTCCCCGGAGTTCACCTTCTTCTTCCTGGTGCATGTAAGTGCATTGTCCGTGTATAATGCACTGTGCGGGGAGTCACTAAGATCGTGCACCCGATATCCTGCATGTGTCGCTTCCCCGCTCAGGTCCCCGGAGTTCACCTTCTTCTTCCTGGTGCATGTAAGTGCATTGTCCGTGTAAAATGCACTGTGCGGGGAGTCACTAAGATCCTGCGCCCGATATCCTGCATGTGTCGCTTCCCCGCTCAGGTCCCCGGAGTTCACCTTCTTCTTCCTGGTGCATGTAAGTGTATTGTCCGTGTATAATGCACTGTGCGGGGAGTCACTAAGATCCTGCGCCCAATATCCTGCATGTGTCGCTTCCCCGCTCAGGTCCCCGGAGTTCACCTTCTTCTTCCTGGTGCATGTAAGTGCATTGTCCGTGTATAATGCGCTGTGCGGGGAGTCACTAAGATCGCGCGCCCGATATCCTGCATGTGTCGCTTCCCCGCTCAGGTCCCCGGAGTTCACCTTCTTCTTCCTGGTGCATGTAAGTGCATTGTCTGTGTATAATGCGCTGTGCAGGGAGTCACTAAGATCATGCACCCGATATATCCTGCATGTGTCGCTTCCCCGCTCAGGTCCCCAGAGTTCACCTTCTTCTTCCTGGTGCATGGAAGTGCATTGTCCGTGTATAATGCGCTGTGCGGGGAGTCACTAAGATTGTATGCCCGATATCCTGCATGTGTCGCTTCCCCGCTCAGGTCCCCGGAGTTCACCTTCTTCTTCCTGGTGCATGTAAGTGCATTGTCCGTGTAAAATGCGCTGTGCGGGGAGTCACTAAGATCCTGCGCCCGATATCCTGCATGTGTCGCTTCCCCGCTCAGGTCCCCGGAGTTCACCTTCTTCTTCCTGGTGCATGTAAGTGCATTGTCTTGCAACACGATTTTTAAGTTAAATCCCGCGCTCAGCCCGAATCAGTCGACAGCCCCCCCCCCCCCCATTTCTGTCACATGGAAACAGTGCAGCCGCGCCACAATCCGATCGTGTGCGACACAATCCCAGCGCATACCCCTGCTAAATACCTGTCCGAGCAGTGCAATCCCCGAAGAAGGTGAACAGTCCTACAAAAGTGCGATCCGCAACCCTTATTAAATGAGGATGGAAGACACACTGGGGCAGATTTACTTACCCGGTCCATTCGCGATCCCGCGCTGCGCTGTCCGAGGTTGATTCGGAGCTTGCCAGGATTCACTAAGGTTGTGCACCCGATATCCAGTAGGTGTCTCTGCTGCACCGAGGTCCGCCAGAGTTCACCTTCTTCCTCCTGGTGCATGTAAGTACTGATCTTGCGAGACAATTCTTTTTTAAATTCCGCGGTTTTCTGAATCCATCGGGTTTTCCGATGGCCACGCCCCCAATTTGTCGCGTGAAAGCCAGCGCCGATGCGCTACAATCCGATTGCGTGCAAGAAAATCCCAGGGCAATTCTGCGCAAATCGGAAATATTCAAAAGTGCGTCATTCGGACCCTTAGTAATTGAGCCCCACTATGTTGTAGGCCATGTATCTTTTTTTTTTTGGTTCTCTATTATGAATAGTCTTAGATCTTAAGAAGGCAAAAGTTTTTTTTCAGCTTATATTTGTGATCTATTTATAGAACTGGTCATCAGATCAGTGAGGGTCCATCACCTCAGATTTCCACAATCACTGGATCCAGACTCAAACAGAGGCAAAAGAACATTTCCATTCTCTGTGTGATGTCTAAGCTTTGTTGTTGTACCCAAAAACTTTCTGAGAATGAACCCTGATTGGTAGGTATTCCTATTAGCAGTCCCCCACACATTGCATAACCCTTTTATATAGAATGGTCATCAACATATATGAGCCAGAACATCCATTTAAGTGAAAGCTCCAGGTACCAATGCAATGGACCCCGGCCCACCATGTGTCATCTAGAGAACTGGTTTCTAATTATGTGTTCTAGGTGACTCCATAGACATCACCGCCCTTGTATCTGCACTCCCAAGAACTATGGCCTTCAAGTGCCTTCTAGTCCATCGTAGGTGTCCACTCGGGCTCCTCAAAATGTTTTGTCTAAAACAAGAAGATAACATACTGTAGATCTGATCATGATGGGAAATGTTGAGGAACGTCATGGACTCCACAATCCATTGTATGGTCTTCTGCCTGGTCGGGAAGTGGCCAGGAATATCTTCCTCTTTGCAGGCAGGAAGTTTTACAGCGCCTTGTAATCCTCTCTACTTCACTTCAGACACAAGTGTTAACAACTTTACAAACTCAATCAGCGGAGCAGCCGTAAGTGGTAACAGCTGTCCGCCTGGAACGGTCAGTGAGAAGAATGAGCTGGAAACTTAAATAAGGGGGAAAAAAAATCTGTGAAGTCTCCAAGAAGCATTTTCATAGATTCACTTGATAAAACTCGGATGAAGTTTCAGTTTGAGGTTAAGCCATGTGGGCCACTTTTAACTTGTGAATCATTAGGGAAACTATCTGAGGTATCTGTCTATGGAGATTCTCCAAGATTCCAAACTTTGACCTAAAAGTGGACATGTAACTCCTCAAGCTTGTCCATCTGCTCAGGGGCCTTAGAAAGTTCAGAGGGGTCAGTAAACAACCATCATCCTTCTCCTGTCTGTCACCCTGGCCAAACTCCTGATAGACATTGGGGCAGATTTACTTACCCAGTCTTGTCGCAATCCCGCAGTGCGTTGTCCGACGTGGATACAGGTTTTGCCGGGATTCACTAAGGTCGTGTGCCCGATATCCAGTAGGTGTCGCTGCTGCGCTGAGGTCCGCCGGAGTTCACCTTCTTCTTCCCGGTGCATGTGAGTGCTTGATCTTGCGACACATTTCGTTTTTTAAATTCTGCGGTTCTTCCGAATCCATCGTGTTGTCCATCGGCCACGCCCCCGATAACTGTCACGTGAAAGCCGGTGCGATTGTGCCAAAATCCGATCGCATGGGCCAAAATGCCAGCGGAATTCAGCACAAAATTCGGAAAAATTCGGGAAGCGCGGCGGAAAAATGCGATTTGGACCCTTAGTAAATGAGCCCCATTGTTTCATCCCAAGCAGTCAGTGACAGAACCTCAATGCTTACCTAAGGTGCTCTGTGATTGGCCTATAACAATTATTTTGTACATGTCTTTGAGCAGTTTACATCCAGAAATGGAGGAACAGAACTTTTTTCAGTTTTCTAGACCACCAGGTTATTAGTTTGACCAATTCAAGATGTAGTGGATGTATGGATTTCATAGACTTGTATAGGTTAAGAGGTGGTAACCAGAGGGGACACTTAAAAGACACTTGTGGGTGGTGACACACATGGCGTTTTTAGGCCGTTTTTAGTAGTGCGTTTTCAGATCGGGAAAAAACGCGTGCGTTAAAAAATGCATGCATTTTTGAATTAAGATAATTGGTCAAACCTGTCAAAAACACATGCGTTTTTTACGATCTGAAAACGCACTAACTAAAAACCGCCCAAAAACGGCCTAAAAACACCACCCTTAAGGTTAAGCCAAACTGGTTAGATGACTAGTAGATTTTAGTAGATCTTCCACCTCTAGGGCACATAGTAGCCCTGTCCGAGATGTAATGACTTGAATTCTTTGCATGTATAACTTTACCACAGTCCAGAATTTTCTGGGATTGTTCCAAATTTTTAGAGGGAACACATTTTGAGATAGACTTGTCACATTTAAAAGGACAGGGATTGCAAAACTTTATGCAAAAGTAAACATTCCTGGTATGGACTTGGACCCGGGAAAGAACCCAAATGCCCTGATCTTATCAAACCAATTTCTGGCATCTATAACTTTCTCCATACGTTATAGTCTCATCAGATAAGTAAAGGGCTCTGATGGTTAGGATAAAGAACAGACTTTATTGATCCAGAATCAGCTGCTCATGTGCTTGGGCTTTATCTGGCAGACTGTAGGGCAACAGAACACCTTATGTAAACCACCTGTAAGGTCACTTTAATAAAGTACCCAGAACACATATATTAGTTAAATTTAACCGTATAAGTAACTTCTAAAATACGACAGTGATTTCTTGCCGGGTGGAAAATTAGGTTACATTAACCCTTAATATCCAAAAATCAGGCACTTGGGATAGAATCAAACATGACTAGCCGGACTCCCAGCTGGCAAGTCGGCCAACTGAGCAACCACCATCTCCAATCTTCCACCATTCCGCCTGCTGTGACTTGAAATTAACTATAAAATACAAAGAAAAACATTACAAAAAACATAACATCTCAGTAACATAGGAATGGGGGGAGTTTGATTGATAACATTGAATCATCAGCCATATAAACCCCCACGTCCTATAGGAGGGGAGGACGTCATGAGGCAACAGGGGACGGGTGAGAACACATCTTAAAGACACAGATCACCAACCCTATTAGTACACAAAATTTAACCCTTTCAGCCCCCAGTCTAGGGGTACCCTCCTTAAACAGTCAGGTGTACCCCACACATATTCATGAAGCAAACTTGAATGTTTTCTGTGACCTAAAGACTGAAATATTAATGTCCAGACATCCAAGATGGCTGTCAAGAAGCTTCTCCTTTAGGAAAAGGTTGAGTAAACCCAACGATTCTGGGACCTGATGACCATGACTGGTTAGTAGTAATGATGCCAAACCACATGTAAGAGCGATATCTATCTCACCAGAGGAGTTCTGGAATCCAGATCATCTCTGTGGAGGATTATTATTCTGTGGAAACTCCATGGTACGAATGAGTAACGTGTATTTGGTTTGTCCTGGGTGAATTCTGCGCATCTGAATAAAGGTTTATCACATCGCTCATCACAGTAACCACTCTTCCTGGAATTATGTATTCTGAGACTGTGACTAATGGCTACTGGGGGCATCATTGTGACTACTCAGGTTATCCCTGTGACTTCTAGCTTCTGCAGGGACCACTGTGACTACTGGGGGGATCACTATGACTACTGGGGGGCAGTGCTGTGACTGCTGGAAGGATCACTATTACTACTGGCTACTGGAGGCACTGCTGTGACTACTGGGGACATAATTGTGAATACTCAGGTTATCCATGTGACTGCTGGCTTCTCCAGGGATCACTGTGACTACTGTGGGATCACTGTGACTACTGGGGCAGTGCTGTGTCTGCTTGAGGGATCACTGTGACTATGGGGGGGGGGGGTCATTGTGACTACTGAGGTCATCCCTGTGACTGCTGGCTTCTGCAGGGATCATTGTGACTACTGGGGGGATCACTGTGAATAGTGGGGGCAGTGCTGTGAGTGCTGGTGGGATCACTGTGACTATGGGGGGATTATTGTGACTACTGAGGTCATCCCTGTGACTGCTGGCTTCTGGGGGATCACTGTGACTACTGGGGGATCACTGTGACTACTGGGGGATCACTGTGAATAGTGGGGGCAGTGCTGTGAGTGCTGGTGGGATCACTGTGACTATGGGGGGATTATTGTGACTACTGAGGTCATCCCTGTGACTGCTGGCTTCTGCAGGGATCATTGTGACTACTGGGGGGATCACTGTGAATAGTGGGGGCAGTGCTGTGAGTGCTGGTGGGATCACTGTGACTATGGGGGGATTATTGTGACTACTGAGGTCATCCCTGTGACTGCTGGCTTCTGCAGGGATCATTGTGACTACTGGGGGGATCACTGTGAATAGTGGGGGCAGTGCTGTGAGTGCTGGTGGGATCACTGTGACTATGGGGGGATTATTGTGACTACTGAGGTCATCCCTGTGACTGCTGGCTTCTGGGGGATCACTGTGACTACTGAGGTCATCCCTGTGACTGCTGGCTTCTGCAGGGATCACTGTGACTACTGGGGGGATCATTGTGACTACTCAGGTTATCCCTGTGACTTCTAGCTTCTGCAGGGACCACTGTGACTACTGGGGGGATCACTATGACTACTGGGGGGCAGTGCTGTGACTGCTGGAAGGATCACTATTACTACTGGCTACTGGAGGCACTGCTGTGACTACTGGGGACATAATTGTGAATACTCAGGTTATCCATGTGACTGCTGGCTTCTCCAGGGATCACTGTGACTACTGTGGGATCACTGTGACTACTGGGGCAGTGCTGTGTCTGCTTGAGGGATCACTGTGACTATGGGGGGGGGGTCATTGTGACTACTGAGGTCATCCCTGTGACTGCTGGCTTCTGCAGGGATCATTGTGACTACTGGGGGGATCACTGTGAATAGTGGGGGCAGTGCTGTGAGTGCTGGTGGGATCACTGTGACTATGGGGGGATTATTGTGACTACTGAGGTCATCCCTGTGACTGCTGGCTTCTGGGGGATCACTGTGACTACTGGGGGATCACTGTGACTACTGGGGGATCACTGTGAATAGTGGGGGCAGTGCTGTGAGTGCTGGTGGGATCACTGTGACTATGGGGGGATTATTGTGACTACTGAGGTCATCCCTGTGACTGCTGGCTTCTGCAGGGATCATTGTGACTACTGGGGGGATCACTGTGAATAGTGGGGGCAGTGCTGTGAGTGCTGGTGGGATCACTGTGACTATGGGGGGATTATTGTGACTACTGAGGTCATCCCTGTGACTGCTGGCTTCTGCAGGGATCATTGTGACTACTGGGGGGATCACTGTGAATAGTGGGGGCAGTGCTGTGAGTGCTGGTGGGATCACTGTGACTATGGGGGGATTATTGTGACTACTGAGGTCATCCCTGTGACTGCTGGCTTCTGGGGGATCACTGTGACTACTGAGGTCATCCCTGTGACTGCTGGCTTCTGCAGGGATCACTGTGACTACTGGGGGGATCACTGTGAATAGTGGGGGCAGTGCTGTGAGTGCTGGTGGGATCACTGTGACTATGGGGGGATTATTGTGACTACTGAGGTCATTCCTGTGACTGCTGGCTTCTGGGGGATCACTGTGACTACTGGGGGATCACTGTGACTACTGGGGGATCACTGTGAACATGATTCATTCAGTTATGAAGTAGCAACGAAAATAATTTTATGATTGAGGGTCTCCGCATCATGAAGAACTGCATTACAGGGTCATGGACGATTGAGAACCGCTGCTCTATACAATTATAGAACTCAAACCAGTCCAGTAATGCAGAACCAACACACGACCCACAATATAAATACAGACCCGCTATACACCTCTTAACTAACATGGACCCCCAGACCAGACCCTGTAACCAAATACAGGTCCCAAACCAGGACCCCAAAACTGGGACTCGCCCCGATCATCACTTGTCTCCTTCTATCTCATATCTATCCCTCTATAAGATTAATCTGCTCTACACTTGACTTACATCAACACTTAACACTTATTTGTCATTTTGTTATAATACGTTTTGGGGAAATTTATGACTTTTCTTCAGTTTCAGTCATTTGTCAACACGAATTGCGCTCCTTGTTAGATGCCCCCGGCCCTGAGCTGTGTGATTTATGTTGTGCACCTTCTTGTGAGGACGGATGAGTGCACTTTATCTGGAAAACCAGATGTTTCCAGAGGTGAAGCCTCCTGCAGTAACATCTAGAGGAAGGTACATATAGATACTTTATAACAATGTGATGTGTTCTAATATTCATCCATCTAAGCTGTGGTGTAACAAGGGGCCCGGTGCAAACTTTATACTGGGGCCCCATCTAGACCCGCACTGCAGTCCCAACCTGTAAAAATGGATTTGAGAAAACACAATACACAGACTATAAATATGTTACAAGGACATAAAAATGAAAGAAATTCCGGCATCTTTTTCTTAGGTAAAAAAATATTTTTTTATGAAAAAATCATTAAAATGACGAGAAGGCTAAGAAAAGAAGTAACACCTTCTGTGATGCGTTTTGAACTAAACTATACTTTACTTTATCATACATAGACATATAGACAAAGCAATAAACTCTTCACACACATAACCTATATATACTATACACAGACCTATAGCTATATTTACCATACATATACTCAACACATTCTAGATATGAAAGATATATGAACATACATGCACATAAAAATGTCCCTACAATTAGAATGCAACTATACAAATAATAAATGTACTACACACATAAATATATAACAGCAGTGAATATACTACACAGGCTATGGCTAATAATTCTTTGTAAGTTTGAAATGCGTCAGTCCATTTGCTATTTAATATTTTTAATGAAGATGAAATAAAGTTTTATCGCACTTATTTTTTCATGCTTGCCTGGTTGCTGGATTCACCCTCCTCCTTACTCTGTGTACTGATTCGGCTCAGCTTATCCGAGCTCCGAAGTCTAATACATGGCTGCTCAGGGCAGGTGAGCTGAAATTTTCTGTTTTCACTTTTTGCAATATACTACACACATAAATATAAACAAGCAGTGAATATACTACACACCGAAATATATACCAGCAATTAATATACTGCACCCAGAAATGTATACCAGCAGTGAATATACTATACACATAAATATATACAAGCAGTTAATATACTACACACACAAATATATACTAGCAGTCAATACAGTGCACACAGAAATATATAACAGCAGTTAATATACTGCACGCAAAAATATATTCCAGCAGTGAATATACTGCACACAGAAATATATACCAGCAGTGAATATACCGCACAGAAATATATACCAGTAGTGAATATACTGCACACAGAAATATATACCAGCACAAAATATATTGCACACATAAAAATATACCACCAGTGAATATAATGCACACAGAAATATATACCAGCAGTAAATATTATACAAATAACATATGGAAATAAGAACTATATCACATATTACTGTATGTTGGCAATAAATGTACTGCAGACCAGGGTAGCCATCAGGCAGAGATTTATTATACTTTTTGTCTAAGTTACTGAAAGTTTCCTCCTTTTGTCTTTCTTTGCTAGCTAGGCCCATCCTAGTTTTCATCCCTATGGATGGACCCCTCACAGGTCTAGGTCTTGTAGTGGTATAGGTATATATATATATATGTAGGTAGTCTTGTAAAGAATGACAATGGCGCCTGAAAAACAGAGAAATCCAAAAACAAAGATAGAATATTCTGCCTGCAGGGGACTGTCACCCTGTTTCTGACATGGAGGATATTTACTGCTCTTAATCTGTTCCTTTTAATCTTCACATATTGAATTTCATATCATCCCCTGGTAGCCTCATCACCCTCCTCTCATGTTACTATAGATTCACATCTCTGGTCTGTAGCGGGTAAGGAACAAACAGATTTCTTCAAATACACAGTTATGCAAATGAGCCTGAGGGGCTCCGGGCTCCATTGCTCATGGACAGATAGAGATCACATGACCATCCATGTCTGGAATGTCCGGCTGATGAGATAAAACACAGGAGGCTTCACTTTACATATCAGGAAAGGGGAGCAGAACTATTACTAGATGTATAGTGGCAAATTACCTAAAATCCTGCCCCTCCTTCCCCCACTTACACACATTACATACAATATGAGGTTGAGCGGCCAATCCCTTTAAGGATGTATGAAGAGTGTTCACAGGCTGAGCCCCCTTCATTCACGGTGGGTGTTAGCTACATGCCAACACCCGTCTCTGACACCTGGGTGGGACCAGCACCTGGGATGGGTTTGCCGTTCCCTGTGACGTCATCGGGGAGCAGTGATCTGTTCCCATGGGAGCCTGGAGTCTGCGAGAGACTGAGAGGAATGATCAGACCCCCAAGGGTTAAAGCACCCTTGGGTTTCTAAAAAGTAGTAAAAAATATAAAAGAAAAAACTATTCTTATCACCCCTTTCCATTAGAAATGCTATAAAAATAAACATGTCCATATAAAGTCCCACTGGAAAATAGCTCCCAAATGGCTGCAAAGCCACTTTTTGGCCATTTTGCAACACATAAAAAATTTGATAAAAAGTGATGTAAAGGTCGTACAGTCCCCTAAAATGGTAACAATTAAAACATCATCACGTCCCGCAAAAATGACACCTCACTGTCACGGGTGCTCCTATGACCTATGTCTCGGGTCACAGGCATACCCGTGGACCCCCATGTGCCTCATCTCGGCAGCCGCAGGGATACTCACCCATCCACGCTCCAGCGACGGCTCCTGTGGTCCAGTGTGGGCGCCCCCGCTCCCGAGTGCGCTCGTGTCGTCTGTGTAAAAATTTAAAGGGCCAGCGCACCGCTAATTGCCACTGCTCGGACACTTTCTGCCTATATAGCCTGCACCTACTTTTGACCCGTGCCGAATCTTTGTGCCTCGATGCTTGTTTGGAGACTTTTGCGATTATTCGTTGTGACCTCTGCTTCCGTTCCTGACCTCGATTCCCCGCCGCCTGTCTTGACCTTCTGCTACGTCCCCGACTCCGATCCTGTGCTGCCTGTCCTGACCTCCTGGGTGAATATGACTCTGATTCTGCCTGCCGTCTCTGTACCTCGCCTTTACCGCCACCTGCGAGCAAAGTTGCGCCTGTGGAGCGACTTGGTGGTATCCCTCCGCAGCAAGTCCAACCAGCTTTGCGGTGGGCTCCAGTGAAAACCGGGTGCCACGTAAAACTCCGCTCCCAGGTGTCGGCTTATGTCATCACTCGTGGTGGTTCAGTGAGTCCACTACCCCGACCCTGACACTTACACAGGTTCGTATGAAAAAGTTATTGGTATCAGAATAGGGCAAAATGAAGAACAAAACATAAATAAGTTGGGGATAGTCGCAACTAGTTGCACCGACCCAAGGAATAAAGGGGAGGCATCATTTGGAGCGCACCGTAAAAGATTTCCCACAAGAAAAAGGCGCATATGCGTTTTTTCGACAACTTCATTGCCTTTGGAATTTTTGTCCAGCTCCCCATTTACTGGCAAAGAATATGTAATGATATAATTAGGAAGGAGGAAATACAGGAAAATAAAACAAAGTTATTTTTAAAGACGGGTAGCGGAAAATGGAAACACAAAAAAAGTTAAATGACCTGGTCCTTAAGGGGTTAATACAGATGTCATTTTCCATCACATGTATCAGTCTGTAGGGGGTGACAATGAGCACAGGAGGCATTCTGAGCACTCTCTCCTCGCTCCTGGTATCACCATGCAGGCCTGGGTCCCCAGCCGGGGAGTCATCTCTTACAGTCTGGAGACGGATGAGTAATTAATCCGCCTTCTTGGAAGATGTTTCACTTTTTTGTTTTCATCCAAATACAAGATTATAGTTTGTTGTGATTTGAAGAATCCTAATCCTGACCCAGCGATCCATCATCCTACGGACCAGGCAGCAAAGTTCATAAGAGGAGACATAAATCTGATTTCTGCCGGGCTGATAGATCCTCATTATACGGCTGTGATATCTGTGTGAGGGGAAGGAGAGGAATCTCTTACAGCAGGGGCCAGACATTTGGTGCTGATGGACAGAACGATACATTGGGGAGTAGGACGTGTAGATTACTTGTACTTTATAGTCTGACGTACACAGAGCCTTGAGCTTCTCCATTATCTATGTGCTAATTCATAGATAAATCTTATTCCGCTGCACTGAGTTATAGGCTCCATTCTCCACATCTTCCTCTCCTCTTCTTCTTTTCTGTACTCGCCACTACCGTCCTGTAGTCCCTGCTCTTATCTCTGTTTCCTCTCGTTCCTTCTCTCCTCTTCCCTTCTCATCTCTACTTTTCCCTATTCTCTAATTTCTTCTTTCCTCTTCTCTCCCCATCTGATTCTCTTTGTTTCCCCATCCTTTAGTTTCCTATATATTTTTCTCTTTTTTTCTCCTATCGCTATCTCCTCTTACGCTTTTCACCTCTTTTCACACCTCTTCTTATACGTCTCTACTCCATCACCACTTCTCTCTCCTTCCTTTTCTCTGACCTTACTCCTCCTTACTTCTCCTCTGTGCTTCTGCACTTCTTCTTCCCACTTCTCTATTTTGCTTCTTCTCTCTTTGTCTTATCTTCTACTCTCTATATATATATTTTCTTCCTTTTCTCCCCTTCTCTTTTTTCCCTCTCTCTCCATCCCTTTATTTTTCTCTCTTCTTTTTCACCCCCCCCCGTGTTCTCTCCTTTTCTGTCCTCTTCTTCTTTCTGATTATGTCCTCTCCCCTATAGCCCTCCTATTCCTCTTGCATCTCCACTACTTCTGTCTCCTCTCACCTCATCATTTCTGCTCCCCTACTCTTCTTTTCTTCTCCCTTCATCCCGTTATTTTTCTCTCTTCTTGTTCGCCTCTCCTTGTTCTCTCCTCTTCTTCTTTCTCATTATCTCCTCTCCCCTTTTGTCATCCTATTCCTATCTCCTCTACTTCTCTTCTCCTCTACCCAATTCTCATCTCCTTCTTCCTGCGCCCCCTAGTCTTCTTTTCCTCTCATTTCATCCCTTTATCTTTCTCTTTTATTTTTCACCTTCCTAGTTCTCTCCATTTCCGTCCTCTTCATTCTGCTTATCTTCTCTACCCTCGCCTCACCCCTCCTATTCCTCTCTTATCCCCTTTGCCGTTCCTCTACCAAATTCTCATCTTTTCTCTCCTTCTCCTTTTCCTCTCTCCTCTGCTTCCATTTCCATCTTCTTCCAGACTCTTTCCCTGTTATCTACTTTTCCCTCCTCTCCTCTTTCACTCTCCTCTCCTCTATTCTCTCCTCCTTTTTTTCTTTTTTTCTTTTCTTTCTTTACATCTCCCCTTAACCTATTCATTTTCTTTTCTTATTTTTATTCTTTTCCTCCATACACCCCAAATGTCTCTACACTTTCTTTCTAATCTCTTGACTGCGAACCCTTTATGTTCCTCTTCACTTCCCAGTCCTTCCTTTGTTCTCATTCTGTCCTCATTTCTCTTCCCTCTTCCTTTCACCTATTAGAGAAACCTTGTAAGGTTTTAATCCCTAAACCAAAATTTGGTGCACCTGGCAGATGGGTCTTTGAGAGCCCTAAGATCACAGAGCCCTAGTTCCACTGTTTCCATCCTAGAGCTACATCCCTGCTTATATTTTCTTCTACTCTCTTACCTTTTTATATCTCTTCTCATCCTCTCCATGTCCTTCTCCTGCCCTCTATATATATATATCATCCTCAGGAGTGATCCTGCACCTCTCCCCTACTTTAGATTTTTCTATGATAGACTATTCAGAACTCTTCCATTTTGTATTCTCAATCTCAAGTATCAAGTATGTTACAATCTGCCATCAGTGATGATCCATCATCTTGGACTTCCACCAATGTCCACTCTTAGAAATCTTGACTTGGTCACATTTGTATCTCTACCATATCTTGGAGAAATGATACAAATGACTCATTCATGTTATCAATTGTCTTGTATCATCTGTAAGAACTCTAAATGTCCAGTGATTCCTTCATACAGTTGAAAAAAGAAACATGTCCATCAAATACATCTTCATTGTTCACCTTGACCCAAAAGTAGACAACCCCTTCAATCCTTCAGAGCGTTATTACTGATCCTTCTGTAGGAACATGGTCTCCTCCGGTCCTCCCCATTGCTTACAGTTGAAGGAATATCTATTTTGGGCACATAAGGCAAACACAGTCTCCTCTCTGGATATTCAACAGCATCAGAAGCCGACGAATTACCCTCTGGCCGCAAGCACAAAGTCCTGTCATAATTTCCCACTTCTACCAGACTGATTTATTGCATCACTTTGAGATTTCAGAGTAAACGTCTTTCGGAATTCTTGTGTTTGTTCAGCAATTCTGTCATCTCGGAGGTGAGAGGCGGCTGGTTCAAGACGTCGGCACATCTGTATTTTTAATGTATTATGTCAGATGGACAAATATGTATATGGCAGAAGCAGAGCAAATGTTCTGCAGACAATGTTTGATACAAGACTATAAAAGTGTAGCATGGAAATGTTTGTTTTACAGTAATAAAATACTTTAGTGGCAAGACATAGCAATGGTACTACATAGCAGCTGTAACTCATAGCAGTAAGCCTAGCAGTGGTAACACATAGCAGTAATCCTAGCAGCTGTAACACATAGCATGAAGCCTAGCAGCTGTAACACATAGCAGTAAGCTTAACAGCTGTAACACATAGCAGTAAGCCTAGCAGTGGTAACACATAGCAGTAAGCCTAGCAGCTGTAACACATAGCAGTAAGCCTAGCAGCTGTAACACATGGCAGTAAGCCTAACAGCTGTAACACATAGCAGGAAGCCTAGCAGCTGTAACACATAGCAGTAAGCCTAGCAGCTGTAACACATTGCAGTAAGCCTAGCAGTGGTAACACATAGCAGTAAGCCTAGCAGCTGTAACACAGAGCAGTAAGCCTAGCAGCTGTAACACATAGCAGTTTCATCCTCTATGACACTAGAGAGTAAAACACCCCCATAGTGGTCCTGCTCTCTCCTCATTATCCAGACTCCAATCAGATAGAGAGATCCGAGGACTTTGGATCCAAGTCATCACGTCAAAATCTTTGTCGTTCCGTAGAACAGAAGCTGCTCCATCCTTTGGATGATCTCTATCATGCTTCAGGATTTTGATTTGATTTATGACTTCAATGACAGATTTTACGCTCCACATATTTATTTAATCAAATAATTAAAGACAAATTTCTAATCAACGACTGCGCGACGACTGCCAACTAACATGTGAACATGAGGCGGACAGGATCCCAGACAGCGGAGTTTATTAATGGGAGAAATTTACTCCGGAGAGGATCACATCCAAACCCATCAATGGATGCAATAACAATGGATGCAAAAACAATGGATAAGTGGATGCAGGCTTAAAGGGATTCTTTGTTTGTTTTGGTTAGAAGATTAAAGGTTGATCACCAGTGATTGGCTGATCAATGGGGAGATGCAAATAATTTGCTCTGCAAAAACTAGTAATTGGCCGATTAAATGTGAAAATAACCAGGGACTGGCTTGAAAAATGTTTGATCACTAGTGTTTTGGTGATCAGAGTAGAAATCACCAGTGATTGGTGACCATTGATTGGCTTGAAAAGATAAGATCACTAGTGACCGCCCTAACAAAAGTGAAATCAAATTTGATTGGGTGATGAAATATGAGATATGAGATGTATTTGTCAAGGTCTTCACTTTCCCTGCAGTGCCCCACCCCCATACCTACTGTAGGCTACGATGCAATAAAAAAAATACGCCATTCTTAAAGGGGTTTGCCCATGAAAGAAAATTCTCAAATTCCAATGATGTTAATACAATAAAGATAATTTTAACCCCTTACTTTGCAATGTTACTCAGTGTTATTGATGATTTAGCTCCTATCACTCAATGATGGTCAGTGTAAGATTCCAGAGTGTGAGCGGGGAATCTCTGAGCAAACACTTCATGATCCATCTGTGCTATGAGATGCTGTGTGCTGACAATGTGCTTAGATTATCAGGGTACAGGGTTTATCTACACTTTTATTTAGCTTCTGAACATTCACTGGTATCTGACACACAGAAAAAAAGACAGTTCAGAAATGAGATGATGAGATCCATGAGATGCATATTACATACAATGACACTCTCCAGCTCTGCTACATTGGCTTATGTGTTACAGATACGGTTACCTACGTACGTTACGAGAGGCAGGTCATATGTATATATTACAAAGCAAATATGAACAATACTATGTTATGATACATATGAAAATATATGTCAGCCAAATGTTGATTAGCTCTCCGCTAGTCCTCCCTACTCCCTCATACACATGCATGCTCGATTTTATCCCGCACCCGCCTGCTGACAGTAGATGAAGGTGGTGGGACAACCCTGCTGACAGTAGATGAAGGTGGTGGGACAACCCTGCTGACAGTAGATGAAGGTGGTGGGACAACCCCGCTGACAGTAGATGAAGGCAGTGGGACAACCCTGCTGACAATAGATGAAGGCAGTGGGACAACCCTGCTGACAGTAGATAAAGAACCCATTGAAATTGTAGGATTTGCCCGAGCCTCATTGGAAGTGTACTGCTGAACTTCTGCTAGATACTGTGTGAGCAGATTTACTTACCCGGTCCTGTCACGATCCCGTGGTGCGTTGTCCGACGAGGATTCAGGTCCAGCGCGATTCACTAAGATCGTGCGTCCGAGCTCCTGCATTCGTTGCTTCTGCGCCGAGGTCCGCCGGAGTTCACCTGCTTCTTCCCGGTGCATGTGAGTGCTGATCTTGCGAAAACAATTCGTTCTTTAAATTTTGCGGTTTTGCCAAATCCCGCAGGTTGTCCGACGGCCGCGCCACGTGATTTCTGTTGCGTGCAACCTGGCGCCGATGTGCCACAAACCGATCTCGTGCACCAAAAACCAAGGGCAATTTGCGCAAAACGGAAATATCTGGGAAACCCGACAAAAGTGCAGTCCTCGGAGAAACCGCCGCTGGAATGCGAATGGACTGGGTAAGTAAATGTGCCCCAATGTATTTTTGTTGTAAACTGCTTGCACCAGTATTTAAGAAGTGTCCGCGCTGCTATTGTGTTGCACGCAACCGTTTTGTCGCCAAAGTGCACTAGGCACCATGTGACACAAATAAGGGGGCGTTCCGGTGCTCAGTCGGACCATGCGCAAGATTTATCATGCAAGCTGTTTTGCACGCCCTATGTTAAAGGTTCACCAGAAAGAAGTTGCAGGTCCAGTGCAGGGAAGCGCCAAATTCATGATTTCTGGTGCACGATCTTAATGAAACTGGCGCACCCAACATTACACACGGGCAGAGAACTTTTAGTGCAGTTTCGCACATTCTTAGTAAATGTTCCCCACAGAGTTATGGAACAATTTTTTAATTTATTTAGTTGTATTATATTTCCCCAGAATCAAACTTTCTTTTAATGAGCAAAAGGATTTCTTGTTTTTCTATTTTCTCCCATTCAGAGTGGAGCTTTGCATTAGATATTACTTTGCTACCAGGGCCCTAAAAATGCCAAATCAGCCCTTGTATTAAATGACAATTAACCCTATGTTTGATGAGTTATTTGTATATTCTGTAGGTTTTTGTTATTGTCCTTATTAACCCCTTAATGACCGACCTATCGGGATTCTACGTCGGTCATTAAGGGTACTTCTTCTGACGCGACGCCTTTCTACGGCGCCGCGTCAGAAGAAGATTTCGGGACATCGGGTCAGTATAGTGCCGGTGTCGGGCTGTGATATCACAGCCAAGACCCGGCACTAACACCCGGGATCGGAAAAACTCAGATCCCGGGTGTTTAACCCCTTACACACCGCGGTCAAGCATGACCGCGGCGTGCAAGTGTGTCCCCCGTGGATCGGACCCCCCCGGTGTGCTTACCGGGGGATCCGATCCCTCCTGCCGCTGCCCCGGGTCCCGACGAGTGACCCGAGGCTGTCGGCTCCTCTTCTCGCCGGGTCCTGCCTTCCTGGCAGGACCCGGCTGTAAGTAACTGAGCATGCGCGGCATGCTCAGTTACTTACACTTTACACTGCAATACAAGTGTATTGCAGTGTAGAGGCTTGAATAAGTGATCGGATGATGCAAAAAAGGGTCCCCCTTTAGGGCATTGCCCCGATGGGACCCCAACTTTTGTCACACTTGTGCCCTCCGCATCATCAGTAGCAGATGTTAATTTAGCTTTCTTAAAATTGGGTAAAATTTGCAGCTGATCCTTGGCAGGTATTAGGCGCCGCTTTTCTTCACCTGCATCCGGACATGGATCATCCCCAAAACCAACACAAAATAAAATTTTACTGTCCTGTTTGGGAGGTCTGGAGCCCTCAGCCTCAGCGACCCCTCCCCACTGCCGCCGCCCCCCACCTAAGTGATCAGCGGCAACAGCATGAAGAGGCGCTGAGGCACCGGAAGCTTCCACCAGTGCCCTCCCACTGGGGGACGCACCACAGCACTGGATTTTGATGGTATAGCCACTGCCGAGCCACCCTTACTGTCCGGCCTTGCGGCCGATGCCTCCCCTGCTCCCCCACTGTTACCACAAACAGAGACGGAGCCCATCACCACATCAGATGTCACACCTGTAATCTCCCTGCACCTTTGCACCGGGTCCACAGCAGAACTCGGGGGGGTTTGGGTAGCAGGGCTTGCACAGTGAGCTGACCCTGCGCTTTGCCCGGGGGGGTGTACAGGGAGGGGGGTAAAGATGAAACGTACCTCTTCTTGCTGCTTTGGCCTGGTCTTCTTACTCTTCCTCCGACTGCTCCCCCCAGCGGCCTCCTCTGGGAGCTCATCACCAAAAGAAAAGTTCTCCATGCGCACTGGGGACTCGAGCAGCCGGATCTCCGCCATGAGCGTCCCTCCCTGGCTGCCGGTGTCACTGTCCTCCCCCGAGCGAGGTGTTACTGCTGGCTGTCCTGCAGGGGGCCCACTGCACGAGGCCTGCTGATCTTCCTGCAGGCCGCCAGGTGGGAACTGCTGCTCGTCATCATCATCATCACCCTCCTCCTCCACCTGGCTCACAGGCTGCAACCCCATCAGCCTTTGCTCTCTGTTGTCAGCCATTTCTGAGAATCTGTCATCATTTAAAAGTTTTTCTTTAAACGGTCCGCTATTCTCACATAAAAAGATCTTTCTGGAATCCAACTTTGCAATCTTTCCTTTTAGGCGATTAATCTCACCATTTATCTCCATCTTGCGCTTCTTTTGCGCTGTGACAGCCCTGGCGCGGGCACATCGCAGCTCCTCCCGGAGCCTCCTGATGGTCTTGGTCGCCTCTTCGTACTCACAGAGGTGGCTCTGTACCCGGGAGGCATAGGTGGACAAAGACTCCCGGGGTGCCTGCACCGCCCAGCCTCCCCCCGCATGGTCAGCCTTACCTCTGTGAGCACTCCGCTTCATGGCTCCAGCCCCAGAAGGACCGCTCTCACCCGCACTGACATAGACATCCAGGTTCTTGCTGCGCTGCTTCACACTAGACCCAGGGGGAGTAGGAGCCGCATTGCTACGACTCCTGATGGAACGTCTCACCCCCTATGAGTCCTCCATAGCGCTGGCCGGTTCCTGGCTACCCCTGCCCCCCGCCGGCCTGGCCCGGGAAGCAGGAGCCTGGGGCTTGCCGCTCTGGCTCATGCCTGGAAACCCACCCCCTCCCTGGGAAGGGAGAGAGCAGGCCCCAGGTGGAGATAGATTATTCCTGGAGCTCAGAGCAGCAGCAGCACACAGCCTCTCACAGCAACTCACAAAGATAACGAGGTAACGAGCTCCAGAGATGCACTCAGCTCATTTGCTGTTGTTCTGCTAGAGAAAGGTTCGTGTCTGGGTGTAGTTTCTCTTATGTGTAAGATCACTACTTTAAGCCCCTGAAGTCAGAATTCGGCAGAGTTTAGTCAGCGGGTGAGTAACACTTACCACAGTCTTGTTTCCAGCTCCAGGCGTCCAGAGTTTCGTCCATGGCAGGAGAATATCACTGTTCTGTTACATACAATATCAGAGACCCAGAGCCAAACTTTTAGGTTGGGGTTCAGAATTAAGTTAGGATCCCCTGAACTCTACGATTTGGGTCCGACTGACACTAGGGATGAATGTGTAACATGTGTCTGATGATGTCACAATATAAATAGGGAGAACAGATAAACTTTACTAAACTGGATATAAATACAATGGCTTTCAAGTTCATTCAACTCAGATGGTAGTGAGAGGGGAGCAATTCATTGCAGAGAGCACAGAGCACAGCAGTGTGAGGACACTTCCCCAGTGCACTTGGAGAATCTACAATCCAGGAATATAAATCCATATCCGCAGCTCTGCTGCTTAAAACACCTTACATAAAGGTCTGACTACACGTGTCTGCAGGGTCCATGCCTAACACTGGCTGCAGAGAGCTAAGTGCACAGCAGTGTGAGGACATTCCTGAAGATCCTTTTGTAAATCAATCTGCGTCAGGCCCTGTATCCTACTGTTTTGTCTTTTGATAATATTTGCTACAACGTATCTGTTCAACATATCTTAGGCAGTGGACTACTCAGAGCGGCGACCTACCTACCTCTGTCCGGTACCACTTATGGTCATCTGCAGCTACAAGCCTCTGTTTTCCCATCAACATGAACCTGGCGCTCTACAAATACACAATGGAAATGACAGTGGGGCAGATTTACTAAGGTGCTTGCGCCAGTTTTCTGGCAGAGGTTGCACGTTCTTTCATGTATTTAAGAAGTGTCTGCGCCACATTTGTGTTGCACATGACCGTTTTGTGTCACGTTTCGCTACTCTTCCTGCGACACAAATGTCTGCACTAAAGGGGGCGCTTCTGTGCTTAGTCGGACCGTGCGCCACATTTATCATGCAAAGTCTGAATTGTATTGCACGCCCCATGTTAAAGGTGCACCAAAAAAAGTTGGTGCACCCTGTCGGGGCCCTGTACACCACACAGGTAACTGCACATAATCTACACTGCACATAGTCCACACTGCACATAGTCTACACTGCACATAGTAGACAATACACAGGAAACTGCACTTAGTATACCCTGCACATAGTCCACACTGCACATAGTCCACACTACACGTAGTACACACTACACATAGTCCACACTACACATAGTATACACTACACATAGTACACACTACACATAGTCCACACTGCACATAGTATACACTACACATAGTACACACTACACATAGTACACACTGCACATAGTATACACTACACATAGTACACACTACACATAGTCCACACTACACATAGTATACACTACACATAGTACACACTACACATAGTCCACACTGCACATAGTATACACTACACATAGTACACACTACACATAGTACACCCTGCACATAGTACACCCTGCACATAGTACACACTACACATAGTATACACTACACATAGTACACACTACACATAGTACACACTACACATAGTACACCCTGCACATAGTACACCCTGCACATAGTACACACTACACATAGTATACACTGCACATAGTACACACTACACATAGTACACACTACACATAGTACACACTACACATAGTACACACTGCACATAGTATGCACTACACATAGTACACACTACACATAGTACACACTACACATAGTACACCCTGCACATAGTACACCCTGCACATAGTACACACTACACATAGTATACACTGCACATAGTACACACTACACATAGTACACACTACACATAGTACACACTACACATAGTACACACTGCACATAGTATGCACTACACATAGTACACACTACACATAGTACACACTACACATAGTACACACTACACATAGTCCACACTGCACATAGTCTACACTGCACATAGTCCACACTACACATAGTACACACTACACATAGTCCACACTACACATAGTATACACTACACATAGTACACACTACACATAGTCCACACTGCACATAGTATACACTACACATAGTACACACTACACATAGTACACCCTGCACATAGTACACCCTGCACATAGTACACCCTGCACATAGTCCACACTGCACATAGTATACACTGCACATAGTACACATTACACATAGTATGCACTACACATAGTACACACTACACATAGTACACACTGCACATAGTATACACTACACATAGTCCACACTACACATAGTATACACTACACATAGTACACACTACACATAGTCCACACTGCACATAGTATACACTACACATAGTACACACTGCACATAGCACACACTGCCCATAGTCCACACTGCACATAGTATACACTACACAGGACACTGCACATAGTATACACTGCACATAGTCCACACTGCACATAGTATAAACTGCACATAGTCCACAATGCACATAGTATACACTGCACATAGTACACCATGCACATAGTACATACTGCACATAGTACACCCTGCACATAGTACACCCTGCACATAGTCCACACTGCACATAGTATACACTACACATAGTGCACACTACACATAGCACACCCTGCACATAGTACACACTACACATAGTACACGCACTGCACATAGTCCACACTACACATAGTACACACTGCACATAGCACACACTACACATAGTACACACTGCACATAGTACACACTACACATAGTACACGCACTGCACATAGTCCACACTACACATAGTACACACTGCACATAGTACACACTGCACATAGTCCACACTGCACATAGTCCACACTGCACATAGTATACACTGCACATAGTCCACACTGCACATAGTCCACACTGCACATAGTATACACTGCACATAGTACACCATGCACATAGTACATACTGCACATAGTACATACTGCACATAGTACACCCTGCACATAGTACACACTGCACATAGTCCACATTGCACATAGTCCACATTACACATAGTATGCACTACACATAGTACACACTACACATAGTACACACTGCACATAGTATACACTGCACATAGTCCACACTGCACATAGTATACACTGCACATAGTCCACACTGCACATAGTATACACTACACATAGTACACACTACACATAGTCCACCATACACATAGTACACGCACTGCACATAGTCTACACTACACATAGTCCACACTGCACATAGTCCACACTGCACATAGTCCACACTGCACATAGTACACCCTAGTACACATAACCCACACTGCACATAGTATACACTACACATAGTACACACTACACATAGTCCACACTACACATAGTACACGCACTGCACATAGTCCACACTACACATAGTCCACACTGCACATAGTCCACACTGCACATAGTACACACTGCACATAGTCCACACTACACATAGTACACACACTGCACATAGTCCACACTACACATAGTCCACACTGCACATAGTACACACTGCACATATTCCACACTACACATAGTCCACACTGCACATAGTCCACACTACACATAGTCCACACTACACATAGTACACACTGCACATAGTACACACTGCACATAGTACACACCGCACATAGTACACACTGCACATAGTACATACTGCACATAATACACACTGCACATCATACACACTGCACATCGTACACACAGTACATAGTACACACTGCACATAGTACACACACTGCACATAATACACACTGCACATCGTACACACTACACATAGTACACACACTGCACATAATACACACTGCACATCGTACACACAGCACATAGTACACACTGCACATCGTACACACTGCACATAGCACACACTGCACATAGTACACACTGCACATAGTACACACTACACATAGTACACACACTGCATATAATACACACTGCACATCGTACACACAGCACATAGTACACACTGCACATCGTACACACTGCACATAGCACACACTACACATAGTCCACACTACACATAGTACACGCACTGCACATAGTCCACACTACACATAGTCCACACTGCACATAGTCCACACTGCACATAGTACACACTGCACATAGTCCACACTACACATAGTACACACACTGCACATTTTCCACACTACACATAGTCCACACTGCACATAGTACACACTGCACATATTCCACACTACACATAGTCCACACTGCACATAGTCCACACTACACATAGTCCACACTACACATAGTACACACTGCACATAGTACACACTGCACATAGTACACACCGCACATAGTACACACTGCACATAGTACATACTGCACATAATACACACTGCACATCATACACACTGCACATCGTACACACAGTACATAGTACACACTGCACATAGTACACACACTGCACATAATACACACTGCACATCGTACACACAGCACATAGTACACACTGCACATCGTACACACTGCACATAGCACACACTGCACATAGTACACCCTGCACATAGTACACACTGCACATAGTACACACACTGCACATAATACACACTGCACATCGTACACACTGCACATCGTACACACTACACATAGTACACACACTGCACATAATACACACTGCACATCGTACACACAGCACATAGTACACACTGCACATCGTACACACTGCACATAGCACACACTGCACATAGTACACACTGCACATAGTACACACTACACATAGTACACACACTGCATATAATACACACTGCACATCGTACACACAGCACATAGTACACACTGCACATCGTACACACTGCACATAGCACACACTGCACTGCTCTTAGTAAATATGCACCAGTGTGTAGTCATTGAACATAGTCTACTGCCCCTAGTGGTAGAAATGTGTATTATTTGTATTTCTTTTGTATTTCTTCTTTTTTTTTTTTTTGGTATTTTGAACATTTTATCTCTTGGGGTCAGTTTAGGGTCATTTTAGACCAATGAATTGGGATTTATGGTTTACACAGTTTTGCACTAGTTCCTTTAGGGTGAGTATTGGTAGGTCAGGAGCAGCACCTCTGACCTTTTATTTTATTCAAGAAATACAAATAATACACATTTCTACCACTAGGGACAGAGGACTAAGGGGGCATTTACTGAGAAATTCCAAAATGCACTAAAAGTGCTATTTCCGTGTATAATGTTTCGTGCGGCGATTTACTAAGATCGTGCACAAGAAATCATGAATGTGTCGCTTCCCCACTCAGGTCCGACAGAGTTCACCATCCTTTTTGTGGTGCACCTATAACATAGGGGGTGCGACACTATTTGCAAATTAAATCTCGCGCTCTGTCCGAATCAGTTTGACCGTCCGACAGCCCATCCCATGGGGGCAGCCCAGGCGCCACAAAATAGGTCACGTGGGACACAATCGCAGCACGGACACAATGGGGCACATTTACTTACCCGGTCCAGTATTATAACTATTATAATACTGTACCCTATGTACAAGAATATAACTACTATAATACTGCCCCCTAAGTACAAGAATATAACTACTATAATACTGCCCCCTATGTACAGGAATATAACTACTATAATACTGCCCCCTATGTACAGGAATATAACTACTATAATACTGCCCCCTATGTACAAGAATATAACTACTATAATACTGCCCCCTATGTACAGGAATATAACTACTATAATACTGCCCCCTATGTACAGGAATATAACTACTATAATACTGCCCCCCATGTACAAGAATATAACTACTATAATACTGCCCCTATGTACAGGAATATAACTACTATAATACTGCCCCCTATGTACAAGAATATAACTACTATAATACTGCCCCTATGTACAAGAATATAACTACTATAATACTTCCCCCTATGTACAGGAATATAACTACTATAATACTGCCCCCTATGTACAAGTATATAATTCCTATAATACTGCCTCCTATGTACAGGAATATAACTACTATAATACTGCCCCCTATGTACAAGAATATAACTACTATAATACTGCCCCCTATGTACAGGAATATAACTACTATAATACTGCCCCCTATGTACAGGAATATAACTACTATAATACTGCCCCCCATGTACAAGAATATTACTACTATAATACTGCCCCCTATGTACAAGAATATAACTACTATAATACTGCCCCCTATGTAGAAGAATATAACTACTATAATACTGCCCCCCATGTACAAGAATATTACTACTATAATACTGCCCCCCATGTACAAGAATATTACTACTATAATACTGCCCCCTATTTACAAGAATATTACTACTATAATACTGCTCCCTATGTACAAGAATATAACTACTATAATACTGCCCCCTATGTACAGGAATATAACTACTATAATACTGCTCCCTATGTACAAGTATATAACTACTATAATACTGCCCCCTATGTACAGGAATATAACTACTATAATACTGCCCCCTATGTACAAGAATATAACTACTATAATACTGCCCCTATGTACAAGAATATAACTACTATAATACTTCCCCCTATGTACAGGAATATAACTACTATAATACTGCCCCCTATGTACAAGTATATAATTCCTATAATACTGCCTCCTATGTACAGGAATATAACTACTATAATACTGCCCCCTATGTACAAGAATATAACTACTATAATACTGCCCCCTATGTACAGGAATATAACTACTATAATACTGCCCCCTATGTACAGGAATATAACTACTATAATACTGCCCCCCATGTACAAGAATATTACTACTATAATACTGCCCCCTATGTACAAGAATATAACTACTATAATACTGCCCCCTATGTAGAAGAATATAACTACTATAATACTGCCCCCCATGTACAAGAATATTACTACTATAATACTGCCCCCTATTTACAAGAATATTACTACTATAATACTGCTCCCTATGTACAAGAATATAACTACTATAATACTGCCCCCTATGTACAGGAATATAACTACTATAATACTGCCCCCTATGTACAAGAATATAACTACTATAATACTGCCCCCTATGTACAGGAATATAACTACTATAATACTGCCCCCTATGTACAGGAATATAACTACTATAATACTGCCCCCCATGTACAAGAATATTACTACTATAATACTGCCCCCTATGTACAAGAATATAACTACTATAATACTGCCCCCTATGTAGAAGAATATAACTACTATAATACTGCCCCCCATGTACAAGAATATTACTACTATAATACTGCCCCCCATGTACAAGAATATTACTACTATAATACTGCCCCCTATTTACAAGAATATTACTACTATAATACTGCTCCCTATGTACAAGAATATAACTACTATAATACTGCCCCCTATGTACAGGAATATAACTACTATAATACTGCTCCCTATGTACAAGTATATAACTACTATAATACTGCCCCCTATGTACAGGAATATAACTACTATAATACTGCCCCCTATGTACAAGAATATAACTACTATAATACTGCCCCTATGTACAAGAATATAACTACTATAATACTTCCCCCTATGTACAGGAATATAACTACTATAATACTGCCCCCTATGTACAAGTATATAATTCCTATAATACTGCCTCCTATGTACAGGAATATAACTACTATAATACTGCCCCCTATGTACAAGAATATAACTACTATAATACTGCCCCCTATGTACAGGAATATAACTACTATAATACTGCCCCCTATGTACAGGAATATAACTACTATAATACTGCCCCCCATGTACAAGAATATTACTACTATAATACTGCCCCCTATGTACAAGAATATAACTACTATAATACTGCCCCCTATGTAGAAGAATATAACTACTATAATACTGCCCCCCATGTACAAGAATATTACTACTATAATACTGCCCCCTATTTACAAGAATATTACTACTATAATACTGCTCCCTATGTACAAGAATATAACTACTATAATACTGCCCCCTATGTACAGGAATATAACTACTATAATACTGCTCCCTATGTACAAGTATATAACTACTATAATACTGCCCCCTATGTACAAGAATATAACTACTATAATACTGCCCCCTATGTACAGGAATATAACTACTATAATACTGCCCCCTATGTACAGGAATATAACTACTATAATACTGCCCCCTATGTACAAGAATATAACTACTATAATACTGCCCCCTATGTATAGGAATATAACTACTATAATACTGCCCCTATGTACAAGAATATAACTACTATAATACTGCCCCCTATGTATAGGAATATAACTACTATAATACTGCCCCCTATGTACAAGAATATAACTACTATAATACTGCCCCCTATGTATAGGAATATAACTACTATAATACTGCCCCCTATCTACAAGAATATAACTACTATAATACTGCCCCCTATGTACAAGAATATAACTACTATAATACTGCCCACTATGTACAAGAATATAACTACTATAATACTTCCCCCTATGTACAGGAATATAACTACTATAATACTGCTCCCTATGTACAAGAATATAACTACTATAATATTTCTCCCTATGTACAAGAATATAACTACTATAATACTTTCCCCTATGTACAAGAATATAACTACTATAATACTTTCCCCTATGTACAAGAATATAACTACTATAATACTGCCCCCTATGTACAAGAATCTAACTACTATAATACTTCCCCCTATGTACAGGAATATAACTACTATAATACTGCCCCCTATGTACAAGTATATAATTCCTATAATACTGCCTCCTATGTACAGGAATATAACCACTATAATACTACCCCCTATGTACAAGAATATAACTACTATAATACTGCCCCCTATGTACAAGAATATAACTACTATAATACTGCCCCCTATGTACAAGAATATAACTACTATAATACTGCCCCCTATGTACAGGAATATAACTACTATAATACTGCTCCCTATGTACAAGAATATAACTACTATAATACTGCCCCCTATGTATAGGAATATAACTACTATAACACTGCCTCCTATGTATAGGAATATAACTACTATAATACTGCCCCCTATGTATAGGAATATAACTACTATAATACTGCCCCCTATGTACAAGAACATAACTACTATAATACTGCCCCCTATGTATAGCAATATAACTACTATAATACTGCCCCCTATCTACAAGAATATAACTACTATAATACTGCCCCCTATGTACAAGAATATAACTACTATAATACTGCCCACTATGTACAAGAATATAACTACTATAATACTGCCCCCTATGTACAGGAATATAACTACTATAATACTGCTCCCTATGTACAAGAATATAACTACTATAATACTGCTCCCTATGTACAAGAATATAACTACTATAATACTGCCCCCTATGTACAAGAATATAACTACTATAATACTTTCCCCTATGTACAAGAATATATCTACTATAATACTGCCCCCTATGTACAAGAATATAACTACTATAATACTTTCCCCTATGTACAAGAATATAACTACTATAATACTGCCCGCTATGTACAAGAATATAACTACTATAATACTTCCCCCTATGTACAGGAATATAACTACTATAATACTGCTCCCTATGTACAAGAATATAACTACTATAATACTGCTCCCTATGTACAAGAATATAACTACTATAATACTGCTCCCTATGTACAAGAATATAACTACTATAATACTTCCCCCTATGTACAGGAATATAACTACTATAATACTGCTCCCTATGTACAAGAATATAACTACTATAATACTGCTCCCTATGTACAAGAATATAACTACTATAATACTTTCCCCTATGTACAAGAATATAACTACTATAATACTTCCCCCTATGTACAAGAATATAACTACTATAATACTGCCCCCTATGTACAAGTATATAACTACTATAATACTGCCCCCTATGTACAAGAATATAACTACTATAATACTGCCCCCTATGTACAAGTATATAACTACTATAATACTGCCCCCTATGTACAAGAATATAACTACTATAACACTTTCCCCTATGTAAAAGAATACAACTACTATAATACTTTCCCCTATGTACAAGAATATAACTACTATAATACTGCCCCCTATCTACAAGAATATAACTACTATAATACTGCCCCATATGTACAAGAATATAACTACTATAATACTGCCCACTATGTACAAGAATATAACTACTATAATACTGCCCCCTATGTACAGGAATATAACTACTATAATACTGCTGCCTATGTACAGGAATATAACTACTATAATACTGCTCCCTATGTACAAGAATATAACTACTATAATACTGCCCCCTATGTACAAGAATATAACTACTATAATACTTTCCCCTATGTACAAGAATATAACTACTATAATACTTTCCCCTATGTACAAGAATATAACTACTATAATACTGCCCCCTATGTACAAGAATATAACTACTATAATACTGCCCCTTATGTACAAGAATATAACTACTATAATACTTCCCCCTATGTACAGGAATATAACTACTATAATACTGCTCCCTATGTACAAGAATATAACTACTATAATACTGCTCCCTATGTACAAGAATATAACTACTATAATACTGCCCCCTATGTACAAGAATATAACTACTATAATACTTTCCCCTATGTACAAGAATATAACTACTATAATACTGCCCCCTATGTACAAGAATATAACTACTATAATACTTCCCGCTATGTACAGGAATATAACTACTATAATACTGCTCCCTATGTACAAGAATATAACTACTATAATACTGCTCCCTATGTACAAGAATATAACTACTATAATACTGCCCCCTATGTACAAGAATATAACTACTATAATACTTTCCCCTATGTACAAGAATATAACTACTATAATACTGCCCCCTATGTACAAGAATATAACTACTATAATACTGCCCCCTATGTACAGGAATATAACTACTATAATACTGCCCCCTATGTACAGGAATATAACTACTATAATACTGCCCCCTATGTACAGGAATATAACTACTATAATACTGCCCCCTATGTACAAGAATATAACTACTATAATACTTTCCCCTATGTAAAAGAATACAACTACTATAATACTTTCCCCTATGTACAAGAATATAACTACTATAATACTGCCCCCTATGTACAAGAATATAACTACTATAATACTTTCCCCTATGTAAAAGAATATAACTACTATTATACTTTCCCCTATGTACAAGAATATAACTACTATAATACTCCCCCCTATGTACAGGAATATAACTACTATAATACTGCCCCCTATGTACAAGAATATAACTACTATAATACTGCCCCCTATGTACAAGAATATAACTACTATAATACTGCCCCCTATGTACAGGAATATAACTACTGTAATACTGCCCCCTATGTACAAGAATATAACTACTATAATACTGCCCCCTATGTACAGGAATATAACTACTATAATACTGTCCCCTATGTACAAGAATATAACTACTATAATACTGCTCCCTATGTACAAGAATATAACTACTATAATACTGCCCCCTATGTACAGGAATATAACTACTATAATACTGCCCCCTATGTACAAGAATATAACTACTATAATACTTTCCCCTATGTACAAGAATATAACTACTATAATACTTTCCCCTATGTACAAGAATATAACTACTATAATACTGCCCCCTATGTACAAGAATACAACTACTATAATACTTTCCCCTATGTACAAGAATATAACTACTATAATACTGCCCCCTATGTACAAGAATATAACTACTATAATACTTTCCCCTATGTACAAGAATATAACTACTATAATACTGCCCCCTATGTACAAGAATATAACTACTATAATACTGCCCCCTATGTACAGGAATATAACTACTATAATACTGCCCCCTATGTACAAGAATATAACTACTATAATACTGCCCCCTATGTACAAGAATATAACTACTATAATACTGCCCCCTATGTACAAGAATATAACTACTATAATACTGCCCCCTATGTACAGGAATATAACTACTATAATACTGCCCCCTATGTACTAGAATATAACTACTATAATACTGCCCCCTATGTACAGGAATATAACTACTATAATACTGCCCCCTATGTACAGGAATATAACTACTATAATACTGCCCCCTATGTACAAGAATATAACTACTATAATACTGCCCCCTATGTACAAGAATATAACTACTATAATACTGCCCCCTATGTACAGGAATATAACTACTATAATACTGCCCCCTATGTACAAGAATATAACTACTATAATACTGCCCCCTATGTACAAGAATATAACTACTATAATACTGCCCCCTATGTACAAGAATATAACTACTATAATACTGCCCCCTATGTACAGGAATATAACTACTATAATACTGCCCCTATGTACAAGAATATAACTACTATAATACTGCCCCCTATGTACAGGAATATAACTACTATAATACTGCCCCCTATGTACAAGAATATAACTACTATAATACTGCCCCCTATGTACAAGAATATAACCACTATAATACTGCCCCCCTATGTACAGGAATATAACTACTATAATACTGCCCCCTATGTACAAGAATATAACCACTATAATACTGCCCCCTATGTACAAGACATTTCAACACAATTCTAAATGTTAAATCCTGCGCTCAGTCCACGCCCCCTGATTTCTGTTGCGTGCAAGCCGGCGCCGATGCGTCAAAATCCGATCGCGTGCACCAAAATCCCAGGGCAATGCAGCGCAAAATGGAAATTGGCTTGAAACCCGACGAAAATGCGCTCCGCGGACCTTTAGTAAATGAGCCCCATTGTCCAACACTTCGCCAATTATTCATGCCCCTTGGTGACAACATACAGGAGCCGTGAATAATTGGCAGCCCGGAGGGTCAGACATTAGGGCTTATTTACTAAGGGTCCCGCGGCCGCATTTCCGTTGGGTTTTCAGACGTTTTCTGGGATCACACCGCTGGGACAGGGTTTTACAAAGGGATCGGCCAGATTTTGGCGCATCGGCACTGGCTTTCATGCGACAGATATCGGGGGGAGGCCGTCGGACGATCTAACGGACTCAGACTTAGCCCGGGATTTAATTTAAAAATTGTGCACCGGGAAGAAGAAGGTGAACTCCGGGGACCTGAGCGGGGAAGCGACACATGCAGGATATCGGGCGCAGGATCTTAGTGACTCCCCGCACAGCGCATTATACACGGACAATGCACTTACATGCACCGGGAAGAAGAAGGTGAACTCCGGGGACCTGAGCGGGGAAGTGATACATGCAGGATATTGGGCGCAGGATCTTAGTGACTCCCCGCACAGCGCATTATACACGGACAATGCACTTACATGCACCGGGAAGAAGAAGGTGAACTCCGGGGACCTGAGCGGGGAAGCGACACATGCAGGATATCGGGCGCACAAGCTTTTTGAATCGTGGCACAGGGCATTATACACGGACAATGCACTTACATGCATCAGGAAGAAGAAGGTGAACTCCGGGGACCTGAGCGGGGAAGCGACACATGCAGGATATCGGGCGCACAAGCTTTTTGAATCGTGGCACAGCGCATTATACACGGACAATGCACTTACATGCATCAGGAAGAAGAAGGTGAACTCCGGGGACCTGAGCGGGGAAGCGACACATGCAGGATATCGGGCGCAGGATCTTAGTGACTCCCCGCACAGCGCATTATACACGGACAATGCACTTACATGCACCAGGAAGAAGAAGGTGAACTCCGGGGACCTGAGCGGGGAAGCGACACATGCAGGATATCGGGCGCACAAGCTTAGTGACTCGCCGCACAGCGCATTATACACGGACAATGCACTTACATGCACCAGGAAGTAGAAGGTGAACTCCGGGGACCTGAGCGGGGAAGAATCGTGGCACAGCGCATTATACACGGACAATGCACTTACATGCATCAGGAAGAAGAAGGTGAACTCCGGGGACCTGAGCGGGGAAGCGACACATGCAGGATATCGGGCGCACAAGCTTTTTGAATCGTGGCACAGCGCATTATACACGGACAATGCACTTACATGCATCAGGAAGAAGAAGGTGAACTCCGGGGACCTGAGCGGGGAAGCGACACATGCAGGATATCGGGCGCACAAGCTTTTTGAATCGTGGCACAGCGCATTATACACGGACAATGCACTTACATGCATCAGGAAGAAGAAGGTGAACTCCGGGGACCTGAGCGGCACATGCAGGATATCGGGCGCAGGATCTTAGTGACTCCCCGCACAGCGCATTATACACGGACAATGCACTTACATGCACCAGGAAGAAGAAGGTGAACTCCGGGGACCTGAGCGGGGAAGCGACACATGCAGGATATCGGGCGCACGATCTTAGTGACTCCCGGCACAGCGCATTATACACAGACAATGCACTTACATGCACCGGGAAGGAGAAGGTGAACTCCGGGGACATGAGCGGGGAAGTGACACATGCAGGATATCGGGCGCACAAGCTTTTTGAATCGTGGCACAGCGCATTAGAGTTGGACAACGCACTTCCGGGAGCTCCTCCGGACGGGTAAGTAAATGCGCCCCGATGTCTTTTTTTCAGGTGATCCGGCATGTCAGGCTTGAAGAAGACGAGCGCCGGGATCTCGATGGAGAGGACTTTCGGCGATTATGTGTAGCTTAGCTTTAGAGTACTATAGTGGTAGATTTCCTTTAATTTTGGTTTCCTTAAAGAATTCTTGTATTTTAACCAAAAATCCAAAGAAATTAAACATTTACATTCCAGAGTGTGATTTATCTGAACTCTAAATAAAACAATTTAAAATTTTGTCCTTGGTCCAAGAACAAGATTGTAAAACTGGTCAGGGGTAAAATTCCAGAAGGTTCAATGACACAATCCATGAAAATCTTATCACAGCTACACTTACATATTTTGTCCCATACATCACATCTGCCTTCTAATATCATTATTAATTATACACATATAGGGCTGTATTCACACTATTGTGGTTTTTCTTTGTTCTGACAAGTCATAGGGGGCAGTATTATAGTAGTTATATTCTTGTACATAGGGGGCAGTATTATAGTAGTTATATTCTTGTACATAGGGGGCAGTATTATAGTAGTTATATTCCTGTACATAGGGGGCAGTATTATAGTAGTTATATTCCTGTACATAGGGAGCAGTATTATAGTAGTTATATTCCTGTACATAAGGGGCAGTATTATAGTAGTTATATTCTTGTACATAGGGGGCAGTATTATAGTAGTTATATTCTTGTACATAGGGGGCAGTATTATAGTAGTTATATTCTTGTACATAGGGGCAGTATTATAGTAGTTATATTCCTGTACATAGGGAGCAGTATTATAGTAGTTATATTCCTGTACATAAGGGGCAGTATTATAGTAGTTATATTCTTGTACATAGGGGGCAGTATTATAGTAGTTATATTCTTGTACATAGGGGGCAGTATGATAGTAGTTATATTCTTGTACATAGGGGGCAGTATTATAGTAGATATATTCTTGTACATAGGGGGCAGTATTATAGTAGTTATATTCCTGTACATAGGGGACAGTATTATAGTAGTTATATTCTTGTACATAGGGGGCAGTATTATAGTAGTTATATTCTTGTACATAGGGAGCAGTATTATAGTAGTTATATTCTTGTACATAGGGAGCAGTATTATAGTAGTTATATTCCTGTACATAGGAGGCAGTATTATAGTAGTTATGTTCCTGTACATAGGAGGCAGTATTATAGTAGTTATATTCTTGTACCTAGGGGGCAGTATTATAGTAGATATATTCTTGTACATAGGGGGCAGTATTATAGTAGTTATATTCTTGTACATAGGGGGCAGTATTATAGTAGTTATATTCTTGTACCTAGGGGGCAGTATTATAGTAGATATATTCTTGTACATAGGGGGCAGTATTATAGTAGTTATATTCTTGTACATAGGGGGCAGTATTATAGTAGTTATATTCTTGTACATAGGGGGCAGTATTATAGTAGTTATATTCTTGTACATAGGGGGCAGTATTATAGTAGTTATATTCTTGTACATAGGGGGCAGTATTATAGTAGTTATATTCTTGTACATAGGGGGCAGTATTATAGTAGTTATATTCCTGTACATAGGGGGCAGTATTATAGTAGTTATATTCCTGTACATAGGGGGCAGTATTATAGTAGTTATATTCCTGTACATAGGGGGCAGTATTATAGTAGTTATATTCCTGTACATAGGGGGCAGTATTATAGTAGTTATATTCTTGTACATAGGGGGCAGTATTATAGTAGTTATATTCCTGTACATAGGGGGCAGTATTATAGTAGTAATATTCTTGTACATAGGGGGCAGTATTATAGTAGTTATATTCCTGTACATAGGGGGCAGTATTATAGTAGTAATATTCTTGTACATAGGGGGCAGTATTATAGTAGTTATATTCTTGTACATAGGGGGCAGTATTGTAGTAGTTATATTCTTGTACATAGGGGCAGTATTATAGTAGTTATATTCTTGTACATAGGGGGCAGTATTATAGTAGTTATATTCTTGTACATAGGGGGCAGTATTATAGTAGTTATATTCTTGTACATAGGGGGCAGTATTATAGTAGTTATATTCTTGTACATAGGGGGCAGTATTATAGTAGTTATATTCCTGTACATTGGATGTATAGCTTTTCTTGGTATCATACATGGTCCTGTGAGGCTGATGCTTCTCTTCTTCTTCTCTATAGTTTGGGTCGGACATCTCCTTATTAGATCCCTGTCTCATCCCTGGCTGTGCAGTCGGTAGCAGTCGGTGAATACTTGTAGCAGTAGGTCAGTAGACGTGGTATTGTCTCGGTATAATTACTAGCAGACTTGCGGGGCATGGTGTATTTGGTATTTGTGGCTGTGACTTCTCCTCGCAGTACATGGAGGTGGGGAGAGAATAGGAGGCTGGAGCACTGTCTGAGAGGGGATTGCAGGGTTTGTCTTAGATCCTGACGTCAGACCTGTCTCTTTAAAAAAAAGAGTGAGACAAAAGGACATAACTGGTCTGTGTGTGACCTGGGACTGCTGGGTGCTGCACCCTCGTCACCAGTGATTCTGACCCCAAGAGACTCCCTGCTGCCTCCAATCAATGTATTTCACTCTGGTTCCTAGTGATGAGGTGGCTCTTATACTGGATTTTAGCAGCAAGCAGCTTTGGTCAGGTGAGTCCTGCGGATGCCTCATACCTGCTGGATGTAGCAGTGCTGGATCTGTCATGGAACTTCTTCGTTGTGTAACATTGTATAGTTTAGGATAACCGTAAGTTGTGGATGTAGCAGAGATGAGATGACATAGTGACTTTAACTACTTAATCTACAGATTGTCTGGATGTGACTAACTCGTCTCTGCTCCTCAGAATGCAGCGCAACATTGTATCACTGTCACTATTCCGGGGCTTGTGATCTTCTGTATCATTGGATTCTATGTAGTCAGTGCTGGGTGATGCTGCAGTGGGATGACAAGGGTCAGTCCTGGTATAAGGGGGCATGGCATATTCCCAAATTCAGCAACTATGCCAGCAGAGCCATAGATGTAGTGCAGATGTAGCGGATCCGAATGTGTCTTTGCTCACTTTTTCCTAATATGATGTCACCTACAGAATCCCAGGTAATCCTACATGATGCCCACACAGCAATATCACAAGTTCGGCTCTGCTACGTCTTTCGTTTTTTAAAGGGATCCTCCATAAGTTTTGTGATCGTGATGATTCGTTCAATGGAAAATGTTATAGAAGGGCAAAGTTTTCTTTCAATTTTGGATTTTGGGTCCGGCTCAAAACACGTGGCAGAAACTTCAAGCCGGAGAAGGAGGGAGCAAGGGGGGGAGAGAGAGAACAACTTTAGGAAACAAGTTATGTGTCTGGAAGGAGAACACTCATTTATTGTACAGTAAACAGTCCTGGAGCGCCGGGGGGATTGGGTTTCTCTTATCGGGATGAATTCATTCTGCTGCTTTCTGGGGCAGCGTGTCCTTGGCTTAGGCTCATCCATTGCCCCCTCCTCCAGGGCAGGTAGCTGCACATACCGGGCCGCTGAGGATGACACCCCCCGAGGGGCTACAGATACTGGATACCTGTCAGTATCTAATCCCGGGGAGGCGTATATCCCAGCAGGGCTGGGGGGACTGTGCACATACCTGATTATCAATGTATCATGGTAATAATATGTTTCATTCTTAATGGTTAATGGATCAATATCGTGCACCAAAAGCAGAGCATTCCAAACATTATCAAATACCGATTTTCTAGGGCTGGAATATTAATATATTGATGATGTTATAGGATATATTATTAGATGGGGTTAGAATGGCCCTGAGCTGCAGTACTAGTCATGGACACAACCAAATGTACAGCGCTGTTCAATGTCAACATTAAAGGGTTATATAAAGCATAGAATTCACAGAGTAGAGAAGTGGAGGAGCTGTAATAAAGGGAACCTGTCAGCAGGTGTGACCACGCAGACTGCAGTCAGTGTTATGTATTGTCCCTGGAGAGATGATGTTAGTAGCAGAAGGACTGTGAAATATGGATTTATATTTTAGGAATGTAGCTTCACCAAGTGCACTGGGACATGTCCTCACACTGCTGTGTTATGCACTCTCTGAGCCAGTGTTATGTATTGTCCCTGGTGAGATGTGTAATCAGACCTTTGTGTATGTAGTTAGTACCAGCAGGACCGTCACATATAGATTTATATTCCAGGATTGTATCTTACCCAAGTGCACTAGGGACATGTCCTCACACTGCTGTGTTCTGTGTTCTCTGCAAAGTATTAGGTATTGTACCAGGAGAGATGTGTAATTTATATTCCAGCTTCTCCAATGGGAGCATATCCTTACACTGCTGTGCTCTGTGCACTCTGCTCCACGGCTCTTCTCCCGGCAGTACAGATTTTCAGCCAAAGAATCTATATTTCATAACCCTGCAGCTACTTACACCATACTCAGATGTCTCTCCATGGACAATACCTAAGACTTACTGCAGAGTATACAGGGCACAGCAGTGTGAGGGTACAAATCCATATATTACAGTCCTCCTGCGATTACACTTCTCTCCAGGTACAATACCTAACACTGGATGCAGAAAGCACAGAGCACAGCAGTGTGAGGGCAATATTTAACACTACATTTAGTCTGCAGGGTCACACCTGTAATGGGATGTTATAGGATGTGCAATGGTAGCAACAGCCCCCGTCCCTCTGCCACCTCCATGGCCACCGATATTATGCATCGTAACTACTGCAGAATAAACTGTATCATATATATATATATTCCTAATAAGAGGTATATATATATATACTGACAGAACTATACGTCACATACAGTTATATGGGAATATTCAGAAAGAGCCCCAGTGGAATCCTGGGTATAATGTGAGGGCTCTTAAAGCCCCCCTCCAGTGCTAAAATCTTGGGGTTCTTGGGGCTTGCTATTACAACTGTACTTAGTAATATAGAGTGTATACAGTACATTGGGTGTAGTTATAGGGGGTTCGGAGGTGACCCCTATATATATATAAAGACCCCTATATTATAATGGCTCATACAAGGTGGGGCCCCCGTTATAGATGTGGTATCCAGTTGGATATATTCTGCTTTAGTTTCTGGTCCTGATTTGGCAGCCGTCGTCTCCATCTCTAAGACCTGATTTGGGGAGTGTGACATGTGGGGCGGGCGGCTCCGTACTCTCCTCTCCAAATATATCAGGGATTTGGAGCGCAGCATGTGATGTTTTATTTGGCTAAACCTACAGATGGAAAAGGACGGAGAATCGTTACTGATATAAAAGAGTGGAGGCTATAACAGAGCACTGAGAGGGTTAATATAGAATCTCTCAAATTATATAAATCACAGCAATTCACAGGAATACACACAGTGATGTCACAGTACAGAGATAATACACACAGTGATGTCACAGTACAGGGATAATACACACAGTGATGTCACAGTACAGGGATAATACACACAGTGATGTCACAGTACAGGGATAATACACACAGTGATGTCACAGTACAGGGATAATACACACAGTGATGTCACAGTACAGAGATAATACACACAGTGATGTCACAGTACAGGGATAATACACACAGTGATGTCACAGTACAGGGATAATACACACAGTGATGTCACAGTACAGGGATAATACACACAGTGATGTCACAGTACAGGGATAATACACACAGTGATGTCACAGTACAGGGATAATACACACAGTGATGTCACAGTACAGGGGATAATACACACAGTGATGTCACAGTACAGGGATAATACACACAGAGATGTCACAGTACAGAGATAATACACACAGTGATGTCACAGTACAGGGATAATACACACAATAATATCACAGTACAGAGATAATACACACAGTGATGTCACAGTACAGGGATAATACACACAGTGATGTCACAGTACAGGAATAATACACACAGTGATGTCACAGTGCAGGGATAATACACACAGTGATGTCACAGTACAGGGATAATACACACAGTGATGTCATAGTACAGGGATAATACACACAGTGATGTCACAGTACAGGGATAATACACACAGCGATGTCACAGTACAGGGATAATACACACAGTGATGTCACAGTACAGGGATAATACACACAGTGATGTCACAGTACAGGGATAATACACACAGTGATGTCACAGTACAGGGATAATACACACAGTGATGTCACAGTACAGGGGTAATACACACAGTAATATCACAGTACAGAGATAATACACACAGTGATGTCACAGTACAGGGATAATACACACAGTGATGTCACAGTACAGGTATAATACACACAGTGATGTCACAGTACAGGGATAATACACACAGAGATGTCACAGTACAGGGATAATACACACAGTGATGTCACAGTACAGGGATAATACACACAGAGATGTCACAGTACACGGATAATACACACAGTGATGTCACAGTACAGAGATAATACACACAGTGATGTCACAGTACAGAGATAATACACACAGTAATGTCACAGTACAGGGATAATACACACAGTGATGTCACAGTACAGGGGATAATACACACAGTGATGTCACAGTACAGGGATAATACACACAGTGATGTCACAGTACAGGGATAATACACACAGTGATGTCACAGTACAGGGATAATACACACAGTGATGTCACAGTACAGGGATAATACACACAGTAATATCACAGTACAGGGATAATACACACAGTGATGTCACAGTACAGGGATAATACACACAGTGATGTCACAGTACAGAGATACTACACACAGTGATGTCACAGTACAGGGATAATACACACAGTGATGTCAGAGTACAGAGATAATACACACAGTGATATCACAGTACAGGGATAATACACACAGTGATGTCACAGTACAGGGGGATAATACACACAGTGATGTCAGAGTACAGAGATAATACACACAGTGATGTCACAGTACAGGGATAATACACACAGTGATGTCACAGTACAGAGATACTACACACAGTGATGTCACAGTACAGGGATAATACACACAGTGATGTCATAGTACAGGGGATAATACACACAGTGATGTCACAGTACAGAGATAATACACACAGTGATGTCACAGTACAGAGATAATACACACAGTAATGTCACAGTACAGAGATAATACACACAGTGATGTCACAGTACAGAGATAATACACACAGTAATGTCACAGTACAGGGATAGTACACACAGTAATATCACAGTACAGAGATAATACACACAGTGATGTCACAGTACAGGGATAATACACAGAGTGATGTCACAGTACAGGGATAATACACACAGTGATGTCAGAGTACAGAGATAATACACACAGTGATGTCACAGTACAGGGATAATACACACAGTGATGTCACAGTACAGGGATAATACACACAGTGATGTCAGAGTACAGAGATAATACACACAGTGATATCACAGTACAGGGATAATACACACAGTGATGTCACAGTACAGGGGGATAATACACACAGTGATGTCAGAGTACAGAGATAATACACACAGTAATATCACAGTACAGAGATAATACACACAGTGATGTCACAGTACAGGGATAATACACACAGTAATATCACAGTACAGAGATAATACACACAGTGATGTCACAGTACAGGGATAATACACACAGTGATGTCACAGTACAGGGATAATACACACAGCGATGTCACAGTACAGGGATAATACACACAGTAATATCACAGTACAGGGGTAATACACACAGTGATGCCACAGTACAGGGATAATACACACAGTGATGTCACAGTACAGGGATAATACACACAGTGATGTCAGAGTACAGAGATAATACACACAGTGATGTCAGAGTACAGGGGTAATACACACAGTAATATCACAGTACAGGGGTAATACACACAGTGATGCCACAGTACAGGGATAATACACACAGTGATGTCACAGTACAGGGATAATACACACAGTAATATCACAGTACAGGGGTAATACACACAGTGATGCCACAGTACAGGGATAATACACACAGTGATGTCACAGTACAGGGATAATACACACAGTGATGTCACAGTACAGGGATACTACACACAGTAATATCACAGTACAGGGGTAATACACACAGTGATGCCACAGTACAGGGATAATACACACAGAGATGTCACAGTACAGGGATAATACACACAGTGATGTCACAGTACAGGGATAATACACACAGTGATGTCACAGTACAGGGATAATACACACAGTGATGTCACAGTACAGGGATAATACACACAGTGATGTCACAGTACAGGGATAATACACACAGCGATGTCACAGTACAGGGATAATACACACAGTAATATCACAGTACAGGGGTAATACACACAGTGATGCCACAGTACAGGGATAATACACACAGAGATGTCACAGTACAGGGATAATACACACAGTGATGTCACAGTACAGGGATAATACACACAGTGATGTCACAGTACAGTGATAATACACACAGTGATGTCACAGGACAGGGATAATACACACAGTGATGTCACAGGACAGGGATAATACACACAGTAATATCACAGTACAGGGATAATACACACAGTGATGTCACAGTACAGGGATAATACACACAGTGATGTCAGAGTACAGAGATAATACACACAGTGATGTCAGAGTACAGGGATAATACACACAGTGATGTCACAGTACAGGGGGATAATACACACAGTGATGTCACAGTACAGGGATAATACACACAGTGATGTCACAGTACAGGGATAATACACACAGTAATTTCACAGTACAGGGATAATACTCACAGTAATTTCACAGTACAGGGATAATACTCACAGTGATGTCACAGTACAGGGATAATACACACAGTAATTTCACAGTACAGGGATAATACTCACAGTGATGTCACAGTACAGGGATAATACACACAGTGATGTCACAGTATAGGGATAATACACACAGTAATGTCACAGTATAGGGATAATACACACAGTGATGTCACAGTACAGGGATAATACACGCAGTGATGTCACAGTACAGGGGATAATACACACAGTGATGTCACAGTACAGGGATAATACACACAGTGATGTCACAGTACAGGGATAATACACACAGTGATGTCACAGTACAGGGATAATACACACAGTGATGTAACAGTGCAGGGATAATACACACAGTGATGTCACAGTACAGGGATAATACACACAGTGATGTCACAGTACAGAGATATTACACACAGTGATGTCACAGTACAGGGATAATACACACAGTGATGTCACAGTACAGGGATAATACACACAGTGATGTCACAGTACAGGGATAATGCACACAGTGATGTCACAGTACAGAGATAATACACACAGTGATGTCACAGTACAGGAATAATGCACACAGTGATGTCACAGTACAGGGATAATACACACAGTGATGTCACAGTACAGGAATAATGCACACAGTGATGTCACAGTACAGGGATAATACACACAGTGATGTCACAGTACAGGGATAATACACACAGTGATGTCACAGGACAGGGATAATACACACAGTGATGTCACAGGACAGGGATAATACACACAGTAATATCACAGTACAGGGATAATACACACAGTGATGTCACAGTACAGGGATAATACACACAGTGATGTCAGAGTACAGAGATAATACACACAGTGATGTCAGAGTACAGGGATAATACACACAGTGATGTCACAGTACAGGGGGATAATACACACAGTGATGTCACAGTACAGGGATAATACACACAGTGATGTCACAGTACAGGGATAATACACACAGTAATTTCACAGTACAGGGATAATACTCACAGTAATTTCACAGTACAGGGATAATACTCACAGTGATGTCACAGTACAGGGATAATACACACAGTAATTTCACAGTACAGGGATAATACTCACAGTGATGTCACAGTACAGGGATAATACACACAGTGATGTCACAGTATAGGGATAATACACACAGTAATGTCACAGTATAGGGATAATACACACAGTGATGTCACAGTACAGGGATAATACACGCAGTGATGTCACAGTACAGGGGATAATACACACAGTGATGTCACAGTACAGGGATAATACACACAGTGATGTCACAGTACAGGGATAATACACACAGTGATGTCACAGTACAGGGATAATACACACAGTGATGTAACAGTGCAGGGATAATACACACAGTGATGTCACAGTACAGGGATAATACACACAGTGATGTCACAGTACAGAGATATTACACACAGTGATGTCACAGTACAGGGATAATACACACAGTGATGTCACAGTACAGGGATAATACACACAGTGATGTCACAGTACAGGGATAATGCACACAGTGATGTCACAGTACAGGGATAATACACACAGTGATGTCACAGTACAGAGATAATACACACAGTGATGTCACAGTACAGGAATAATGCACACAGTGATGTCACAGTACAGGGATAATACACACAGTGATGTCACAGTACAGGGATAATGCACACAGTGATGTCACAGTACAGGGATAATACACACAGTGATGTCACAGTACAGAGATAATACACACAGTGATGTCACAGTACAGAGATAATACACACAGTGATGTCACAGTACAGGAATAATGCACACAGTGATGTCACAGTACAGGGATAATACACACAGTGATGTCACAGTACAGGAATAATGCACACAGTGATGTCACAGTACAGGGATAATACACACAGTGATGTCACAGTACAGGGATAATACACACAGTGATGTCACAGTACAGGTGGTCCCCTACTCAAGGACACCCGACTTACAGACGACCCCTAGTTACAGACGGACCCCTCTACCCAATGTGATCTCTGGGGAAGTCTCTGGATGTTACTATAGTCCCAGACTGCAATGATCAGCTGTAATGTGTCTGAAATGAAGCTTTATTGATAATCTTTGGTCCAATTACAGCAAAAAATTTGAAAATCCAATGTGATTGGGACCAAAAATTTTTTTGTCTGGAGCTACAATTATAAAATATACAGTTTCGACTTACATACAAATTTAACTTAAGTAGAAACCCAAGGAACCTATCTTTACATAACCCAGGGACTGCCTGTATTTCTATAGAGGGACACGAGTTATAATGTATATAATGCCTCCTTATGATTGTCTTATTCCTTTATTCTTCTTGACACTCAGTTCCCTGCGGCAGCTCCTCTTACTGTCCTGTGACACTACTATGTGCAGCCCTGATCCCAGCAGTTACAATGACATCATCAAACAGCAGCCTCTGCGGCACACGGCAGCAGCACGGGCTCGATGCCGGAGCGGGGGGATCCTTGCTTCACCATTGCATTTACCTTTGTGTCTGGAGGGATTCCGTATTCAATGTTCTTTACCTGCTGTCATGGGCCACAATCATCAGTCCCTGATCACACTGGGGTATGACATCACCATGTGCGGGTATCTGGATTTCCCCATGACCTCCAGTCCCTACTTGTGTACATCTAGATTCATGATGGCGGGTGGGGGGCACGACGCTGCGTCACCTGCTCCAGATGGGATCCCATCTCAGGGACAAATATGAGGCCTTATAGAAAGCTCCAAGCACAGGTGCCCAGTAATTTCCTGCTGGAGTCACAGCGCGCCAGATGTGGGGAGCAGGGATCCGCCATGTGGGATATTTAAGGTAAACAAGTGGATGTGCCAGTGTACCATCTGTAGCCTCCTGCCCGCACCCTGAACTGACCTGACACATCACCAAGAACCAGCTACCATGACTGCAGCCAGTGTTATGTATTGTCCCTGCTGAGGTGTGTTAACAGACTTTTGTGTATGTAGTTAGTAGCAGCAGGACTGTGAAATATGGATTTATATTCCAGGATTGTAGCTTCTTCAAGTGCACTGGGGGCGTGTCCTCTCACTGCTGTGTTATGCGCTCTCTGAGCCAGTGTTATGTTTTGTCCCTGGTGAGGTGTAGTAACTGACCTTTGTGTATGTAGTTAGTAACAGCAGGACTGTGATATATAGATTTATATTCCAGGATTGTAGCTTACCCAAGTGCACTAGGGGCATGTCCTTACACTGCTGTGTTATGCACTCTCTGCAGCCACTGTTACGTATTGTCCCTGGTGAGATGTGTTAACAGACCTTTGTGTATGTAGTTAGTAGCAGCAGGACTGTGAAATATGGATTTATATTCCAGGATTGTAGCTTCTTCAAGTGCACAGTGGACATGTCCTTACACTGCCGTGTTATGCACTCTCTGAGCCAGTGTTATGTATTGTCCCTGGTGAGATGTGTGTGTAGTTAGAAGCAGCAGGACTGTGAAATATGGATTTATATTCCAGGATTGTAGCTTCTTCAAGTGCACTAGGGACATGTCCTTACAATGCTGTGTTATGCACTCTCTGCAGCCACTGTTATGTATTGTCCCTGTGAGGTGTGTTAACTGTCCTTTGTGTATGTAGTTAGTAGCAGCAGGACTGTGAAATATGGATTTATATTCCAGGATTGTAGCTTCTTCAAGTGCACAGTGGACATGTCCTTACACTGCTGTGCTCTCTGCAGCCAGTGTTATTTATTGTCCCTGGTGAGGTGTGTTAACTGACCTTTGTGTATGTAGTTAGTAGCAGCAGGACTGTGAAATATAGATTTATATTCCAGGATTGTAGCTTACCCACTAGGGACATGTCCTCACACTGCTGTGTTCTGTGCTCTCTGCAAAGTATTAGGTATTGTACCAGGAGAGATGTGATATTTATATTCCAGCTTCTCCAAGTGCTGTGGGAGCATATCCTCACACTGCTGTGTTCTGTGCACTCTGCTCCACAGCTCTTCCCCTGGATCATTGTGTGATGAGGATAACTGTCTCTTTACTGTCTATGAATGGAGATGACATTGGCTTTATATGATATTTGATCATTTCTATATAAATAGATTTTACGTTATTCTTTTTCTGTCTTGGAGATGTAACTGTTTTATAACGTGGTCGGGCACCGGGCACCGCGTCTCCCCCAACCACACCCAGAAATACACAAGCAAACACTGCGCCTCCAAGTACCGTCATCTGCCAGGAGTCACAGCCCCTATAATACAGGATTAATACCGCACTGCGCTGCGTGAAGCCTTAAAGGGGCGGTAACTCTCCAACAAACTCTACATAAATCAGTGGTACATGAAAATATGAGAAATAGCGTAACACATGTAATCTAAGAAGAGCGGTTCTTACTCCTTATATCTGGCTCCACTCCTCCCCTCCCTGTGACAAGTGCAGCTCACAGAAGTATCAGATTACTTCTCCCCATAGACGTCTGTAGTAATCCACAGTATAGTGAGAGAAGAGAGACATAGGCACAGGGGCTGCTGAAGATAGTAGTAAGTTTCTATCTCACCACAAGTGCTCTACTTACATGAGCACAGTCAGATCTTTTCTATATGATCCTGCTCATGCAGAAGCAGATTCTCCTCCACCTTTTATGTGCAGTATAATGGCGACACCATAGCAGCTAATCTCCAGCCACCCCCTATGAGTCACCAGAGTAGGAGAGATAGAGCAATGAGCTCCCTCTAGTGGAAGCAGCAGGTATCATAATTATACTGTCTACAATGAGCTCCCTCTAGTGGAAGCAGCAGGTATCATAATTATACTGTCTACAATGAGCTCCCTCTAGTGGAGGCAGCAGGTGTCATAATTAAACTGTCTACAATGAGCTCCCTCTAGTGGAGGCAGCAGGTGTCATAATTAAACTGTCTACAATGAGCTCCCTCTACTGGAAGCAGCAGGTATCATAATTATACTGTCTACAATGAGCTCCCTCTAGTGGAAGCAGCAGGTGTCATAATTAAACTGTCTACAATGAGCTCCCTCTAGTGGAAGCAGCTTGTATCATAATTATACTGTCTACAATGAGCTCCCTCTAGTGGAGGCAGCAGGTGTCATAATTAAACTGTCTACAGTGAGCTCCCTCTAGTGGAAGCAAAGTAGCAGTATAATCTGTCTGCAGTGACCTGACGATGAAAGGTATCAGTGTAAATCTATCTACAGTAAACTCTCTATAGTGGAGAAGGATGAATCTATCTGCAATGGGCTTCCTCTAGTGGAGGTCGCAGAATAAATCTGTCTGATGGGAGCTTCTTCTAGTGGAGATGGCAGGTAGCGACATAAATCTGTCTGCAGTGACTTTCCTCTTGTGAAGGTAACAGGTAGCAGTATAAATCTATCTACAATAAGCTCCCTCTAGTGGATGCAGCAAGTAGCAATAAAATATAAATGTGTCCGCAGTGAGCTCCATCTAGTGGATGCAGCAGGTAGCAATACAATATAAATGTGTCCAGAGTGAGCTCCATCTAGTGGATATGGCAGGTAGCAATAAAATATAAATGTGTCCGCAGTGAGCTCCATCTAGTGGATGCAGCAGGTAGCAATACAATATAAATGTGTCCACAGTGAGCTCCCTCTAGTGGAGACGGCAGGTAGCAATACAATATAAATGTGTCCACAGTGAGCTCCATCTAGTGGATGCAGCAGGTAGCAATACAATATAAATGTGTCCAGAGTGAGCTCCATCTAGTGGATATGGCAGGTAGCAATAAAATATAAATGTGTCCGCAGTGAGCTCCCTCTAGTGGATGCAGCAGGTAGCAATAAAATATAAATGTGTCCGCAGTGAGCTCCATCTAGTGGATGCAGCAGGTAGCAATACAATATAAATGTGTCCACAGTGAGCTCCCTCTAGTGGATGCAGAAGGTAGGAATACTATATAAATGTGTCCGCAGTGAGCTCCCTCTAGTGGATGCAGCAGGTAGCACTAAAATATAAATGTGTCTGCAGTGAGCTCCCTCTAGTGGATGCAGAAGGTAGCAATACAATATAAATGTGTCCACAGTGAGCTCCCTCTAGTGGATGCAGCAAGTGGCAATACAATATAAATGTGTCCAGAGTGAGCTCCCTCTAGTGGATGCAGCAGGTAGCAATACAATATAAATGTGTCCACAGTGAGCTCCCTCTAGTGGAGACAGCAGGTAGCAATACAATATAAATGTGTCCACAGTGAGCTCCCTCTAGTGGATGCAGCAGGTAGCAATACAATATAAATGTGTCCACAGTGAGCTCCCTCTAGTGGAGACGGCAGGTAGCAATACAATATAAATGTGTCCACAGTGAGCTCCCTCTAGTGGAGACGGCAGGTAGCAATACAATATAAATGTGTCCTCAGTGAGCTCCCTCTAGTGGATGCAGCAGGTAGCACTAAAATATAAATGTGTCTGCAGTGAGCTCCCTCTAGTGGATGCAGAAGGTAGGAATACTATATAAATGTGTCCGCAGTGAGCTCCATCTAGTGGATGCAGAAGGTAGCAATACAATATAAATGTGTCCACAGTGAGCTCCCTCTAGTGGATGCAGAAGGTAGCAATACAATATAAATGTGTCCACAGTGAGCTCCATCTAGTGGAGACGGCAGGTAGCAGTATAATTCTGTATGTAGTGAACTCCATCTAATGGATGCGGAAGGAAGAAGCTAAGACAGTGTCAATGTTAACAGGAGAAGCAGGGAATTGAAACCCTCTCTCCATGTGACCAAAGTGCTGATGGTCTTGACAGATCTGTTGTTGTCAATTGGGTTGTACCCCAAAGTTGAAATTCCCTAGTCATTCCTGCACCCCTCCCCCAGCTGAGATAATACAGGCGCTTGTTGTGTATGTGTGTGGTGCCCGGGGGACTGCAGACATAGAGGTCAGTGCAGATTTTTGACTTCACCTCCAGACACAATAAAAAAGAAACCAAAAACTTGTTTGTTACGTTTCATGCTGCAAACAATTCCAAAAGGTGAGAAAATCTGACGGGTGAGTAAGACAGGCAGGACGAGCCATGTGATGGAGGAATGTTCTGCCCCGGGGCAAGTGATGTTATCTGTCACCACAAGCGCAGGAAGAATTCAGCAGCAAATTCTTCAAGGATTTGTACAGTGTCATGTAAATATACATTGTATAGTGATACATTCATTTTACTATGTACTCACAGTCTACAGCATTTACCATCCCCTTTAATTCACCTTTAAAAAATGAAGACACTTTGAAAATGTTCTTAATAAAAACAAATTCCATACAGCCCCTGACATCATCATTTCCATAGTAACACACTACAAAACAAACAACATTTAATAATATCTTGGGTTACCCCTAAAGGTGGCTGTATATACAGAATGTACTAATCTCCTGAGCTCCCCTAGTGGTGTCTGTATATACAGTATGTAGTAATCTCCTGAGCTCCCCTTAATGGTGGCTGTATATACAGTATGTAGTAATCTCCTGAGCTCTCCCTAGTGGTGTCTGTATATACAGTATGTAGTAATCACCTGAGCTCCCCCTAGTGGTGGCTGTATATACAGTATGTAGTAATCACCTGAGCTCCCCCTAGTGGTGGCTGTATATACAGTATGTAGTAATCTCCTGAGCTCCCCTAGTGGTGGCTGTATATACAGTATGTAGTATTCTCCTGAGCTCCCCCTAGTGGTGGCTGTATATACAGTATGTAGTAATCTCCTGAGCTCCCCTAGTGGTGGCTGTATATACAGTATGTAGTATTCTCCTGAGCTCCCCCTAGTGGTGGCTGTATATACAGTATGTAGTATTCTCCTGAGCTCCCCCTAGTGGTGGCTGTATATACAGTATGTACTAATCTCCTGAGCTCCCCTAGTGGTGTCTGTATATACAGTATGTAGTAATCTCCTGAGCTCCCCTTAATGGTGGCTGTATATACAGTATGTAGTATTCTCCTGAGCTCCCCCTAGTGGTGGCTGTATATACAGTATGTAGTAATCTCCTGAGCTCCCCCTAGTGGTGGCTGTATATACAGTATGCATAATCCCCTGACCTCCCCCTAGTGGTGGGGTATATACAGTATGCATAATCTCCTGAGCTCCTCCTAGTGGTGGCTGTATATACAGTATGTAATAATCTTCTGAGCTCCTCCTGGTGGTGGCTGTATATACAGTATGTAGTAATCTCCTGAGCTCCCCCTAGTGGTGGCTGTATATATAGTATGTAGTAATCTCCTGAGCTCCCCCTAATGGTGTCTGTATATACAGTATGTAGTAATCTCCTGAGCTCCTCCTAGTGGTGGCTGTATACAGTATGTAGTAATCTCCTGAGCTCCCCCTAGTGGTGGCTGTATATATAGTATGTAGTAATCTCCTGAGCTCCCCCTAATGGTGGCTGTGTATATACAGTATGTAGTAATCTCCTGAGCTCCTCCTAGTGGTGGCTGTATATACAGTATGTAGTAATCTCCTGAGCTCCTCCTAGTGGTGGTCTATATACAGTATGTAGTAATCTTCTCAGATCTCCTAGTGGTGGCTGTGTACACAGTAAGAAGTAATCACATGAACTCCCTCTAGTGGTGGCTGTGTACACAGTAAGAAGTAATCACATGAGCTCCCTCTAGTGGTGGCTGTATATCCAGTATGTAGTAATCTCATGAGATTCCCCATAGTGGTGGCTGTATATAAAATATGTACTAATCTCCTGAGCTCCCCCTAGTGGTGGCTGTATATACAGAATGTACTAATCTCCTGAGCTCCCCCTAGTGGTGGCTGTATATACAGTATGTAGTAATCTCCTGAGTTCCCCCTAGTGGTGGTCTATATACAGTATGTAGTAATCTTCTCAGATCTCCTAGTGGTGGCTATGTACACAGTAAGAAGTAATCACATGAGCTCCCTCTAGTGGTGGCTGTGTACACAGTATATATATTTGTTATGTACAAATACAAGTTTCCCCAATTTATGCGGAATTTATTTTTAAAAGAATGTGCATTTTTGGGGGTTTTTTGTAAATATGGGACTATAACCCAAACACTCTATTATAACATACCAGAGGCTGCTGGACAGTTATAATTATAAACTCTTTGAACTCCTCCACCTTTTCATAGATCTCCACATTCTTGCAGTGAATAAAAGAGGGGGGATGGGTAGAAATAGCACAAAAAATGATGGTAGCACAGTATACAAAGAGGAAGCAGATCTGGCTATAGAAATTTCTGAATGAGGAACAAGATATTTTCCTATTGTTCTATGTAATATAACACTGTAGTGAGGTCATTACACTGGGTATACCGTGCTAGACGTGCCATGTGCAGAAGCAATGATGGCCAGATATTTAAGTCCGACTTTAAATCTTTTCTATAGAATTCATAAGGGTTTTCCTATAGCTGCAATAGCTGAAAACAAACATTTTTCTAATAAGCAGTCATTACCTTATTGAAGCCGTTTCTCTGATAATTCTGCCTCCTTCGTCCTCTCTATCTTCTTCCCTGCACTATAGTTGCTGAGAACAATCTGTGCAGTGAAACTCTACGGACTGGAGGGTCAGGAAAGGGTGAGGGGGTGGAGCTATGCAGTTTGCTCCTCCTTCTCTGCTCAGTGATTACAGGAAGTAGCTGCATCATGTCTGCTCTGTCCTGTCTACACTCTGCTCTCATGTCCCCACACACAGTGCACCTTCTCCCCCTGCAGCCGCTTCATTCAATAATCTAGTGTGGACAGAATATCATCCATAATCCTGCAAACCCTCTCCATCTCTCTACAAGACTTGAGTAGCCTCAGCACAGCAGTCTGATGTGTAGGATGAAGGTTATTTACTTCTGTGTACTATGTCTTCTCCACACCCATTGTGGCAGGTAGAGTGTATAGTAGTCATAAGGCTGTAATAGAATATAGGTCTAACTGTGTAACAGTGCGTAGATGTACGTGTAAGTGTGTGTATACGTTTCTGTAATACATGTTAGTATGGATGTGAGGATGTAAAACTGACATTGAATTTATCTGTCAAGTGAGGGTCACATCTGTGCTAATGCATTAGAGGAGAGCTCGGCCTTATGGGAAGTGAGAGAAGCTGCTCTGGCCTCAATGCGCTTAGCTGATGTCACTACTAGGAAGTGCACACCCACCTCAGTAGAAGCTGGAGAGGATTTTACAAAAACTTCTGATAGATATGTGAGGCTGGATCTCAGGATAGGAAGAAGCCAGCAGCATGAGATTGAGATTGTTGGATTTGTTGTCACAGGTTCTCTCCAGCTGTGCTCAAACTATTTTTGAATATTTTTGACTATAAATCCATATAATCCTTCTGCTACAAAGTGATGATTAAATCCCTCTCTAGGACTGACAGGGGTAGGATAGCATCAGATGAAGGTTGTCTTGGGTTAGGTGAAGATAAATGGTAAAGCTTTTGTACATTACACTGAAAATACTCTTTGCTATACACCCCCTTTAAATAATATTTTTATTGGGATGGTGCAACTTCCCAGAAACCATCAGACAACTTTTCCAGTTTTTGTAAAGTTGTATGAAGGTGCCGTCCTCTTTAATACAGTATTATGTGGCCATAGCTGTAATACGCTGCGGTTTGGCGTCCGTCGCAGCCAAAGCTGGAGAAATACTTTGCAATGAGGTGAGATTTGTTCGTCTCTATGAAGGGATTGTATCGAGGAAAGTAATAATACAAATTGCCTAGAAGGCGGTCAGCCAGGAGCAGATACTAGGATTAGGAAACCATCACAAAATACAGAAAAAGTTGAGATTATTGAAAGGGAATTATCCATTTCTGTGGGGCTGACATTACACCATACTCCAGTCACACCCAAAGCTGCATTCAAAATAATCTCTTCACTCTTCTACTGCCATGTCATAGTGGTGTGAATACAGCTATATTTGTCAGATCTCTTAAAGCAGTATACCCCTTTAATGAAGGCGACGGATGCACGGCCGGGCATGCGCGCTGGCTTATAGTAAATAACCCCCACTATATATACAGGTCCTGCTTTGTAGCAGGTGACTGCGTCCCTGATGCTGCCCCCTATCTTGTTGCAGCTGGTGCTACCTGAGGCAAAAGGCTCAATTTGCATCAATGCTGGCGCACTCTTGTATTATTTTTGTGTTATTGTATTTTATTATATTGTATTATGTATTATTTCTGATGATTTCTTTTTATTATTTAAAATTCTTTCGTATTGTTACATAATTATGAATATTTTAATTATATTAGTAACTTTTTATCATTTTCCTTATGATTTTTAAAATTTTTATTTGTTGTTATTATTTATTGAAATGTTTTATTATAGTTATTTTAAAGTATTACACTCTTTTATCATGAATAAATAACCATTTGTATTCATCACTTATTAAGTTGACTATTATTTTTGATTATTATCATTATTAATATTGTAATTACCAATACAACACAAGAACAAAAAGCTATTAAAAAACCACAACGTTGCTTCATCTGTTCAATCTGTACCTCAGTATATAACTCAGGACAGTAATGAAGCTTCTTCTTTATGGCATCTGTTGCATCTGGCCTGAAGCTACATTGCAAGAAGCTGCAATTCAAAATCTGTCATTGAGGGGGTCATTTACTAAGGGCCCGATTCGCGTTTTCCCGACGTGTTACCCGAATATTTCCGTTTTGCGCCGATTTTCCCTGTATTGCCCCAGGATTTTGGCGCACGCGATTGGATTGTGGCGCATCGGCGCTGGCATGCACGAGACGTAAATCTGGGGGACGTGGCCGAACGAAAACCTGACGGATTCGAAAAAACGCCGCATTTAAAAAAAAAAGAAGTGTTGCGGGACTCGCGCTTACCTTCACTAGGAATAGGCCGCTAAATTTCAGGGCATTCCAGCGGGCCTCGAGGAACTTCAGCGCAGCAGCGTTACCTGGTGGACGTCGGAGGAACTGCCTTAATGAATCCTGGCCGGACCCGAATCCAGCACAGAGAACGCGCCGCTGGATCGCGAATGGGCCGGGTGAGTAAATCTGCCCGTGTGTGTACGCAGCTCCTGGGCAGAGAAATGTGTCGTCATGGTTACAGATCCTTTTTTTCTCACCTTTTTTGGACTTTATAGATGACTGTACAATCAGGCTACATTTTGTAATATAGTAACCATGTCTGTAACCATGGTAACACATGGCTTTGCATTGGGACTGTATACATAAATGGTATTTTAGGGCAGGCAAAGGGGTCTTCGAGCACTTAATTTCCCTATGAGATGGGAGGTAAGAATATACATTCACTGTTACACAAATCTAAATCAACCCTAGTATTCAGCTCGGCCAATCAGAGCAATAGAATCAAGTGATCCTGTTGCTCTGATTGGCTGATTTGCTTGATGTGACCTGTAGCCATAGTCATGCAGTTGCCACAATAGGGGAATTGCCTGGGGTTCGCCCCCTCCCCCTATTCTATTTTTATCACCAAAGTTTTCTCCCCATTTTTTAAATTATAACATAAAATGCAGAACAAAGAAACATGTGGTTCAGTTTACTAAAGAAAATATAAAGGAAGTAAAAGCTCATTATAAGCAAAAAGAAAGAAGAATAGGAATGTGGATCCTGAGAGGAAGCCAAAAATATAGGATGGAGGAGGAGGGAGAGAAACCTCTGGATAGAGGGGAGGATGTAAAGACTAAGAAACGAGTGGAGGGCAGCAGACGTGTAGGAGGAGAGGAAGATGAAACAGTGAAGCGTCCGGTCACTTGTCACCAGGGACCTGATTTTCACTAAAGACGGGTTACAGAAGCCCAACACACCTGCAGTGCACATCTGTCTTTCTGCTTTCTCTAAGCATTTGCATTACAATATTATTGTGTGTTATAACTTACCTTGTATCCTGACATAATCCTCTGTGTAGTCCCAGGGGTTGGTCTTTGGTTTGGATGCATTTCAAAAAACAACATGTAGCTTGTCTGTGCTGCAGACTCCTCAGCTCTCAGCCCCCACCTTTGTGCTCCTGTACAGCTCCTCCCCCACTGAGGTCAGCTCACCAGGCTGTGACCTCTGTGAAGAAGCAGGAGTGAGGAGCTGTACAGGAGCACAAAGGTGGGGGCTGAGAGCTGAAGAGTCTGTAGCACAGACAAGTCACATGTTGTTTTTTGAAATGCCTCCAAACCAAAGCCCAACCCCTGGGACTAAACAGAGGAATCAGTCTGGGTGCAAGGTAAGCTATAGCATACATATATTGCAATACAAATGCTTAGAGAAGACAGAGAGGCAGATTTGCACAGCAGCTGTAATGGGCTTCTGTAACCTTCTTTTAGTGAAAATGAGGTCCCTGGTGACAGGTTCCCTTTAAGATACTAAATCTTTACTAATGTGCTGAAAATACTTCATAAACCTCATTCTTTGTTTTTCTGTTGTAAGGCGTCTGGATGCATGAAGTCACCAGTAGATGGAGCTAAATGCAAACATTATTAAAGGGAACCTGTCATCAGGAGCCCTTTTTCTGGCTCCCCCATGGCCCCATAGAGAATAGTGTACACATTGCCAATCAATTTTCATAGCAAAAAAACGCTATGTCATGCGCCAAATTCAAATTAAAAAACGCCCATTTCCCCAAAACATCTCATATAATCATGTAACCAAATTTTTGTTTATAGTATTAGTAGGAGCAGAACTGTGACATGTGGAATTATATTTCCGGTTTTAGCTTCACCAAGTGCACTGCGGCTGTGTCCTCACACTGCTGTGCCCTGGGCTCTCTGTAGACAGTGATAGATAAAGTCTCTGGAGAGATTTGTAATCAAACCTTTGTTTATATTATTAGTAGGAGCAGGACTGTGACATGTGGAATTATTTTACAGGATTGCAGCTTTACCTAAAGCACTGTGGCTGTGTCCTCACCCTGCTGTGCTCTATCCTCTCTGCAGCAAGTGTTTTGTATTGTCTCTGGAGAGATATGCAATCAAACCTTGGTGTACGTTGTTAGTAGCAGCAGGATTGTGAAATGTGGATTTATATTCCAGGATTGTAGCTTCTACAAATGCACATGTAGGATCATGTCCTCACACTGCTGTACCCTTAGTTTTATGTGCTGACTTGTATGCAACCTCTGACCTTTTAGGTCAGTGAAAAATTTTAGGAGACTCCTACTAGAACAGTGGTTAGGGGTTCTGCAGTAGCTCAATGTAGAGACCTAAAAGCACAGAAGGGTTAGGACACACCCCCTTTACAATCCAGTAATGTAAATCCACTTATCACAGTCCTGCTGCTACTAATAATATACACTAAGGTCTGATTAAACATTACAGGGAGCTATTGTTATATAACACTCCCATTAAACCCTAGGGGGTCCCTCTATAGTAAATATGTCACTGCAGGGTTAAATGGGGACATCAACCAGTTAGCGAAAAACCACAGACTTGGAAGGGTTCTCTAGGGTGTAACCTTGAAACATTTCAGTAATTTTGTGAATTTCAATTTTTTAAAAAAAAAACTGTAAAGTTAGAACTATGCAGCCATGTACAGTCTCATGTAGTGTAGCTGTAATGTAGCGCATCACTTGTAACTCTTTCCTATTACCGCCATATCGCTACATACCGCACAGTATCCGCTCTCCTGACACTTTGTTTTGCTTTCCAGGACACAATATTTACTACAATGCAGTAAGTGACGGATCTGCTTCCTATAGCCGAGGCTTTATATGTAACTGTGATAAATGATTTCACAGAGCTGAGCGCACAGTAGGACTTGGCAGGAAACGTGATGCTTCATCTATAGGACGGTAGTATAGAGTCACAGCTAGGGGCGGTTTTCTCCAGCTGCGCGTAAATCTGTGTTATATTTACATAATTACCAGCTCTCTCCTGGCCCCAAACACTGACTGCAAATACTGAGGTCACCGGAACATTCCTGCTCCAGAAATTATACACCGAGGATTAACATGTCTATTTACACACTTTGCATCTTTGTTTCTTTGGGCAGTATTATAGTAGTTATATTCTTGTACATAGGAGGCAGTATTATAGTAGTTATATTCTTGTACACAGAGGGCAGTATTATAGTAGTTATATTCTTGTACATAGGGAGCAGTATTATAGTAGTTATATTCCTGTACATAGGAGCAGTATTATAGTAGTTATATTCCTGTACATAGGGGGCAGTATTATAGTAGTTATATTCCTGTACATAGGGGGCAGTATTATAGTAGTTATATTCCTGTACATAGGGAGCAGTATTATAGTAGTTATATTCTTGTACATAGGAGCAGTATTATAGTAGTTATATTCCTGTACATAGGGGGCGGTATTATAGTAGTTATATTCTTGTAAATAGGGGGCAGTATTATAGTAGTTATATACTTGTACATAGGGGGCAGTATTATAGTAGTTATATTCTTGTACATAGGGGCAGTATTATAGAAGTTATATTCTGGTACATAGGGAGCAGTATTATAGTAGTTATATTCTTGTACATAGGGGGCAGTATTATAGTAGTTATATTCTTGTACATAGGGGGCGGTATTATAGTAGTTATATTCTTGTAAATAGGGGGCAGTATTATAGTAGTTATATTCTTGTACATAGAGGGCAGTATTATAGTAGTTCTATTCTTGTACATAGGGGGCAGCATTATAGTAGTTATATTCTTGTACATAGGGGGCAGTATTATAGTAGTTATATTCTTGTACATAGGGGGCAGTATTATAGTAGTTATATTCTTGTACATAGGGGGCAGTATTATAGTAGTTATATTCTTGTACATAGGGGGCAGTATTATAGTAGTTATATTCTTATACATAGGGGGCAGTATTATAGTAGTTATATTCTTGTACACAGAGGGCAGTATTATAGTAGTTATATTCTGGTACATAGGGGGCAGTATTATAGTAGTTATATTCTTGTACATAGGGGCAGTATTATAGTAGTTATATTCTGGTACATAGGGAGCAGTATTATAGTAGTTATATTCTTGTACATAGGGGGCAGTATTATAGTAGTTATATTCTTGTACATAGGGGGCAGTATTATAGTAGTTATATTCTTGTACATATGGGGCAGTATTATAGTAGTTATATTCTTGTATATAGGGGGCAGTATTATAGTAGTTACATTCCTGTACATAGGGGACAGTATTATAGTAGTTATATTCTTGTACATAGGGGGCAGTATTATAGTAGTTATATTCCTGTACATAGGGGGCAGTATTATAGTAGTTATATTCTTGTACATAGGGGGCAGTATTATAGTAGTTATATTCCTGTACATAGGGGGCAGTATTATAGTAGTTGAAATCTTAAAACTGCTGGACATGATAGTATAAAGTATAAAGTTAAAGAATTGTAAATGAGGAGATAAAATTAATTTCCTTTGATAAAGAGAGATACATTATATTTCCTGTCACTGCGCTGCGCATGATTCTTTCCTCATGTTCTGCTCAACTATTATTAAGCAAAACAAGAAGACGCTTATTTGTTGTACCTTACTTGCTGTTCCTGGTGGTCTGTACTTTATGTCCTTTTTCTTATTAGTGTGATGTTTAGAGATGAGATAATCAAATAAGACTAAGTGGGAACTCGATCCGAGTTTCATAAAAAATTTAATTATGCACTGAGTTTCCTGGAGATTTACGATACCAAAGTTCTGAGACCAGGATTTTGTGGAAGCCGTGACAACCTCCTGAAACCGGTTCCATGACCCGGCTCCTCAAAAAGTAGCCGTCTTGGTGGCTCCCTGATTCAGCCTGCAGTTCCCTGAGAGCATCCACTAGGGGGTGCCTTCTTGGAAGTGTGTGAGAGGGAGGACCCAATCCCCCCGGGCCAAGTCAGGGCTCCAGTAGGGCAGCTAGTTTTTGGGAAAAACTCCTTCTTGGCAGATCAGAATATTGTTTCCACTCCATTCTGGAAAGGGCTCCAGGAGGTCGGAAAGGGTTAATGCCCTCCATGTCTTGGTAAAGAACCCTAGATTTGCCCTGTTTCTGTAGTTCGGTGAGAAAAATAGGCAAGTTTAAGACTCTTTGGCAAGGCAAGCCTTGTATCTCCTCCCAGTTGTGGCAGAAATTAGTGGGAACCTCCCAAAAAGTAGCAGCTCTCCTGATGTGGCCTGTGGAGACCAGGTCTTCCCTCTTCCAGATATGGAGGGAGGGTGTCTCCCTGTGTCTCAGATTCTCTAATTTTATGAGAACCCCAACAGTTCTGCAGCGAGCGAGGGGGAGGCACTAGGCCATGCCAGAATGAGTTCCAGGAGGTTGGACCGGGCTTCCATGACCTCCCATTCTTGCCTATCTGACCACCTTGAGCCCTTTCTGGCAAGGCCTGACACCTCATCTAAAGCCTTTCTGCCTAAACGAAGTCATGGCAGAGCTCTAGGAGGTGGGAGCACCATACTTGAAGGTGGTGGAGGTTCCATCTGACCTCCTGGAGCCCCTTCTGGCAAAGCCTGGCTCTTCATCCTGAGCATGGAGGGATTTCTACCTGTTCAGGTTGATGCAATTCAAATTTTTTAAAGTAATTTGTAGACTAGGCCAAAATTTATGAGAAATTTGTTCTCCTCTAGTGATATTGTTTCATTACTTGAACCTGATTCATTTTGACTTAAATCCGATAATAAAAAATGGTGAATCGGCCAAATCATATGTTTAAGAAATGTGATAATCTGAAGTGACATTGTTTCATTCCTTGAACCTGGATGAAGTCCATCCCTTTCCTAGTGGATCCCTTGTCATCCCCAATAATTTAGTGACCATTACTGCTGACCCAGTGACCCTCTACCCATTACATCAATGATCCCCTCTGACATTACTCCAAGATTTCATGCCCTGAAGATCAAAATAACTTTCAGGTCAGACTTGAGACTACAATATATCACTTCCAATAGGAGGAATCTCTGAGTGGTGTCATAGACTCTCCTTCTTCTTCTGGATACCAGAGCTTTCTGAGGTCAGCAATGTTCCAGAGCATCTTCTTACCTGCATCTAGAACGTTCCAGAAGATTATGGTGAAAGGATTTCCCCTTTAAAAAAGCAGGAGGCTGAGTAATGTGCTTCTAAATTCTCATAAATTACATTTCGTGATTAAAGATTCCTTCTCTTTGTGGAATTTATATTTCACTTTGTTCTCAATTATTAAAAACTGTAAAAATACAGATCCTTCTGCGAATAATTATCACTGAAGGCTTGTAAAAGGGAAATTATTACAGTAGTGTGGGAACCAAATACAAGAACAGGGAAATATCTCATGTGGGATACGGATGTAACGAGCCACAAAGCCACCGGGTGCTGGAAAGTATCAAAGTATCTATTTATCTATCTCATCTCTTCCCTTCTATCGATCTACAGCTGAAATCAGAGGTTACCAAATTTTTAAGATATTTTTATTACTTTATGTAAAATATAAAGTTTCCGTAGTATTTGGCGCCATTACCCTTACACCGGATCATTTAGGTCACACTTTCTGGATCCTTCCACAATCTTCTCACAATAGTTGGTAGGAATTTGGGCCCCTTCCTCCTGAAAGAACTCATGTATCTGAGCCATGTTTGTAGCTTTTTGCTGGCACTGGCATTTCCATCTTCCATCTTCCTTCCTTCCCATCAACATTCCTTCCTTCCTTCCCATCTACCTTCCTTCCTTCCTTCCCATCTACCTTCCTTCCTTCCCATCTACCTTCTTTCCTTCCCATCTACCTTCCTTCCTTCCCATCTACCTTCCTTCCATCCCATCCCATCTACCTCCCTTCCTTCCCATCTACCTTCCTTCCTTCCCATCTACCTTCCTTCCTCCCTTTCTTCCCATCTACCTTCCTTCCTTCCTCTCTTTCTTCCCATTTACCTTCCTTCCTTCCTATCTACCTTTCTTCCCATCGACCTTCCTTCCTTCCCATTAACCTTCCTTCCTTTCTTCCCATCTACCTTCCTTCCTTCCTTACGTACATACATAGAATGTAGAGTATCCTCATCTACCTCCCAGACCTGCCCCGTTCCCTGCTGTGGATTACATTAGGAAATTATTTGGCTGAAATATTTTTCTTTTGAAAAATGTTTTGGAATATTCAGCCGGAGCCGTGAGGAGCAACAGAAAGAACAGCTGAACAAATTGTAACCTGCCACATCCACGATCACGTCTGCAATGAAAACATTATCCCGGAGCAGAGTAAATATATCTCTGCCCTTCATGTGGCTCCGTCACCACAACACAAAGATGTGGGGAGGTCCGGCCCATGGAAAGCTCCGCACATCTCCAGATCACATTGTGGCTTAAAGAAGGCCAACAAAGTGTAACCTATTATATAAGAAGAGCATACCAGGACAATGGACAAAGCACAGCCCAGAAAATAGGCCCCAGACCAGAATGGTAAATTAATACAGACCCCCAGACCACAGCTACAATTAAAGGGAGTTTTCATGCTCAGTGGGAAAGTCCTCGCTGGTTCGGGCAGGTAGAACACATACATATAAGTGACACTCGCCTATATCCGGTGCTTCGTTACAGCAGAGAGGTCCCTGGCGGTCACAGATGAAACGTATGGGACTGCTGAGGTCAGTGATTGGCTAAAGTGGTCAGTGACCAGGACGGAGACGGAACAAGGACCGCGGCCCCGGAAGAGATCACCAGACTATGTTTTCTTTCCTGTCTTTAACTCCTTGGCCCTTTTGATCTGAACTGTACACAGACCATTGACCAGACCCCCATATACATTCAGACCCCTTAAAATAAAAACAGCCCAAAATAAACTAGGATCCTATACCAGGCTCTATTCACGCCTTAAAACAGGGAACCCTACATGAATTCAAACCCCCAGACCAACCACCAAAGTGAATTCAGAACTGAAATCCCATCTGACCCCCAGACCTAGAAAAATAAAATTCTTAGAAATTGGGACTTTATTTATAGCAATTTAATCTTTGTATTTTTCACTGCTGATACTTTCCAACCTCAGTAGCTTTTGGGCCCCTAATAACGAAACCCCTAGAACAGGGTCGGCTCCAGGTTTTGGTAGGCCCCTGGGTGACGGAGCGTCATGGGGCCCCTTTGCAGTAAACTTACAAGGTGGCATGAAAATTCAGAAACTATAACAGTCTCCTGTTCCCTAAAATATTCCCTAGTTTATCATCCCAAACAGCCTCCCCATGGCTATGTTATATACAGCCCCCCTCCTACTATGGATTCATTAGATACAGACCCTCAACCCCATGAATTCTTATGTACAGCTTTATGTGTCCACCCCCCCCCCCCAGTAGCTCTGGGCCCTGAGCTCTTGCCTGGGTATGTCCAGTGCTGGCCCTGTCCTAGCAGGGGAGAAACTATGGCAGTGCTCAACACATGGTCCCTGGTGGCCTTTGGGACACTCAACCCTGGGTCTAGGTGGTCAACATAAGACAAGTAAGAAGAAATACATTATTCTCTAGCATAATGTGCCATAAGCCTCTCCAATGTAAGATGGGGGGTCCTTCCTGGCACCACCCACCTGACTGTACCTGAGTAAATACCGTTGCCATATTTACTTGTGTATATAACCTCTAACATCATGTTATGTCCTCACACCTGAGGTGATAGGAATTCGGTGGGGATCCGCCTCTGCTCGCTTTAAGATCAGCATCAGGGGGAAGGATCTACATCATGAAGAAGAAAGAATAGTGCAGGGAATCCTACACGTCTGCTCCCGGGGCTGTATCACTTCTTGTGTCTGACCCTCGGAGGACCATCATAATGCTCATACAGGTGGAAAGACGTCTCTGAAATGCCTCTACTGTCAGGGTGATGCTGGAAACCAAAATAAGCTAAATGGGGGTCTCTACGCAGTGACCTTCCCACATACCCTCCAGGCACAATTCTCTTCATGTGGAAGGCAGCGGAATCCTTTTGAAATTCCATCCTTCTTTGTGTAAAACCGTAACATTTTGACAATAGTAATTAGCCAAAAAATGTGCCAGAAAGAATTTGCAAATATCTACAAAATTATGAAAAAATACTTTGGGTCAGATTTCTAAATAATGGACTGGAAACTCAATTCTGTACAAATAAGTATGGTCTGTTCTCTCCCCCTTAGAGAAGCGGGTTCTTCCCGATCTGGACATATTGCTCGGAGGCCAGTCCGGCAAATTAAAGATTAATGTCCGGGTTGTGAGGAACACACCTCAATGCTGAACCAGAACCTATACTGCTCATCTCTACTCCTGGAAACTTGCAGGTGATACTTTCTCCTACTACCGGATCCCTTTATAGCTCTTATACCCAAAAGAGGAGTCCTTGGCTGGGCCTGGTTCACTGTTCCAGGACTAGAACCTAAAGGTATGAAGCTGGGACCTGGTCCTGCTCACAATAGATAGCAGCTGGCTTCTTAGAGTCATCCCATTGAACTCTCCAAAGACCTCCAAGAGCCAAGGTCTCTGGCCAGCTTTTTGATTTCAGAACCATGGCCATTGCTTGGAACTTCACAAGGAGAAGTAAAAGGGCTTCTTGGAGTAGTTACATTGAGACCCTCACGGACCAGTGAAGAACTTTTGTGCTTAGCAAGGTCAGAATTTCAATCGACCAAGTACATTGGAGGATTAGCTACTTGGAGTCGTCCCAATAATTTCCCCATAGACCTGACAAATCCATGGTCTCTTGGCTAGGTAAGAGTTTCAGGACCAGGCACCACAAGAGCCAGGCCATGGTCCCAAATTTCAGGACCTAGACCCCCAGGTACAGGGATTGGGAACAAATAGATCAGATTTGGACATCCCGCTGAAACTTCTCTAATAGTGTCCTTCGCTTTCCTCCCACACTCCAAAAAACATACTGATAGGTTGATTAGATTGTGAGCCCCATTGGGGACAGGGACTGATTGGAAAGCTCTGTGCAGCACTGTGTAATCTGTGTGCGCTATATAAAGAATAATTATTATTATTATTTAATGGAAGGTGGACTGTGTATCATTCAATGGTCCCTATCCATGGTCAACAATACCTGGTCCCAGTCCTGGTTCTTTGACCTGGTCAGAACCCTACATGGTGTCTCCAGTCTGTATTGGATTCAGCAATACAACTCTGTAGAGCCACCCACCAATCCCTCCAGCCACAAATGGTGCCAGGTCCTTGTCCAAGTATCCAGGATCCTGGACGACTGCTCTTCCTTTTTAGTTATTTTTGCTGAATGAATTCCCTACAGTTTCAGATTCACCAAAAACACACATTTTGGCAATTTTTTAATAAATTTACTTTGTGCAATTTGACTTTAGTTACCAGCGATCACCTATTGATTAGATCTGGAAAAGATTCACTTAATTGGATTCCTTGTTTATCAACAAAGTCCGTGCTGAACATTCCGGAATTCCTTACCCTGTTAGTTTATCTCTGATCCAGGAATCGGCATCTCTTATAAATCACGGCATGGGACATCCTCTGGATACAATGTTGCAGTTTATAATATAAATTGGGTGAATAATGTTGATGTGGAGGTGAGATTGTCCTGGAGTCACCCTCTCTCACTTACGAGTCGCAGTAAAAGTTGGTATTTCAATCATGCGCCCTATAACTTTAAGGATCGGGTAGTTGGCAGACGGCAGTCACATCATGTATTGTCATTAAGCTGAGGATTTCCAGGAACGTTCCTTCTGGGCTTAGAGAGCGCTAAACAGAACGAGTCAGGATCTGCTACTACTGCTATAAGATTTATATAGCAATGATGTTACTCAGGAGCCACATGGACTTGATAGGTGGGTTCAGGATCTCAACTGACGCCCACCAAAAAACCCAAATTGCCTTCTAGAACCATCCCAAACACATCTAGACATAGGGGCAGCGGTGCAGCCATATAGGTCACAGAGGTTTTGGTTGATACCAGGCCCATAAGCTTTGATTAACTTTGATGTCTCCCAATTTCAGCATCATAAATTCTTCAACCTTACTCCATGCACTGTGATTTATAACATAAGCTAAAAGGCACCTTTCCCCTTGGGAGATCATTAGAAGTCCAAGAAGTTTAGTATATTGTCAAGTAACTGAGGCTATAGAGAAATATGCAGCTACAATGGTTAAAGTTTTCTCCTTATATTCCATTTTTTCTATATTTAGAGAAGATGACACTGGATATAACTGAAGCAGAAGCTGCTGTATCTAAGCTGCCATTATATAGGCATCTACTATACATAGAGCTGAGCTGCTGTATCTAAGCTGAGATTATATAAGCCTCCACCTTACCTTGAGTTGAGTTGTTGTATGTAAGCTGCCGTTATATAGCTATTCTCATAGAGATGAGCTGATGTATCTAAGCTGCCATTACATAGTCATTTTAAAGGTGCTGTATCTAAGCTGCCTTGTTAAAGCAGATGTATTATTCATATGCACTTTGCAGTCTGCTCATAAGTCTCTAAATGTTACTGGGGGATAAGGAAGAGTTGCTTGGGGGTCCCAGCTAAACCTTTGCTGTGGGTCCTGTTACTCTCTAGTTACACCTCTGCCCGGAGGGGATCAGGGGGTCCTGAATATCACGGATCTTACAATAGCAGCTTGATTCTTTTCTGGCCTCAATAATCATTTGTTTACATCAATTTCTCATAACAGATAAACCATCCTGATGCAATAACCTCAGAGCTGAGGGTTTGTTACAGTTGTATCAATATGGTAAAGACATCAGCATCTACATTCCTGCCCTGACAATTTGCTACAATGTATCAGTGCAGGTAAAGTGATTGAGCCTGAAGTCCCGTATTTATCGCTCTGGTCCCTGGTGACTGCTGCCCCTGGATTAGTCCTGTAGTAGGACAGATGATGGGGAGAGGTTGGGTGCCCTCTACTGGATACATGACACATTTCAGCTTGGACTTGCAGCCTTCAGAATCTCATCCCAGAATTAGATTTAAAGGGGCGGCATTTCCACTTGTCTCTTCAGCCTAATAGACAAAACCCATCTTTATAGAACTTTTGATGTAGCAGAGTTGGATTTGTTTTTGGCACAATCATGTAACATGCACCGGTCCAGTCATACAGAGCTGGTCTCCAGGGCTGGGCCGGGTTATCACATGATGTAGGTGAACATCGCTCTCTGGACTATGTGACCCCCTCTTCCAGATACTAAGGGATCTCGCAGCTTTCAGAAATATCAATTTCTATTGTGGAAATTAAGAAAAAAAAATCTTTATGAAGTGGAATTTTTTTTCAAGATAATATTTGTCCTCCATGGTAACGGGCGAGAAGCTTCTGTAGAGATCTAGTATTACACGTGGACATGTGGAGAAGACATCAGGAATGTGGAATGAAGAAGCTGAAGTCACAGGAATGAGGAGGTGACCAGGCTTGGTCCTCAGTCCAGAACTTCACCTTAGTCCAATACTTTGTCCTCTATAGTATTTAGTCCAGGATTTGTCTCCTTAATACTTAGTCCACTACTTCTCCTCCTTAGTAATAGTCCAGGACATGTCTATCACTTGTTCCCAGTATTCGTCCTTCTCAGCAGTTGGTCTATCACTTGTCATTCTCTATATCTAGGCCAGCTTGTGGAGATCCAGCCTGTGGAGATCCAACATGTGGAGATCCAGCCTGTGGAGATCCAGGCTGTGGAGATCCAGCCAGTAGAGATCCAGCCTGTGGAGATCCAACTTGTGGAGATCCAGCCTGTGGAGATCCAGCCTGTGGAGATCCAGCCTGTGTCCTCCTTAGTCTTATTCAAGCACATCTGCTCCTTTGTACTTAGTCCGGCAGCACTAGTCCTCCTTAGTCCGGCAGCACTAGTCCTCCTTAGTTCGGCAGCACTAGTCCTCCTTAGTCCGGCAGCACTAGTCCTCCTTAGTCCGGCAGCACTAGTCCTCCTTAGTCCGGCAGCACTAGTCCTCCTTAGTCCGGCAGCACTAGTCCTCCTTAGTCCGGCAGCACTAGTCCTCCTTAGTCCGGCAGCACTAGTCCTCCTTAGTCCGGCAGCACTAGTCCTCCTTAGTCCGGCAGCACTAGTCCTCCTTAGTCCGGCAGCACTAGTCCTCCTTAGTCCGGCAGCACTAGTCCTCCTTAGTTCGGCAGCACTAGTCCTCCTTAGTCCGGCAGCACTAGTCCTCCTTAGTCCGGCAGCACTAGTCCTCCTTAGTTCGGCAGCACTAGTCCTCCTTAGTCCGGCAGCACTAGTCCTCCTTAGTCCGGCAGCACTAGTCCTCCTTAGTCCGGCAGCACTAGTCCTCCTTAGTCCGGCAGCACTAGTCCTCCTTAGTTCGGCAGCACTAGTCCTCCTTAGTTCGGCAGCACTAGTCCTCCTTAGTCCGGCAGCACTAGTCCTCCTTAGTCCGGCAGCACTAGTCCTCCTTAGTTCGGCAGCACTAGTCCTCCTTAGTCCGGCAGCACTAGTCCTCCTTAGTCCGGCAGCACTAGTCCTCCTTAGTCCGGCAGCACTAGTCCTCCTTAGTCCGGCAGCACTAGTCCTCCTTAGTTCGGCAGCACTAGTCCTCCTTAGTCCGGCAGCACTAGTCCTCCTTAGTCCGGCAGCACTAGTCCTCCTTAGTCCGGCAGCACTAGTCCTCCTTAGTCCGGCAGCACTAGTCCTCCTTAGTCCGGCAGCACTAGTCCTCCTTAGTCCGGCAGCACTAGTCCTCCTTAGTCCGGCAGCACTAGTCCTCCTTAGTCCGGCAGCACTAGTTTCCTTTGGCTCATGCTCCAGCACTTGACCTCCCTAGTATATTTTACATTATTTCTTCTGCAACTTACTTCCTTAGCATGTGTAGTCCACTCCTTGTCCTTAGTGATTAATCCAGTATTTCTTAATACTATGTCCGGCTTCTCGCAGTGCTTATTCCAGCTCTGGTTATTCTTAGTATTTAGTATAGTATTTAATACTTCTCTCAGCACATGTCCAGGTCTTCAGAACTTAAGTCCTTACTAGCACCTTACCTCCTTAATATAATGCCCAATATATCTCCTCCCTTGAGGGTGCGTTCCCACATTGCAGTTAAAACTGCATCGCAATCAGCTTTGAGGTGGTTTTAGGTGGAGTTTTGTCAATTTAACAGGTGAAAGACATGAACTGAAGAGTGAATGACATTTGTGGAGCAGGTTACCCCTCAAAATCAAATTCACTCGTTCAGTTTATGGGGGTCATTTACTAAGGGCCCGATTCGCGGTTTCCCGACGTGTTACCCTAATATTTCCGATTTGCGCCGATTTTCCCTGAATTGCCCCGGGATTTTGCCGCACACGATCGGATTGTGCCGAATCGGCGCCGGCATGCACGCGACGGAAATCGGGGGGCGTGGCCGAACGAAAACCCGACAGATTCGGAAAAACCGCTGCTTTTAAAACAAAAAATCTGTTGCGGAGCTTGCACTTACCTTCACTCAGCCCGAGCCGGTGAACTCCAGCACGTTCCAATGCTTTTCAGCGCAGCAGCGCCACCTGGTGGACGGCAGAGGAACTACCTTAATAAATCCCGTCCGGACCCGAATCCAGCGCAGAGAACGCGCTGCTGGATCCCGAACGGACCGGGTAAGTAAATCTGCCCCTATGTCTTTCACTTGTTAAATTGACAAAACTTCACCTAAAACCACCTCAAAGCTGATTGCGATGCAGTTTTAACTGCAACGTGTGAACGCGCCCGAAGTCCAGCATTTGTTCTGCTTTATTGCCCACATTATTGAAGCGTTTGCACCAGTTTGCTGTCTGACTTTACACAGAAAAGAACGTGCAAACTGCTTGTACATGTATTTATGAAGTGTCCGTGGAAGTTTTGTGGCGCGGCTGCTGTGTCCAACAAGACAGAAGAAATGTGCAAGAGTCTTGTTCTTTTTCTTCTTTGCGATAAGTCTAGCTCTTCTAATCCTCAGTGCTAAGTCTAGTCTTCACTTCCCCTGTGCTCAATCCAGCTGTTCTCATTAGTGCTAAGTCTTGCTCTTCTTCTCCTGGGGGTTAGCTTGTCCCTTCCTAAGTTTCTTAGTGCTTGGTGTAGCTCTTCTTCTCCTTAGTCTTCAGTCTAGTTCTTCTTCTACTCTGTCTTAAGTTGAGCCATTCTTCTCCTAATTTATTAAGTGCTTAGTCTAGATCAGTGGTGGCGAACCTATGGCACGGGTGCCAGGGGCGGCACTCAGAGCCATTTCTGTGGGCACTTGGGCCATCGCCCGAGCACACGGGACAGGACTCTGCAGAATTTTCCTGCAGTTTCAAGCAACTTGGAAGCAAAGATGCTGCTTTCAGTGATATTTTAAAGTGATTCTTACTTGGGACTGTAGGAAAAGGGAGAATGTGTAGACAGGACCGATTTATCTTTGGAGGACCTCCTGCTGGCCCCATGATTCTCTTTGTACAGAGAGACACTGGAAAGAAGCTACAATGATGCAAATTTTCCCTCCTCTACTGTGTTGCTGTCCTCAGGAGGCCAATATGATTGAACGTTGTTGAAGAACAGGGAACAATAAGTTACTGCTTTAATTTTTGGTTGGCACCTTGGGATAATTGAGGGTTTGGGGTTGCAGTTTGGGCACTCGGTCGCTAAAAGGTTCGCCATCACTGGTCTAGATCTTCTATCCTTAGTCTTTAGTCTAGCTCTTCTTCTACTTACTCTTAAGTTGAGCCCTTTTTCTCCTAATTTCTTTGGTCCTTAGTCTGCTTAGTGCTTAGACTATTCCTTCTCCTACTTCATAGTTAGTCTAACTCTTCTTCTCCTTAGTCTTCAGTCTAGTTCTTCTTCTACTCTGTCTTTAGTCGAGCCCTTCTTCTCCTATTTCTTTACTGCTTAGTCTAGCTCTTCTATCCTTAGTCTTTAGTCTAGCTCTTCTATCCTTAGTCTTTAGTTTAGCTCTTCTATCCTTAGTCTTTAGTCTAGCTCTTCTATCCTTAGTCTTTAGTCTAGCTCTTCTATCCTTAGTCTTTAGTCTAGCTCTTCTTCTACTTTAGTCTTTAGTCTAGCTCTTCTATCCTTGGTCTTTAGTCTAGCTCTTCTATCCTTAGTCTTTAGTCTAGCTCTTCTATCCTTAGTCTTTAGTCTAGCTCTTCTATCCTTAGTCTTTAGTTTAGCTCTTCTATCCTTAGTCTTTAGTCTAGCTCTTCTATCCTTAGTCTTTAGTCTAGCTCTTCTTCTACTTTAGTCTTTAGTCTAGCTCTTCTATCCTTAGTCTTTAGTCTAGCTCTTCTATCCTTAGTCTTTAGTCTAGCTCTTCTATCCTTAGTCTTTAGTCTAGCTCTTCTATCCTTAGTCTTTAGTCTAGCTCTTCTTCTATCCTTAGTCTTTAGTCTAGCTCTTCTATCCTTAGTCTTTAGTCTAGCTCTTCTTCTATCCTTAGTCTTTAGTCTAGCTCTTCTATCCTTAGTCTTTAGTCTAGCTCTTCTTCTACTTTAGTCTTTAGTTGAGCCCTTCATATCTTCATTTCTTTGGTCCTTAGTCTGCTTAGTGCTTAGAATATTCCTTCTCCTAATTAGCAGTTAGTCTAATCTTCTTCTCCTTAGTCTTCAGTCTAGCTCTTCTTATGCTTAGTGCTAAGTTTTACTCTTCTCTTTTGTGCTTAGCCTAGCTTGTCCCTCCTTTATGTTCCTTAGTGTTTAGTTTAGCTCTTCTTCTCCTTAGTCTTTAGTCAAGCCCATATTTTCCTAATTTCTTTAGTACTTATTCTCGCTCTTCTTCTCCTAAGTTCCTAAGTGCCAAGTTTTGCTTGTTTTCTTCTAGTACTTCTCCTCAGGGCTTAGTCCAGTTGTTCTCTTCCTTTGTGCTTAGTCTTGCTCTTCTTGGTCTTCTGGCTTGTTTTCTTCTTAGTACTTAGTTCAGCAACTTGTCCAACATAGGACCTTCTCCAGGACTTGTGATCTTCTTTAGCAGATAGCCCACTTCTTCTCTACTTAGTCTCTTTGTACTTTTTCCAGCACTTGTCCTTCTCTCCACTTAGTCCAGCACTTTACCCTCATGTATGATGTCTCATGTCTGCGGAGAGAACAAGGCACCGTACCCGGCAGCCGTGTTGCATAGAAGGAAGAATCCGTCAGGATATTTGATAAGAAGACAAGTAATATTCTGGCCAGCTGAAACCTCCAAGACCTCTGTATTCCCACTTTTGTAGACCACGTCCAGCGAGAGATTCCCTGGTATCAGTGTCAGGATGTATTTCTTTCTACAATGTGACGGCCAAGCACCTGCATGTCCACAGCCTGGAGCCAGATGTTCCTGCTGCCGTCCTGCCACATCACAGGCTCCTAGAATAGACATTGCTACTAGGACCTGCTTATATAAGGGCAGGTGTCCGAGGGTGCCATCAGTGGAGTAGTAACCCAGATGACTGCTTCCCTAATTTTCTGTAAAGGGCATCGTGTGTATGTAGGAGCACAGATCTAGGGGTTCAAAGGTCGCAGCAGCCGTGTGCCCTGGGGCATCAGACTACAGACCCCTCTGCTACATACAATGATGGTGGAGGGGGTTCTGTTATCCCCAATGCCACCTATGCCAATCATTTCTCTGTGCAGACACTGAACCAGCAGGGGATGAAGCAGTGAAGTTTGGGCAGGAATGACTATTGATTGTCTATCCTCAGCATAGACCATCGATAGCTTCCTGTGGGGCACCATATAAGAGGTGCAGATGTAGTGACAGCTTTGGGACATGTAACCCTCTCCTTCCAGCTCCGCGCCAGTACAGGGTCAGGTATCCTGGGAATAGGTCATCAATAGTTCCTTGCCAATTCCTTTCAGAAAAAAATGGAAATGATTGGAATTTGGGATGCAGCTCTGGATGTAACTGGAGAACATAACGTAACTCAGTCTAATAATAGAAGTGTTTTAGATGTACTAGACTGATAGATTTACATAGGACTGCAGGTAACATAGTGCATTAGGATGACTGCAACTACTGGAAACCCCAGAGGGTTTATATATGCAGCAGGGATAAGTTTGTCGTCCTGTGTCATTTTACCATAATTCTGTTTATAATGATGTTATTATACATGTCATTATATATTATCCTATAATCATTAATGATTCAGTGACACTTGGCTGCACACACATCCAGCTCTGCTCCATCTCCATGTGACAAGTGCTGAGCCTTGTAGTTCTCCCTCTAAGTTTATGACCCTGGCGGCTGTGATATTTTGGGCTGCGCCTCTGTTCTCTGTGTGTCTGAGATTTGGCAGCTGTGGATGAGGCAGCGGCGGCCGGGGAGGGTCTGCCTGGACTGCACTGCACCGCTGGATAGCCCTCGGCTCTATTGTCAGGAGCCGCTCATCAGCGCAGGGATTCCTGGTGATATCATATCCAAGGAATTTACTGGATGAGGAATGTGTCACTGATTGTACATTATATACAGGAATATTATATACTGACTGCATTATATACAGGATTATTATACACTGACTATACATTATATACAGCAATATTATATACTGACTGCACATTATATACAGGACCATTATATACTGACTGTACATTATACACAGGACTATTATATACTGACTGCACATAATATACAGAACTATTATATACTGACTACATTATACACAGGACTATTATATACTGACTGCACATTATATACAGGACTATTATATACTGACTACATTATATACAGGACTATTATATACTGACTGCACGTTATATACAGGACTATTATACACTGACTGCACATTATATACAGGAATATTATATACTGACTATACATTATATACAGGACTATTATATACTGACTGCACATAATATACAGAACTATTATATACTGACTATACATTATATACAGGACTATTATATACTGATTGCACATTACATACAGTACTATTATACACTGACTGTGCATTATATACAGGACCATTATATACTGACTATACCTTATACACAGGACAATTATATACTGACTACATTATATACAGGACCATTATATACTGACTGTACATTATACACAGGACTATTACATACTGACTGCACATAATATACATAACTATTATATACTGACTATACATTATATACAGGACTATTATATACTGACTACATTATATACAGGGATATTATATACTGACTATACATTATATACAGGACTATTATATACTGACTATACATTATATACAGGATTCTTATATACTGACTACATTATATACAGGGATATTATATACTGAATGTACATTATATACAGGAATATTATATACTGACTGTACATTATTTACAGGACTATTATATACTGATTGCACATTACATACAGGACCATTATATACTGACTGCACATTATATACAGGACTATTATATACTGACTGTACATTATACACAGGACTATTATATACTGACTGCACATTATACACAGGACTATTATATACTGACTGCACATTATACACAGGACTATTATATACTGACTGTACATTATACACAGGACAATTACATACTGATTGCGCATTATATACAGGATTATTATTATAGACAGGGACGTTATGCAGGGCTATAGTATACTGATAGAACAGTCCTGCGGGCAGTCAGCTGTGCCAGACCACTTAGGGGGGATGTAAACATTGGGTGGGTGACATATGCGGCTGTCTTGCAGCTTAGCACCGAGGTTAACACTTCATTTGGATATGAGCTGGACGCCAACGAGCCGCCGGAGTTAAAGGGATGATCTAGTCTTATGTACATTGTATGATCTGATAGTTGTCACTATTTACAAGACCTCTGCTTGCTGAAATCTTGGTTTAATAAACTTGACCTCTCCAATTGTAGAGAATCCTTCCGCATGAATGTTCTGGAACCCTCGTGTTTATAATCAGTAGAACAATACATTGTAACACAGATGAAGGTTTGTTACAACTTGAAGGTGTATTCCAGAATCGTCAGAGTCCAACAGCTGGCACATGATTGGGAGGGGGTGCACAAGCTGGCACCAGGATGGGCAGTGTCCAAGAGCTGGCACCAAGATGGGCAGGGTCCAACTGCTGGCACCAGAATGGGCAGTGTCCAAGAGCTGGCACCAGGATGGGCAGTGTCCAAGAGCTGGCACCAGGATGGGCAGGGTCCAAGAGCTGGCACCAGGATGGGCAGGGTCCAAGAGCTGGCACCAGGATGGGCAGGGTCCAAGAGCTGGCACCAGGATGGGCAGGGTCCAAGAGCTGGCACCAGGATGGGCAGGGTCCAAGAGCTGGCACCAGGATGGGCAGGGTCCAAGAGCTGGCACCAGGATGGGCAGGGTCCAAGAGCTGGCACCAGGATGGGCAGGGTCCAAGAGCTGGCACCAGGGTGGGCAGGGTCCAACAGCTGGCACAAGGATAGGCAGAGTCCAGATTGTCAGCCCCTTGAGCCTTATCTTATTTTCTCTTTTATTCTCGTTACTTCCAGGTCCTTTCACTAAACACCACCACAATGCCGCCTGTCCTTGCTGTCTCCGAGGAGTACACTAGGACTCAGTACTGCAAATGGCCGTGCGAGTGCCCCCCAGACCCACCTGTGTGCCCACCCGGGGTCAGCCTGGTCACAGACGGCTGCGACTGCTGTAAGACATGTGGGAAGCAACTGGGGGAGAACTGTACAGAGGCCGACACATGTGACACACATAAAGGGCTGTACTGTGACTACAGCAGGGACGCGCCTAGGTACGAAGTAGGTGTCTGTGGACGTAAGTATCTCATACAGTTATTATACTTCATTTCTCGGAAGGAGACATAGCTTTAGGGGGCATCTCCTCCTGCTCTATAACATGCTGCCTGCAGATAGGACACTATGTGCAATCTGCTCAGCTCCTCCTGCTCTATAACATGCTGCCTGCAGATAGGACACTATGTATAATCTGCTCAGCTCCTCCTGCTCTATAACATCCTGCCTGCAGATAGGAGACTATGTACAATCTGTTCAGCTCCTCCTGCTCTATAACATGCTGCCTGCAGATAGGACACTTTGTACAATCTGCTCAGCTCCTACTATTCTATAACATGCTGCCTGCAGATAGGACACTATGTACAATCTGCTCAGCTCCTCCTGCTCTATAACATGCTGCCTTCAGATAGGACACTATGTACAATCTGATTAGCTCCTCCTGCTCTATAACATGCTGCCTGCAGATAGGACACTATGTACAATCTGTTCAGCTCCTCCAGCTCTATAACATGCTGCCTGCAGATAGGACACTATTTACAATCTGCTCAGCTCCTCCTGCTCTATAATATGCTGCCTGCAGATAGGACACTATGTACAACCTGCTCAGCTCCTCCTGCTCTATAACATGCTGCCTGCAGATAGGACACTATGTACAATGTGCTCAGCTCCTGCTGCTCTATAACATGCTGCCTGCAGATAGGACACTATGTACAATCTGCTCATCCCCTCCTGCTCTATATCATCCTATTCCATGTGACATATATGGATGCTGCATGCAGTACCTGTCAGGGGGTGATGATTCGGGTGGTGATGACCTCTCGCTGTGTATTTGTAGAGATGACTGGAGTCGGTTGTCTCCTGAATGGGGTGCGATACGTCAATGGTCAGAGCTTTCAACCAAACTGCAAGTTTAACTGCACTTGTCTGAACGGGGATATTGGCTGTGTCCCCCTCTGCATGAACTCTCGCCCCCCGCTGGTCTGGTGTCAAAACCCCAAACGTGTTAAATTGGCAGGAAAATGTTGTGAACAATGGATCTGTGACGATTCGAAGAGGTTCAGGAAGGCCTCTCCCCGACATATTGCCTCCCCAGGTAAGAATCATAATGGGGGGGTTATTATTAGGATTATTATGCAAAGAAATACTTTGTGCAATACCACATGTGGCCACATGGTGCGCTGTGTGACAGAACTGTGTTCTGCAGGGGAAGTCATGAATGTGTAGTGCAGTCCACAGCGCCATCTAGTGGTGGAAATGCTTAGTGCAGTCATTCATTTCTCTGTTATATCTACTTCAGCTGATGTTTTGCTTCTGTGTTTCAGTCTACGCCGGGGAAAGTGATTCCTGGCACAATAACTGCATCATCCAGACCACCCCCTGGAGCCCGTGCACCAAGACCTGTGGGATTGGAATATCGACCCGGATATCCAACGATAACGACAAGTGTAAACTGCTCAAGGAGAGTCGTCTGTGTAACATGAGACCTTGCGAGGTGGACATCACTCAGCATTTCCGGGTACGAGGTGCCAGTCTGTCCTACATGTCAGGGCATGGGACAAAAATAAGCCAAAATTATTATATCAATTGCAAAATGTGTAATGACTTTATTAGAAATCGGGTGATGATCTCTAGGCACATAGCCTGGAATAGATGATTGTCTCATGTAGATACAGGAGGTCCCTACTTAAGAACACTCGACTTACATACGACCCCTAGTTACAAACGGACCTCTGGTAATTGTTAATTTCCTGTACTTTAGTCCTAGGCTACAATCATCAGCTGTAATAGTTAAGAGCACAGAGAAAAGCAGTGTGAGGATCCACTTGAACAAACTAAGCTACAAGCTTGGAATACAATCCGAATCAATCAAGACATGATTAAAAAGCTCTCCAAGCACAGTAAATAACACTGTCTGAAGAGAGCTAAGAGCACAGCAGTGTGAGGACACACCCCCAGTGCACTTGGGGAAGCCACAATCCTGGAATATAAACCCATATTTCACAGTCCTGCTGCTACTAACAGCATACACAAAAGATCTGATTACACATCTCACTAGGGGTAATTGCTAACACAGTCTATAGAGAGCACAGAGCACAGCAGTGTGAGGACACACCACTATTATTTCCCAGACCTGCGGCTGCTAACAGCATACACAAAGGTCTGATTACACATCTCACCAGCGACAATCGCTAACACTAGCTGCAGAGAGCACAGAGCACAGCAGTGTGAGCTATAATATTCCACAGCCCTGCTGCTCCTCACACTGTCTCCAGTATTGCATAAAGACGCTTGTGACAGTTTTACTTTAAGAAAATTTCCATTAACATCTTTTTCCTCTTTTTTTTCAGCCTGGTAAGAAATGTCTGTCTGTTTACCGGGAGCCCGAACCGAAAAATTTCACTATTTCTGGCTGCGTGAGTAAGAAAACCTACAGACCCAAGTACTGCGGCGTGTGCTCGGACGACAGGTGCTGCAGCCCATACAAGTCCAAGACCATCCAGGTCCAGTTTGATTGCCCGGACGGGACGGGGGTCTCCTGGAACGTCATGTGGATCAACGCCTGTTTCTGTAACCTGAACTGCCGCAGACCTAATGATATTTTTGCAGATCTGGAAAGTTATCACGATTATACGGAAATTATAAACTGAGGAAAGACGATGATCCATAAGGAGGAGCCATAGAGGCTACGATGGTGCTGCACCTATAACGTGTCTCAGGGTCAGAGGTCACTTATAATCTGCTGCATAACTTATTATTATCCATATACCATCACAATCCATCCTGATAAACCAGGGACATTACTCATAGATCCAGGCACCGGGACTGTGGTAATCTTCTTATATGTGTTATCCATGGCCTCCTTCCTTCTAAAATCAACTTTTATAATTATGCTAATGAGCCAGAAGAACTCTGGCGGTGTTACCAGAGCCCCTCATTGCTGTAGCTTCACAGGCTGTTACACTGTGCAAAAGCACTTCCTCACTCCCGCTGTGTGACATTTCAGCAGGCGAAGATAGGGGGAGACTGTGTAACAGCCCATGAAGCTACAACATGAGGGGCTTTGGCAACAACCCCAGAGCCCTCCAGAGTTGATTTTAGATGGGTATGGATAATAAATATAAGAAGATACCACAGTCCCGGTGCCTGGATCTATGAGTAATGTCCCCGGTTTATCAGGATGGATTCTGATGGTAGACGTGCGGCACTTCTATATGAAGATATTAGGATATAAGAGAAGTGCCTCATCCTCTCCTTCCCGCCTTCCGTCATCCCCTTTAAGCCAATATATTGCACAGCTGGGCCAGGTTTCCCAGAGTAAGTACCAACATCGTGGTTGCCAATTCATAATTTCCAGGCTGACGGTGATAATGGGGCCCCACAACCCAAAAATAATTCCAAAAAGGAAATTTTTTAATAATTTCTAGAAGAGAAGACTCATTGGAGACAAACACTAAGTGTGGAGGACCCAAAGGGTGCACAGACCATAGAGTCCAGCAATGAGGGGGCTCCATGAGAGAAGGGGCCCCCAGCGTGTTGGTTGCATCTCACTTCCACCATCTGTCTGATATACATGGAAGCCGTGGACTTTACCTTTAAGACCAACACTTTGACCCTTCTTTATGTGTGTAATCCAAACCCCAACCGAGGTCTTTGCCAAATCTAGCGCATGCCCACCCTCCCCTGAAAGCTCGTGCAATGCGCATGAAGAGGTCAGACTGTACCGCGCATGTACAGCACCATAAAGGAGCGAGAAGTGGCTGCATCCAGCAGTGATGACATGGCAGAGGGAGGGTTCCCATACACCTTATATACAGTATACACACCTTATACCGCACACACAGTATATTCACACATCATGTACCATATATACACCATATAGCATACACACAGTATATACACACACCATGTACCATATATACACCATATAGCATACACACAGTATATACACACACCATGTACCATATATACACCATATAGCATACACACAGTATATACACACACCATGGGCCACATTTATCACTTTTGTGCGCCTAAGTGTAGTAGTTGCGCCTAGATTCTGGCGCACTGTTTTGCCAGAATTATCACAAGCTACAACCACCTGTGATAAGTATATTTTCTGCCTCTTATTAATCACTTTACTTTAACACAGTTTTGGCGCAGTTTAGGCGCAATGTTAGATTCGGGCAGTTACATGTGATCCTGCTACAAGCTCCTCTCTGCTTCTCCCGCAGCCCAGAATGAAGATAACACTCACAGCAGCACCCAGGTGTGTGACACCCAGCACCCAGTGACCTCCTCAGCAGCACCCAGGTGTGTGACACCCTGCACCCAGTGACCTCCTCAGCAGGGGCTTCTCCTGGAGGGGATCCCCCAGTGCTGGTCTCCTGCTGCACCCCTGTAATTCTGCACAATATCCCCCTCAGACACTGTGCAGAATTACTTGGGGGACACTTGTATGTCGTATGTGCAACATTCTGCAAAGTTCTGAGCTCTTGCTTTGAGCTCAGGAGTTTGCAGAATGTTTTGTAAATAGAAGGTGATGAAGTGTAAATAAAGTCTGCAGCTCCTGTCTGCAGAGTATCTCATGTCTGTATGATCTGTACTAGTGTCTGCAGGGTCTGGCTGAGCTCTGCTGCTAGAAATGAGCTGTTCTGCACAGGGGCTCAGTGCTTTCTTCTCAGATAACGCCACCTTCGGGCTGGAGTGTTTTTGCGCCCGTTTTTGCGCCTAAATGAAAAAGTTGCAAGTGATGAATATCATTAGGCGCAGCAAAACATCTGGATTGGTAAGATAGATGAGGGAAAGCTGCTTATTTTTGCTGCTCGGCTAGTTTGGCGTTTAGTCACAAAAATGGCGCAAAATCGGTGCGCCTGAATGAAAAGGCGCAAAAACAACAGAAAAAACGAGTGATACACGTGGCCCCATGTACCATATATACACCATATAGCATACACACAGTATATACACACCTTATACCATACACACAGTATACCATATATAAATATAGTATATACACATCATATACAGTATATACACAATCAATACCACACAGACCCCCACACCAATTTGATATTCGATAGGACATCAATATTTTTAGCTTGGAAAACCCCTAAGATCCCAGGAAATTATTTTTGGAAATTGGCAACTATGTAATAACTGTGTGTCCATGACTTTATGTTAATTAATTTAAATAATAATAAAGTATCTATTTTGTTTGACTCCTGGTGTGTGGATCTGGTGCGGTGCGGATCTCTGCACTCATGTATTTTTGGGGGGTATATAGTGAGACCACCCCATTCTTATCACATTATAGAATATATTTATGTATATTAGCCTGTTTGTTACATTGTACTATAGTGACCATGACTACAGAAGAAAGAGTGTCCTCATCCATGATGAAAACAGGAATAACATGGGAGCTGTATAACGCATTAGGCTGGGAGCTCCCCCTAGTGGCTGAAATATTATAGGTAAATAATAATACAATAAATACTACAAAATTAAAATATGTATATTTTAACCTTTATTTTATAGTTATATTATAATATTAATTTTATATTATTGTGTAATACAAATATTTTTCTCTCTCTCTTAATATATATATATATATATATATATATATATATATATATATATATATATATATATATATATATAGAGAATATTATTATAATGAAAAAATAAAATTTCCACACTCTTTGTCTACAGGAACAGAGGATTATTCACATCAATATTTTGTAGGCGACACGTACAGTCGCTTTGTTCCAATTATTCCCCCCCAAAAAAGCACAAAGACGCTGCAGAGCAAAGTTACAAGTTTATTGTTCCTCAATAAATACAATAATCCCATTCATATGTGTAATACAATGAGCTCCTTCTACTAGTTCTACACAAATCACAGTTTTCTGCCCCCAAACAATGGGAAAATTAAAATATATAGAACACTGGATAATGAGTAACATAGAAAAGGCTAAAATCAACAAATGCTGGAAAAATATTGGGTTTTTTTTTGTTTTTTTTTCATGTTTCATCAAAAAGGGGAAAATATTTAACATCCTTGAAATTTTCTGTTGCATATTTAATGATTTTTAACCTTCGTAAAATTATTATTTTTTTTTTATTCTTAAACTTCTATATTTTTGAATTAGTTCTTAATGTATTTTAAAATTAGGTGCAATGATCTTTCCTATACATTTGTTAAAAAACTCAGATAATTGGTAGCAGTCAAAGTCAATACACAGGGGGAAAAAAATTAAATCCAAAATTTTTGACCCATTTTTAACATTTTTTTTTTTTAGGTTTTTTAAAATAATTTTTAGAAGAGTATTTTTTCTATTAAATGTTGTATAATAACAGATTACGTTGTGTTCTACCCATACAGCACAATGAGAAAACCATGCAACCGTATCAAACCGAGAAAAGTTTTTCATTGCGCTAATTACGATTATTTTCTCCGTAACTGTATTTCCATTGCATAAGAAGAAAGGTCATAAAATGGGGCAAGAAAAAAAAAAGAATAAAATAAAAAAATAAGTAGATTTATTTCTCTAAAAATTCTGATAATATTTGAAAAAAAAAGATTTACATGAAAAATCCCACCTGTAGAGTAAGTGGCTTATAGTAAAAACTATTTTCTAGTATTAAAACTATTAAAATAGATTTAAAAGCACAAAACATTCATAAATATTTTCAATTATTTATTTACATTTTTTTGCGTTAAATTGCCCATTATTGCTGCAAACTCCATTAAATTGAGTGTTATTAAAATAAAAAAAAAATAAAATAAAAAAATGCCAGTGTTATGTAAGCACAATCATCACAGATTTGACTTGTGCGGATACCACAGGGTGAAGTTTCCATAAGCTTCCGCTATGTTTTTGGAGTGTTTCACGACTACGAGTAGCTATGTACTAAATGTTGCGCTTAACAATCTTTGGTCCTTGAAAATTTAAGTTTTTTGGAATTTTTTGTCAGCTTTAACCCTTTGGCTATCATGATAATACTCTCCAGAGCTGCTTCATCTGTACAATTGGCAGGAAAGTTTACAGCGATCGGTGAGATCGTGGATTTAGCAGGAGACTTCCATAGACTTGACGTTGTTTTGGTCGGCGTTGGTGTTGTTGACCTCCATCCTGGTGTCGGTGTGGGAGCGCCCGCGGTTCCCCTCTCCGGTCTGAGCTCGGCTTCTGTTACCATCTCCGGTGTGAGAGCGGCTTCGGGACCCTTCATTAGTGTGAGACCGGCTCCGGTTACCATCCAGAGAGGAGACGCTGGCACCAGAGTTTGTTCTGGATCTTATCAGTCTGGTCATACTGGCTGCAGGCACTAAGAAAAAATACAAAGAGATTAATTAAAGATGAGCAAAAATCAGAGTGTACATGTATCTTCAACATACTTTTGGAACGGAAAGTATTCAGACCCCTTTAAATTTTTTACTCCAATTGGTAATATCAAAAAAGTTCCTCTTTTGCTAATTTCTGACACCATCTTGACAGAAAAAAAACTGAAATGTAGAGACTCATATTTAACTCACTCCATTTCCTTCCGATACTCCTTGAGATGGTTCTACTCCTTCATTGGAGTCCTGCTATTTTCAATTAAACTGATTGGACTTGATTAGGAAAGGTGCACACATGTCTATGTAAGACTTCACAGCTCACAGTGCATGTCCGAGCACATGAGAATCATGAGGTCTAAGGAACTGCCCAAGGAGCTCAGAGACAGAATTGTGGTAAGGCAAAAAAGAATTTCTGCAGCACTCAAGGTACCTAAGTGGCCTCCAAAATCCTTAGATGGAACAAGTTTGGGACAACCACAAGTCTTCCCCTACCTGGTCATCCAGCCAAACTAAGCAATCATGGGAGAAGAGCCTTGGTGAGACCCTCACTGCAGCCTACAGCAGTCGGGGCTTTATGGCAGAGTCTGGAAGCTTCTCCTCAGTACAAGACACATGAAAGCCGCATACAGGGTGCAAAACACATGGAGGATCCCGGACTATGAGGAATAAGATTCTCTGCTCTGATGAGATGAAGATTGGACTTTTTGGTGTTAATTCTAAGCGGTGGAGAAAGCCCGGAGCTGCTCATCACCTGCCAAATACAATCCCAGCAGTGACACATGGGGAGCAGCATCAGGCTATGGGGGGGACAGGACCACTGGGGGTAATGGAAGGAAAGATGAATGCAGCCAAGTACAGAGAGATCCTGGATGAGAACCTCTTCCAGATTCTCTGGACCTCAGACTGGGCCGAACCTTCTAACAAGACAATGACCCTAAGTACAAGCTAAAATAACACAGCAGAGGCTTCAGAACATCTCTGTGACCATTCCTGACCGGCCCAGCCAGAGCCCGAACCTAAACCCCATTGTCACAATGGGGGCAGAGGGCACATTAAAGAACAATAAAAAGTACTTTTTTGATCTTAAAAATTTGCTGCTATGAAATAACGAGTGAAAAGTTGAAAGTGGTCTGAAAACTTTCTGTACCTACTGTAAAAGACAGAAATATAGTAGTTATATTCTTGTACATAGGGGGCAGTATTATAGTAGTTATATTCCTTTTCCAATGGGCTCAGTATTATAGTAGTTATATTCCTGTACATAGGGGGCAGTATTATAGTAGTTATATTCCTGTACATAGGGGCAGTATTATAGTAGTTATATTATTGTACATAGGGGGCAGTATTATAGTAGTTATATTCTTGTACACAGGGGGCAGTATTATAGTAGTTATATTCTTGTACATAGGGGGCAGTATTATAGTAGTTATATTCTTGTACATAGGGGGCAGTATTATAGTAGTTATATTCTTGTACACAGGGGGCAGTATTATAGTAGTTATATTCTTGTACATAGGGGGCAGTATTATAGTAGTTATATTCTTGTACATAGGGGGCAGTATTATAGTAGTTATATTCTTGTACATAGGGGGCAGTATTATAGTAGTTATATTCCTGTACATAGGAGGCAGTATTTTAGTAGTTATATTCCTGTACATAGGGGGGAGTATTATAGCAGTTATATTCCTGTACAAAGGGGGCAGTATTATAGTAGTTATATTCCTGTACATAGGGGCAGTATTATAGTAGTTATATTCTTGTACATAGGGGCAGTATTATAGTAGTTATATTCCTGTACATAGGGGGCAGTATTATAGTAGTTATATTCCTGTACATAGGGGCAGTATTATAGTAGTTATATTCTTGTACATAGGGGGCAGTATTATAGTAGTTATATTCTTGTACATAGGGGCAGTATTATAGTAGTTATATTCCTGTACATAGGGGGCAGTATTATAGTAGTTATATTCCTGTACATATAACTACTATAATACTGCCCCCTATGTACAGGAATATAACTATTATAGTAGTTATATTCTTGTACATAGGGGGCAGTATTATAGTAGTTATATTCTTGTACATAGGGGGCAGTATTATAGTAGTTATATTCTTGTACATAGGGGGCAGTATTATAGTAGTTATATTCCTGTACATAGGGGGCAGTATTATAGTAGTTATATTCCTGTACATAGGGGGCAGTATTATAGTAGTTATATTCTTTTACATAGGGGGCAGTATTATAGTAGTTATATTCTTGTACATAGGGGCAGTATTATAGTAGTTATATTCTTGTACATAGGGGGCAGTATTATAGTAGTTATATTCTTGTACATACGGGGCAGTATTATAGTAGTTATATTCTTGTACATAGGGGGCAGTATTATAGTAGTTATATTCTTGTACATAGGGGGCAGTATTATAGTAGTTATATTGTTGTACATAGGGGGCAGTATTATAGTAGTTATATTGTTGTACATAGGGGGCAGTATTATAGTAGTTATATTGTTGTACATAGGGGGCAGTATTATAGTAGTTATATTATTGTACATAGGGGGCAGTATTATAGTAGTTATATCCTTGTACATAGGGGGCAGTATTATAGTAGTTATATCCTTGTACATAGGGGGCAGTATTATAGTAGTTATATTCTTGTACATTGGGGGCAGTATTATAGTAGTTATATACTTGTACATAGGGGGCAGTATTATAGTAGTTATATTCTTGTACATAGGGGGCAGTATTATAGTAGTTATATTGTTGTACATAGGGGGCAGTATTATAGTAGTTATATTGTTGTACATAGGGGGCAGTATTATAGTAGTTATAGTCTTGTACATAGGGGGCAGTATTATAGTAGATATATTGTTGTACATAGGGGGCAGTATTATAGTAGTTATATTGTTGTACATAGGGGGCAGTATTATAGTAGTTATATTGTTGTACATAGGGGGCAGTATTATAGTAGTTATATTCTTGTACATAGGGGGCAGTATTATAGTAGCTATATTCTTGTACATAGGGGGCAGTATTATAGTAGTTATATTCTTGTACATAGGGGCAGTATTATAGTAGTTATATTCTTGCACATAGGGGGCAGTATTATAGTAGTTATATCCTTGTACATAGGGGGCAGTATTATAGTAGTTATATTCCTGTACGTAGGGGGCAGTATTATAGTAGTTATATTCTTGTACATAGAGGGCAGTATTATAGTAGTTATATTCTTGTACATAGGGGGCAGTATTATAGTAGTTATATTCTTGTACATAGGGGGCAGTATTATAGTAGTTATATTGTTGTACATAGGGGGCAGTATTATAGTAGTTATATTGTTGTACATAGGGGGCAGTATTATAGTAGTTATATTATTGTACATAGGGGGCAGTATTATAGTAGTTATATCCTTGTACATAGGGGGCAGTATTATAGTAGTTATATCCTTGTACATAGGGGGCAGTATTATAGTAGTTATATTCTTGTACATTGGGGGCAGTATTATAGTAGTTATATACTTGTACATAGGGGGCAGTATTATAGTAGTTATATTCTTGTACATAGGGGGCAGTATTATAGCAGTTATATTCTTGTACATAGGGGGCAGTATTATAGTAGTTATATTGTTGTACATAGGGGGCAGTATTATAGTAGTTATATTGTTGTACATAGGGGGCAGTATTATAGTAGTTATATTGTTGTACATAGGGGGCAGTATTATAGTAGTTATAGTCTTGTACATAGGGGGCAGTATTATAGTAGATATATTGTTGTACATAGGGGGCAGTATTATAGTAGTTATATTGTTGTACATAGGGGGCAGTATTATAGTAGTTATATTGTTGTACATAGGGGGCAGTATTATAGTAGTTATATTCTTGTACATAGGGGGCAGTATTATAGTAGCTATATTCTTGTACATAGGGGGCAGTATTATAGTAGTTATATTCTTGTACATAGGGGCAGTATTATAGTAGTTATATTCTTGCACATAGGGGGCAGTATTATAGTAGTTATATCCTTGTACATAGGGGGCAGTATTATAGTAGTTATATTCCTGTACGTAGGGGGCAGTATTATAGTAGTTATATTCTTGTACATAGAGGGCAGTATTATAGTAGTTATATTCTTGTACATAGGGGGCAGTATTATAGTAGTTATATTCTTGTACATAGGGGGCAGTATTATAGTAGTTATATTCTTGTACATAGAGGGCAGTATTATAGTAGTTATATTCCTGTACATTGGGGGCAGTATTATAGTAGTTATATTCTTGTACATAGAGGGCAGTATTATAGTAGTTATATTCTTGTACATAGAGGGCAGTATTATAGTAGTTATATTCCTGTACATTGGGGGCAGTATTATAGTAGTTATATTCTTGTACATAGAGGGCAGTATTATAGTAGTTATATTCCTGTACATTGGGGGCAGTATTATAGTAGTTATATTCTTGTACATAGGGGGCAGTATTATAGTAGTTATATTCTTGTACATAGGGGGCAGTATTATAGTAGTTATATTCTTGTACATAGGGGGCAGTATTATAGTAGTTATATTCTTGTACATAGGGGGCAGTATTATAGTAGTTATATTCATGTACATAGGGGGCAGTATTATAGTAGTTATATTCTTGTACATAGGGGGCAGTATTATAGTAGTTATATTCTTGTACATAGGGGGCAGTATTATAGCAGTTATATTCTTGTACATAGGGGGCAGTATTATAGTAGTTATATTCTTGTACATAGGGGGCAGTATTATAGTAGTTATATTCTTGTACATAGGGGGCAGTATTATAGCAGTTATATTCTTTCTTTCCAACTTTGCTCTGAAAAGATAGGATCAGGAACCTATTCTAATTGTATAGACCTTATAATTGATATTGTCTACATTAAAATGATAACTTACTGTATCCCATTCCTTGGACAAAATATTTAAAGGCTTCGGCGAGCTTGGCCGGCTAAAAACAATGAAGAATGGTATATGTTAAAGACCAGAAGTTATCACTTATTATAATATTTTTTTTACTCCGTTCTTTTTTTCATAATTACCTGAACAACTTGTGGAAATCCTCCACAGTCCGACATCTAAAAGGAAAATGATATAATGATAGGTTAAAAAAAACAAACAAAAATATTTTAACTTCTAAACTGACCACATCACATGACCCCTCCTGACCATGTGACCCCCTCCTGACCATGTGACCCCTCCTGACCATGTGACCCCCCTCCTGACCATGTGACCCCCCTCCTGACCATGTGACCCCTCCTGACCATGTGACCCCCCTCCTGACCATGTGACTCCTCCTGACCATGTGACCCTCCTCCTGACAATGTGACTCCTCCTGACCATGTGACCCCCCTCCTGACCATGTTACCCCTCCTGACAATGTGACCCCCCTCCTGACAATGTGACCCCTCCTGACCATGTGACCCCTCCTGACCATGTGACCCCTCCTGACCATGTGACCCCTCCTGACCATGTGACCCCCCCTCCTGACCACGTGACCCCCCTCCTGACCACGTGACCCCCCTCCTGACCACGTGAACCCCCCCTGAATACTTCTTTGTATTACCAAATTTTGGGGCAACCAGATTATTTTTTATATTATTGAAAACCCCATGTAATGGTCAGAAGATGCCTCCACTTTCTACTGTAGAAAACCCATCAAACAGAGCTGGAATCTCATAGGCTTGAAGCCAAGGGACGCAGCCATGGGGGTCCGGTTTAGCCATTACTCTGTCAATCGATAGTGACACCTTGGCCAATGAGAAGGTTCTTGGGTCTTACCTTTAGTAGTGTCGTCTTAGTTGGATCCAGTTTTGAGTTGCATTCCACCTTAACAAAGTTGAAAAACAACAATTTTATATTGTTATGTCAAATTCTACAAAAATACACTCAAATTTTTTTACAACATTGACCATAGATAAGTAGAACATAAAACAGCTACGATTTGGTTGGATGGTCCCTATTAGAGCATCTGGCATGGGGTTAGAAAAAATTTGCTCTCGATTTTGGGTGTTGGAGGCCACTACTATGCCTTGGCTAGTGTATTCATCAACATGAAGAAAACAAAATCTCTTCCCATGGAGAAGACATGGCTATGACTAAATGGAAATTTTAAATTCGAGACCCCCCCCCTGCTCCCTTCTACTACCTAGATTGGTAGCTTCATTCTGGAGGACCATCTCCATTGATGGACCAATTTGGTGGCTGATGTCCAATATGGTGCCACCGCCTTCCCACAATGTAATGACTTGTAGTCATAAAAGGAATTAAACCTTAAACCCCCATGTGACGGCTTATTGGGTATTGAACCTACCTGCTGGTATAGGTAGGTTGCTTGGACTTTCTTGAAGACAACAAGTTATCTCTATGTAACATCTAGTAGTTGGCCGATAGACATTATAAGGGATCGGTTGTTCGATAAAATTTTAAGAACTGGGTAAGACCAAGCAAAGACCATCTTTCTGATATTAACCTCCCCACACTAGACCTAAAAAAGTTACTTTTTGGCCAATAAACATGGACATGCATTGGATGGAGGACTCTTTCAGAGAAAGTCTTATGGACCAAAAGTCCATTTTCCACCCAATTTCTTTAAGTTTCCTCTAGATCATCCCTGTAAGGGCCACGTCTCACATAGTCCCACCACTCCAGATAACAGAGGAAGCCTGGGATGTCTTAACTATAATGAAAGAATTAGGTTGGGAACCTACCACAGCATCTACAGCAGGAGAACTATCACCGACAACCAGAAGAGCAGGACACCTGGAATACAAGAGGAGAACGATCTGAGGTCTTCATCTCCTGGTCACATCAGAGGAGCACTAAGAGCATGTGGACAGGTTGACCATCATACAACAAGCATGGCTGCCAGACAATGGCCTGGTCTTCCATATTGTAGACATTACATAAAAGCAAATGGTTTCATCAATGTTGGTCGCTGGTTAAGTTTTCACTGAAGATAAAAATTTGGTGGAGTCATGGAGCCTCCAGTCTGTTTTCTTCACTTTTATCCAAATATTGATGGAGGAGAACTCTTATCTTAACCTCTGCAAATTACACTGAGCAAAACTCTAAGCTCCTCAGAGGCGGAGCTTAATATCCCACAAAGATATAGGAAAAATAAGACTTCTACATTAAAACTGGTGGCTGAAAAGACCAACAAAGTTTAATATTAAATTGTTGGGGTTTTTTTTTTATTTTTTTTTTTTAATTCACAACTTACTTTAATGTAACTGGATTAATTCCAGGTATCGGACGTTCAATCTCAAGGTCTCTTCGGCTGCAAAAATAAAAAATAAACTTGACTAATGTAGTACAACACAGTATTATAGTTATATAGTTCTTGTAGATAGGAAGCAGTATTACAGCAGTTATATTCCTTTACATAGGGGGCAGTATTATAGTAGTTATATTCTTGTACATAGGGGGCAGTATTATAGTAGTTATATTCCTGTACATAGGGGCAGTATTACAGCAGTTATATTCCTTTACATAGGGGGCAGTATTACAGCAGTTATATTCCTGTACATAGGGGGCAGTATTATAGTAGTTATATTCTTGTACATAGGGGGCAATATTACAGCAGTTATATTCCTTTACATAGGGGGCAGTATTACAGCAGTTATATTCCTGTACATAGGGGGCAGTATTATAGTAGTTATATTCTTGTACATAGGGGGCAGTATTATAGTAGTTATATTCTTGTACATAGGGGGCAGTATTATAGTAGTTATATTCTTGTACATAGGGGGCAGTATTATAGTAGTTATATCCCTGTACATAGGGGGCAGTATTATAGTAGTTATATTCCTGTACATAGGGGGCAGTATTATAGTAGTAACATTCCTGTACATAGGGGGCAGTATTATAGTAGTTATATTCTTGTACATAGGGGGCAGTATTATAGTAGTTATATTCCTGTATATAGGGAGCAGTATTATAGTAGTTATATTCCTGTACATAGGGGGCAGTATTATAGTAGTTATATTCTTGTACATAGGGGGCAGTATTATAGTGGTTATATTCTTGTACACAGGGGGAAGTGTTATAGTAGTTATATTCTTGTACATAGGGGACAGTATTATAGTAGTTATATTCTTGTACATAGGGGGCAGTATTATAGTAGTTATATTCTTGTACATAGGGGCAGTATTATAGCAGTTATATTCTTGTACATAGGGGGCAGTATTATAGTAGTTATATTCTTGTACATAGGGGGCAGTATTATAGCAGTTATATTCTTGTACATAGGGGGCAGTATTATAGTAGTTATATTCTTGTACATAGGGGACAGTATTATAGTAGTTATATTCTTGTACATAGGGGACAGTATTATAGTAGTTATATTCTTGTACATAGGGGGCAGTATTATAGTAGTTATATTCTTGTACATAGGGGCAGTATTATAGTAGTTATATTCTTGTACACAGGGGACAGTATTATAGTAGTTATATTCTTGTACATAGGGGAAGTATTATAGTAGTTATATTCTTGTACATAGGGGACAGTATTATAGTAGTTATAATCTTGTACATAGGGGGCAGTATTATAGTAGTTATATTCTTGTACATAGGGGGCAGTATTATAGTAGTTATATTCTTGTACATAGGGGGCAGTATTATAGTAGTTATATTCTTGTACATAGGGGGCAGTATTATAGTAGTTATATTCTTGTACACAGGGGGCAGTATTATAGTAGTTATATTCTTGTACATAGGGGAAGTATTATAGTAGTTATATTCTTGTACATAGGGGACAGTATTATAGTAGTTATAATCTTGTACATAGGGGGCAGTATTATAGTAGTTATATTCTTGTACATAGGGGGCAGTATTATAGTAGTTATATTCTTGCACATAGGGGAAGTATTATAGTAGTTATATTCTTGTACATAGGGGACAGTATTATAGTAGTTATAATCTTGTACATAGGGGGCAGTATTATAGTAGTTATATTCTTGTACATAGGGGGCAGTATTATAGTAGTTATATTCTTGTACATAGGGGGCAGTATTATAGTAGTTATATTCTTGTACACAGGGGGCAGTATTATAGTAGTTATATTCTTGTACATAGGGGGCAGTATTATAGTAGTTATATTCTTGCACATAGGGGGCAGTATTATAGTAGTTATATTCTTGTACATAGGGGGCAGTATTATAGTAGATATATTCTTGTACATAAGGGGCAGTATTATAGCAGTTATATTCCTGTACATAGAGGGTAGTATTATAGTAGTTATATTCTTGCACATAGGGCAGTATTATAGTAGTTATATTCTTGTACATAGGGGGCAGTATTGTAGTAGTTATATTCTTGTACATAGGAGGCAGTATTATAGTAGTTATATTCTTGTACATAGGGGGCAGTATTATAGAAGTTATATTCCTGTACATAGGGGGCAGTATTATAGAGGTTATATTCTTGTACATAGGGGGCAGTATTAAAGTAGTTATATTCCTGTACATAGGGGCAGTATTATAGTAGTTATATTCCTGTACATAGGGGGCAGTATTATAGTAGTTATATTCCTGTACATAGGGGGCAGTATTATAGTAGTTATATTCTTGTACATAGGGGGCAGTATTATAGTAGTTATATTCTTGTACATAGGAGGCAGTATTATAGTAGTTATATTCTTGTACATAGGGGGCAGTATTATAGAGGTTATATTCTTGTACATAGGGGGCAGTATTAAAGTAGTTATATTCCTGTACATAGGGGCAGTATTATAGTAGTTATATTCCTGTACATAGGGGGCAGTATTATAGTAGTTATATTCCTGTACATAGGGGGCAGTATTATAGTAGTTATATTCTTGTACATAGGGGGCAGTATTATAGTAGTTATATTCTTGTACATAGGGGGCAGTATTATAGTAGTTATATTCTTGTACATAGGGGGCAGTATTATAGTAGTTATATTCTTGTACATAGGGGGCAGTATTATAGTAGTTATATTCTTGTACATAGGGGGCAGTATTATAGTAGTTATATTCTTGTACATAGGGGGCAGTATTATAGTAGTTATATTCTTGTACATAGGGGGCAGTATTATAGTAGTTATATTCTTGTACATAGGGGGCAGTATTATAGTAGTTATATTCTTGTACATAGGGGACAGTATTATAGTAGTTATATTCTTGTACATAGGGGACAGTATTATAGTAGTTATATTCTTGTACATAGGGGGCAGTATTATAGTAGTTATATTCTTGTACATAGGGGCAGTATTATAGTAGTTATATTCTTGTACACAGGGGACAGTATTATAGTAGTTATATTCTTGTACATAGGGGAAGTATTATAGTAGTTATATTCTTGTACATAGGGGACAGTATTATAGTAGTTATAATCTTGTACATAGGGGGCAGTATTATAGTAGTTATATTCTTGTACATAGGGGGCAGTATTATAGTAGTTATATTCTTGTACATAGGGGGCAGTATTATAGTAGTTATATTCTTGTACATAGGGGGCAGTATTATAGTAGTTATATTCTTGTACACAGGGGGCAGTATTATAGTAGTTATATTCTTGTACATAGGGGAAGTATTATAGTAGTTATATTCTTGTACATAGGGGACAGTATTATAGTAGTTATAATCTTGTACATAGGGGGCAGTATTATAGTAGTTATATTCTTGTACATAGGGGGCAGTATTATAGTAGTTATATTCTTGCACATAGGGGAAGTATTATAGTAGTTATATTCTTGTACATATGGGACAGTATTATAGTAGTTATAATCTTGTACATAGGGGGCAGTATTATAGTAGTTATATTCTTGTACATAGGGGGCAGTATTATAGTAGTTATATTCTTGTACATAGGGGGCAGTATTATAGTAGTTATATTCTTGTACATAAGGGGCAGTATTATAGCAGTTATATTCCTGTACATAGAGGGCAGTATTATAGTAGTTATATTCTTGCACATAGGGCAGTATTATAGTAGTTATATTCTTGTACATAGGGGGCAGTATTGTAGTAGTTATATTCTTGTACATAGGAGGCAGTATTATAGTAGTTATATTCTTGTACATAGGGGGCAGTATTATAGAAGTTATATTCCTGTACATAGGGGGCAGTATTATAGAGGTTATATTCTTGTACATAGGGGGCAGTATTAAAGTAGTTATATTCCTGTACATAGGGGCAGTATTATAGTAGTTATATTCCTGTACATAGGGGGCAGTATTATAGTAGTTATATTCCTGTACATAGGGGGCAGTATTATAGTAGTTATATTCTTGTACATAGGGGGCAGTATTATAGTAGTTATATTCTTGTACATAGGAGGCAGTATTATAGTAGTTATATTCTTGTACATAGGGGGCAGTATTATAGAGGTTATATTCTTGTACATAGGGGGCAGTATTAAAGTAGTTATATTCCTGTACATAGGGGCAGTATTATAGTAGTTATATTCCTGTACATAGGGGGCAGTATTATAGTAGTTATATTCCTGTACATAGGGGGCAGTATTATAGTAGTTATATTCTTGTACATAGGGGGCAGTATTATAGTAGTTATATTCTTGTACATAGGGGGCAGTATTATAGTAGTTATATTCTTGTACATAGGGGGCAGTATTATAGTAGTTATATTCTTGTACATAGGGGGCAGTATTATAGTAGTTATATTCTTGTACATAGGGGGCAGTATTATAGTAGTTATATTCTTGTACATAGGGGGCAGTATTATAGTAGTTATATTCTTGTACATAGGGGGCAGTATTATAGTAGTTATATTCTTGTACATAGGGGGCAGTATTATAGTAGTTATATTTTTGTACATAGGGGCAGTATTATAGTTGAGGATGCTGTCAGTATTACCTGTTATATGACTTGACAAAGAGGGCGAGGTTATTCTGGTTGATGTCGTTGATGATGTGCTGGCGGTAGGTGTACACTAGGTCGTGGTTGCTGTGAATTTCATCCTTGATACAAAAGGAAAAAAATAGAGTTCAGCTTAAACGATTAGATGAGCGTCAGACACTGGAGCTCTGCTCTAGTTATGAATTTCTGAATCTAGGTCAGTAAACAAGCTGCTTCACCCGAGGACAAAAAAAACACATAAAACAACAAAGATGAGACCTGGGGAGAGGGACGGGACGGGGTGAGATGTAATGTGGATAAAAGCTCGTGTCTCCTGTGTTACATAACGGCCTTGATTCAATGCTGCAGCATATAACAGGAGATACTTGTAGGGCAGCAGAACATGACATATACATGACCCACATGACACATGAGCCCCATATACAATCCCTGGACCCCCAGACATCACATGCTACTTGTAACTTTGCTGTCTGTGCGGCAGGAGGACCAACGTGTGACTACTATCCATGGATGGAACTTTATGGGATTGTTGTAGGGTTTTGGAGTGTGGGAGGAAACAGGAGGACCCGGCGGAAACCCACGAAAACACAGAGAGAACATACAAACTCTTTGTAGATTTTGACCTGGTTGGGACTTGAACCCAGTACCCCAGTGCTGCAAGGCTGTAATGCTAACCACTGAGCCACCGTGCTGCCCTAATGTTTTATAGACCAACATATTCTGTGTTTTCTACAGAATTTATTTTATTATAAACTTACCTTGGAAAATAGATGTGAAATCACCATATCGGGCAATCCGTGGGTAAGTCCTGAAATCTGGTAAGCAAAAGAAAAAAGTTAAAATAATTAAAAACAAAAAAAGATTGAGAAAAACGTATCTGAACCCAATCAATGTGCGCCGTCTGGGGCCAATGTCTCAACATCCATTGAATTGTAAAGAGAGAGCTGTGCGGGATCTAATTGGTGAAGCAACAGTAATCCCTCCTCCGAGGAACCATGTTGAAGCATCTGATTGGTCGCTTTATTTTCTATGTATATTGGGGAGAGGATGGGTGCAGTCCATTATTGTAGTGAGCTCTACTTTATCTTAAATTGTGTCTTACACTTATAAGGGCATTATGGGAACATAGCAGCTCTTTTTGAGAATTAGCACCGACCTCTGTCCAAGTGTAGTGGCATTTGTGGTTTTTGTGATCAAAAATTCCTTTATATATGAGGTTTAAAAAGAACCTGTCAGTAACCTAGCAGCCCCATGTAGGGTATGACATGTTATACCTAGAATTCTCTCCTTTATGTGAACTCTCTCCTGTTTATCTATATAAAATCTCCCCCAAAGTCAGGCAAATATGACTCGTCTCAGATGAGACAAGTCAAGTTTAGTAGCTCCAGGAGTAGTATCATTTCAGACACCCCTATCTTTTGTTCTGTAGCACCTATAAACATGCTGCTGGTGTCATATTAAAGATAAGGATCTCATTACAAGGCTTATGTGAGATACAGACAGTTAAAGTCAAAGAAAAATGCCTATTTTTTAACTGTTTCTAAGTCCAGTTGTGTAGTGACCTTCCAATTGCAAACACTAAACTTGACACATCTCATGTGAAAATGGGATGAGAAGAGTCAGATTTGTGATAGAGAAGATGGAATTCTAGGAAGTGTGGTAAAACCTGATGACAGGTTCCCTTTAAAGGGAAAAAAAGCTTTAAAGTAAAATAAACATTTATACATTAAAATGTTGACATCGAGTCGAAAGTATAAACTATTTACATCAACTTCAAAATGTCAGAAAGAAAGAAATACAATTAAAAATGTGGGGCAGAAAAGTTTAAGAAGTAAGGACATTATCACTTACTACTAGGGGCGTAACTACAGTGGTAGCAGCTGCTATGGGGTCCGCAGTGTTAGGGGGCCCCATCATCTGACCTGACACTAAAAAATGAGGGATGTGCACCATTATACTGTATACATATTATGCTGCGTATATATATATAACATATGTGATGTATACAGGCTGTATATATGTGTGTATCCGTGATGTGTATATACTGTATGTGATGGGTTTATGCTCTATATGTGTGTGTATATGTGTAAGAATATAGAAATGTGAGTGTATGAGTGAGGAGCTGTATGTGTATGTATATAGTTATATCAATGTGTATATGAGTGTAATATGTATATACAAGTGTAGGGGGGCCCCATTTAGCAGTCTGCTATGGGGCCCTGCCTCTCCTAGTTACTTATTATCCCCATCATATCCAGATGTTGCAGCATTAATGAAGTTTAGATGATGAAGTTACATTTTTGGGATGATCTAAATAAAAAGTTGCACAAAGTAGCTAAACCTTTGCCCAAATTCCATCTTCGGGTCCCTGGGTGCCATAGTGGGGGTTCTAGGATGGGCTTAAGGGAAAGATCCATTAATATTAGTCGCCCATACAATGTGGATACTACAGTCTATGGAGAAATATTTTGCAGTGTTTGGGTGGCGCCCCATTACCTTGGTCGCGGCCCAGTCCATCCAGCCCTCGGCACAGGGGTTGATGTTAATGAGCACCAGGCCTTCCACCATGCTGGGGTGGTTCAGCTGGAACACAAAGAGATCACAATTTAGTAAATTTCCAGCGATTCATGCGGAGCGTCTGCAGCTGGAGCCAGCGACATTCCCCGGCCGGTTTGTTCTGAATTAAGCAAAAGTCATCTAATCCCTCTAATGGATTTTAATGAGAACTTCATGTTCCGTGTAGAAACCATAAACTTTGTATCAGACTGTCCATGGCTCAGTACAGATGTAGCGGAGCTGAGTTTGTCATTTGGCACAATCCGTAATTACTTTACAGCTTGTGCTTTCAGGATTGTAACGTTATCTTAAAGGGGTTTTCCATTTGTCAGCCCGATGAGGCTAGTCGGGAGCCCTGACCACCTAATCAGGAGCCCTGACCACCTAATCAGGAGCCGATGACCAGTAAGTACACTCCACTTTTTTTCCCATACTCCGTCACTCTGGAGTTCTATAGAATTTCAGAAAAACCCCTTTAACCACAGGAATAATAGTCATTCACCTTTAAATAACCTGCATTATGATCTGATTGGCAGAGGGAGATCACATGACTCCCATCCCCACTCCTTGTGGGTGGGACACATCGTTTTACATTATTACTTACTGATAGGTTCCCAGGTGGGGAGTTTTGGGGGGGGGGGGGGTCATTTAGTAGATAAAATACTTTCAGAGAGGATTGATCAGGGATTATTTTTTAACACACGCAATCAAGAAATCAGTTCAGTTTCTGTTCTCTATGAGTGACACTTACAGCAAATCGAGTGAGGATATAGGCACCAGCTCCGATTCCCAGTCCCAGGACACTCTTCAAACTGTCAATATAAAAAAAATGCATAAAAATGTATCACTTCCTCTAAAATTATCTCATCATTTGCTAAAGGGAGAGCAAGATCTGAACCAATCAAGAATGTGGCCTGGTAGCCCCTCCCCTAACCACACCCCTGCGGAACCGGTTATAAAAAAAATGAAGAATTTCCAGTAAGGATGGAGGTGCCCAATGAATGAATCCACCTACATCAGGCGAGTTCCCCCTTATCCTTCTACTTACATCGCAAGCGACTATTTTTTTAGACAAACACTTAAAAAACTCATGTTGGGGGTCTGGAGGCTCTGCAAAGGAGTTGATCCTTACCCCAGCTGCTGTACAACACCAGGTAGCATTTCGGCCAGTTGGTCCATTGAAGGGTAGACATACCTGAGAAGACATACAAGTATTATTATCTTTATTGTTGGTAATTCGGGGGTGGAGTAAGACCACCCATGGGCCCTGGGTTGTACGACTATTATGGCCCCTACAAGTCTGGAATCACTTCCTACATCTGGGACTAGAATCAGGATGTGTCCCTTCTGCTGCTTTCAATATGTGGTTTCAGGACCTTTGGAGGTCCTTCAAAGGTCCTGAAATGGCTCTTGTGTACATGTGCATTGAGAGCAGGAACAGATGTACGAGTATTTCATGGGTGAAAGTCCTTGTCAGTATAAAATTTGGTTGGTGGTTTGGGTGGCCATGGGCCCCCTAGAAGGCTTGGGCCCCGGGCTACCACCCAAACCACCGGTGTTATATTCCACTACTGGTTGGTGCCTATCTGACTTGTCATTGTTATTGGGAACCATTGGCACATGCACTGAGCTCCTCGTCTGTAACAATGATCACAAAATTCAATATATCAGTGACGTAGGATTCCTGAGCCTACTGACAATCCCTATCAAGACTTGGTGCGGGGTTTTCATCAGATCGCAAAAATGATGGGGCAACAGTATCCTGGGTATGTTCCCCTGCACTATATAGGAACAGCAAATCATCCCATTACACTCATGATCAGTAGGACCCCCCTCAATCAATGAGTAAGGACGGGGTATCCCCTGCCAATGCACTTTAGCTGGGTGGGCGGGGCATTTAGATTTGGACAAGAGACATCACTAAACCCGAGCAATGACATCATTTAAAGGGGGATTTCCAATATTCATGAAATAATAAGAACATAGCCTCAAAATATGATCAATGGAACTAACTACTGAGGCTTCCAATATTCGATGTGAGTCCTAGCAGGTAAGTGGACAATCATAGATTGATCAACTGGAGGATATAGAGAAGAATATACACTTTTTTTCCCCCCAAAACAGTGCCACACCTGCACTCAGGTTGTGTGCGGTACTGCAGCCAATCCCATTCCATGTTAGAAATAATTTTGGAATTAGCCCCATTATGTGTTGACAGCCAGAACCTGCGCCCATAATAAGACGCTTCTCGTCACTGAGCCGGACTTATCTGCGATTTCCACCGCTGCAGTCACTAATCATTACTAAATCTTCCTTCTGATAAGCCTCATTGGCATTGACAGGGCTTAGTGCCCCATTAACCTCTTATGCCCCAGAGTCACTAATCTGGGCACGTAAACACAACGCCAATCATCTCATTATGGGCCTTACCCAGCCGGGAAAGACGCGGCTCCTTCGTGCTGCCCGGGCGCGTCCACATGGCACACGGAGAAGTGCTGCGTGATCTCGTGCATGTCTTCATAGTTAAAGAGGGAGTTGAAGCAGGTTTTATCTGGAATTTAGAATTTTTACAATTTGCGTCGTTCTAGAATTTAGAGATTCCGAAAGTAAAAAAGAAAGTTTCTCCCTAATCACGTGCAAAATTCTCCATAGACTGCGGCTTCAGCGCCATATATTGAATTATTGGCTCCACCAAGACCATAAATATGGGAGCACAATATGATGTGATGTGATGTGAGGTCACAATACTGTAACAGCATCTACATCTAAAGAAAACCTTGGGGCGGACACTACTAAGTATCAAAATACCCCAGGTCACAAGAGGTTAAAATAAGTTCTATGGCTTTACCACAGCAATTCATGCTTTTCTTTATGTATAGTAGAGAAATGATGGCAGCATGTTATAGAGCAGGAGGAGCTGAGCAGATTGTATATAGTGTCCTATCTGCAGGCAGCATGTTATAGAGCAGGAGGAGCTGAGCAGATTGTACATAGTGTCCTACACATACTAGATAGGACACTGGGTACAATCTGCTCATCTCCTCCTGCTCTATAACAAGCTGCCTGCAGATAGTACACTATATACAATCTGCTCAGCTCCTCCTGCTCTATAACATACTGCCTGCAGATAGTACACTATGGGCCACATTTATCACTTGTTTTTTCTGTTGTTTTTGCGCCTTTTCGCTTAGGCGCACCGTTTTTGCGCCATTTTTGCGATTAAACGTCAAATTAGCCGCGCAGCTAAAATAACCAGCTTTCCCTCATCTATCGTTCATTTCCAGATGTTTTGCTGCGCCTAATGATATTCATCACCTGCGACTTTTGCATTTAGGCGCAAAAACGGGCGCAAAAACACTCCAGCCCGAAGGTGGCGTTATCTGAGAAGAAAGCACTGAGCCCCTTTGCAGAAGAGCTCATTTCTAGCAGCAGAGCTCAGCCAGACACTGGTACATGTAATAGATACATTAGATACATTGCAGACACTAGTACATATAATAGATACATTACATACACTGCAGACACTAGTACAGATAATAGATACATTAGATACATTACAGACAGGAGCTGCAGACTCTATTTACAGTTCATCACTTTCTATTTACTAAATATTCTGCAAAACGTTGAGCTCACAGCAAGAGCAAGAGAAGTTTGCACAAGTTTGCAGAAGTTTGCAGAATTTTGCAGATACTACAAACAAGTGTCCCCCATGTAATTCTGCAGAGTGTCTGAGGGGGATACTGTGCAGAATTACAGGGGTGCAGCAGGAGACCAGCATTGGGGGATCCCCTCCAGGAGAAGCCACTGCTGAGGAGGTCACTGGGTGCTGGGTGTCACACACCTGGGTGCTGCTGTGAGTGTTATCTTTATTCTGGGCTGTGGGAGAAGCAGAGAGGAGCTTGTAGCAGGATCACATGTAAGTGCCTGAATCTAACATTGCGCCTAAACTGCGCCTAAACTGCGCCTAAACTAAAGTGATTAATAAGAGGCAGAATATATACTTATCACAGATGGTTGTAGCTTGTGATAATTCTAGCAAAACAGTGCGCCCGAATTTAGGCGCAACTACTACACTTAGGCGCACAAAAGTGATAAATGTGGCCCATAGTGTCCTATCTGCAGGCAGCATGTTATAGAGCAGGAGGAGCTGAGCAGATTATACATAGTGACCTATCTGCAGGCAGCATGCTATAGAGCAGGAGGAGCTGAGCAGATTGGGAGTCTGGTGGGTGATCCTAATTAGTAACTAGCATGGAAACCATAGGAAAAGCGGAGATTGAAGTCTAATAAATTACCAGTTTTTATTACTTACGGTTTAGTCCGATATCGTGGTACGTCAGGATGACGGGTCTGTTCTGTCTTGGGGTACCACACATGGTGACGTGGACGATTCCATGAGCTGTTTCAATGTCGTGTTCCTGAGGAAGACAACAGAACAGAACATGAGTAGTCATATCTTCCGGGGATGGGTGAAGGTTCCCATGAAATGTTCATTAAACAAGAAAGGGGCAGGTACCAGCCCAAACTTCATTCCCTTTCACATTGCCCAAGCGTCTTTGCAGTGGGTAAAACTACCCAGACCTGTAACCATCAAGCCAGACATTGCTAATAACAACCACCAAGACGTGTGCCTCTGGAAAGAGCTGAAACCATCAAGCTGGACATTGCTAATAACTACCAGGACGTGTGCCTCTGGGAACAGCTGTAACCATCAAGCCGGACATTGCTAATAACAACCACCAAGACGTGTGCCTCTGGAAAGAGCTGTAACCATCAAGCCGGACATTGCTAATAACTACCACCAGGACGTGTGCCTCTGGGAAGAGCTGTAACCATCAAGCCAGACATTGCTAATAACAACCACCAAGACGTGTGCCTCTGGAAAGAGCTGTAACCATCAAGCCGGACATTGCTAATAACTACCAGGACGTGTGGCTCTGGGAAGAGCTGTAACCATCAAGCCGGACATTGCTAATAACTACCAGGACGTGTGGCTCTGGGAAGAGCTGTAACCATCAAGCCGGACATTGCTAATAACTACCACCAGGACGTGTGCCTCTGGGAAGAGCTGTAACCATCAAGCCGGACATTGCTAATAACTACCAGGACGTGTGGCTCTGGGAAGAGCTGTAACCATCAAGCCGGACATTGCTAATAACTACCACCAGGACGTGTGCCTCTGGGAAGAGCTGTAACCATCAAGCCGGACATTGCTAATAACTACCAGGACGTGTGGCTCTGGGAAGAGCTGTAACCATCAAGCCGGACATTGCTAATAACTACCAAGACGTGTGCCTCTGGGAAGAGCTGTAACCATCAAGCCGGACATTGCTAATAACTACCAGGACGTGTGCCTCTGGGAAGAGCTGTAACCATCAAGCCGGACATTGCTAATAACTACCAAGACGTGTGGCTCTGGGAACAGCTGTAACCATCAAGCCGGACATTGCTAATAACAACCACCAGGACGTGTGCCTCTGGGAACAGCTGTAACCATCAAGCCGGACATTGCTAATAACTACCACCAGGACGTGTGCCTCTGGGAACAGCTGCAACCATCAGGTCTGTATTTACCAAGACATTGTTTATAACAACCACCAAGCGCATTGCCTCTCCATAACCACCAGTTTATCTAAAACTTATGAACATCCCCTTCCCCATGAATCTGTTGCCTATACAACATGTGATACAACATGTAATAAATAAGACATTTTGGTCTGAAACACAGACCTTCTTCGGTTCCAGATTGTCTGGAATTCAGAGGAGAGGAGAAGGTAGGTAGGTAAGAGGATAAAGGTAGGTATGCCGGGCTGTAGCGTCAGGGGAGTGGGGGTGCTGCCACTTTAACGTCGGACAGGGATTTCTCACATACTATGATGAAAATAAAGCGATATACAATTGATTTCTCCATATTGAGGGCCAAGTATTTGTTGGGCACTGTGGAAATAGGTGAGCACCTACCTGAGCACCAAAGGTTATGTAAACCATCAGGAACTAATCACAAGGAGTGAGGTGTATTCTACTGTGGGACACTTACAGGGCCAAGAACCCAACAGTAAGGACTGAGGTGCTACAACCTAACATCCACATATCAAATGTGTGTCATACCAGACATAACCAGCAGACAGAGGTGGCGCTGTTCCAGGAATGATACATTGTATCATTATGTATCAGCTGGAGGCGGAGTCCTCCCTTAGGTTATTAGCTGCTGTATTATTGTGTTATGTAATAAAAGCCTTTGATTCTGTTGTATCCGTCTGCTCGGAGCAAATAAGCCCTGAGAAAAGTCCCAGCTCAAGTCTCCATGGAGATATGGATTATATGTCACTGCTCCGACCGCTCTACGTACATCAGCTACAAGTTTTACTCCACAAATCGGACGACAAATATGAACAAGAACAGTAACATCATAGAATATTCTATGGCAAAATATATGATAATCAAAGTGACCGTGGAGCGTAAACTCTGTACTGAGGTAGCAGAGCTGGATGTGTTATTCCACCGCTCTGTGGGCAATGTGAAAACTTACTGCAGAAACTTTATAGTTGCCCTACTGTGTCATCCCAATAAGATAGTGTGTGACTCACTGAGCTCTGCTACATCTGTGCATGAAACCAAATTCTAGAAACTATCACATGCAAATTGATAGATATGAGATAGATAGATAGATAGATAGATAGATAGATAGATAGATAGATAGATAGATAGATACTTGCCAAATCAGTCCCTGTCCCCAATGGGGCTCACAATCTAATTACCCTACCTGTATGTTTTGGAGTGTGGGAGGAAAGCGGAGGACCCGGAGGAAACCCACACAAACACGGAGAGAACATACAAACTCTTTGCAGATGTTGACCTGGAAGGGACTTGAAACCAGGACCCCAGCGCTGCAAGGCTGTAGAGCTAACCACAAAGGATATGAGATATACACCGTCAATAAATAGATGATGTACATAGATAAATATGATATCAATATATAGATATTGTAAGGCGATGGCCGGTCAGATACTGGAGGGGGTGTACATCTCCCCTAGATTGTGTAGTTGGGTGAGATGATAGAAATCCACAATGTCTGTTTTTCAGCAAACAACATTGGGGGTCATTTATCTTATTCCCCCTTCTCTGAGCTCTCTCTGAGCTCTCTTTGAGTCTGTTCTTTGCACCTCATTTGTCTTTGTAGTTTCGGCTCTTTGTCAAAAGCAGATTTTTTTTTTTTTTTTGACTAAAATTTTTGTGCAACTCCTACCATTGCTTTTCCCTTTTCTGCCCTTTTAGGCGCAAACATCTGGAAGCAGGAGAAATACTGAGACAAATCAGGAAACGGAGAAATCCGACAAACTACTGGAAAATATCCCAACGCACCCAAAAAATTATGTAAATACAACCACAAAGCACATCCCAGACTAAAATAAATCTGCCCCCATGTTTGCTGGGCATTATTTATGTGCTGGGCACTGGGCTGGATTATTTAGGGGATAGCAGATAGTGGGACTTCCAATCCCATCCCCTCCAGTCCACACCTGGTGCACACTCCTGCTAATCCTGGTGTCATTGCCAACTACACAGCAACCCCAAACCCTACAATATGCAGATATAAAAATAATAAATATTGATAGATTGTTGTGAAATACAATAGATAATTGATATATTTGGGCTCATTACTATATTAAAAACTGGGCCCAGAGGAGTCCAATAATATTCAATTCCAGAGCAGATTGGCCGCCCAGATAGGGGGCGCGATCACATGGTCGCGTTTTCATTGCGTTTTGAAACGCAGAGTTAACATTGTGTTTACAATGCGTCTTGTAAATGCAATTGTTTACAAAATCATCTCAGCTGTTTCAAAACGCAACCAAAACGCACCCTGTGACCGCGCACCAGATAGAAAACATGAGCTAGATAAATAGATGGATAATGGATACATACAAGACCTGAGATAAAGGTAGATAAATATAAGACATGAGGGAGATGGTATACAGATACACAGATGGAGGATGGATAAATATTAGACATGAGATAGATAGATAGGAGATAGATAGATAATAGATAGATAGGAGATAGATAGATAATAGATAGATAGGAGATAGATAGATAGATAGATATGAGATAGATAGATAGATAGATATGAGATAGATAGATAGATAGATAGATAGATAGATAGATAGATAGATAGATATGAGATAGATAGATAGATAGATAGATAGATAGATAGATAGAAAAAGGAAGGTTTAGAGCAGCACAGCAACTCCGGTGGGTGCAAGTCCGTAAGTCCCCAGGCAGGGGGACTGCAATATAAGGTTTAGGAAGAGGCAGCACTCCAAAAGGTAATTTCAAAAAAGTGGGGTGTCTTTATTCCATAAGCGACGTTTCAGCTCCTTACGAGCCTTTTTCAAGCATGGTGCCATGCTTGAAAAAGGCTTGTAAGGAGCTGAAACGTCGCTTATGGAATAAAGACACCCCACTTTTTTGAAATTACCTTTTGGAGTGCTGCCTCTTCCTAAACCTTAGATAGATAGATAGATAGATAGATAGATAGATAGATAGATAGATAGATAGATAAATAGATAGGAGATAGATAGATAGATATGAGATAGATAGATAGATAGATAGATAGATAGATAGATATGTGATAGATAGATAGATAGATAGATAGATAGATAGATAGATAGATAGATAGATAGGAGATCGATAGATAGATAGGAGATCGATAGATAGATAGATGATAGATAGATAGATAGATAGATAGATAGATAGATCGTTAGATAGATCGTTAGATAGATATGAGATAGATAGATATGAGATAGATAGATAGATAGATAGATAGATAGATAGGAGATAGATAGATAGATAGATAGATAGATAGATAGATAGATAAATAGATAGGAGATAGATAGATAGATAGATAGATAGATAGGAGATAGATAGATAGATAGATAGATAGATAGATAGATAGATAGGAGATAGATAGATAGATAGATAGATAGATAGATAGATCGTTAGATAGATCGTTAGATAGATATGAGATAGATAGATATGAGATAGATAGATAGATAGATAGATAGATAGATAGGAGATAGATAGATAGATAGATAGATAGATAGATAGATAGATAAATAGATAGGAGATAGATAGATAGATAGATAGATAGATAGATAGATAGATAGGAGATAGATAGATAGATAGATAGATAGATAGATAGGAGATAGATAGATAGATAGATAGATAGATAGATAGATAGATAGATATGAGATAGATAGATAGATAGATAGATAGATAGATAGATAGATAGGAGATAGATAGATAGATAGATAGATAGATAGATATGAGATAGATAGATAGATAGATAGATATGAGATAGATAGATATGAGATAGATAGATAGATAGATAGATAGATAGGAGATAGATAGATAGATAGATAGATAGATAGATAGATAGATAAATAGATAGGAGATAGATAGATAGATAGATAGATAGATAGATAGATAGATAGGAGATAGATAGATAGATAGATAGATAGATAGATATGAGATAGATAGATAGATAGATAGATAGATAGATAGATAGATAGGAGATAGATAGATAGATAGATAGATAGATATGAGATAGATAGATAGATAGATAGATAGATAGGAGATCGATAGATAGATAGGAGATCGATAGATGATAGATAGATAGATAGATAGATAGATAGATAGGAGATAGATAGATAGATAGGAGATAGATAGATAGGAGATAGATAGATAGATAGATAGATAGATAGATAGATAGATAGATAGATAGGAGATAGATAGATAGGAGATAGATAGATAGATAGATAGATAGATAGATAGATAGATATGAGATAGATAGATAGATAGATAGATAGATAGATAGATAGATAGGAGATAGATAGATAGATAGATAGATAGATAGGAGATAGATAGATAGATAGATAGATATGAGATAGATAGATAGGAGATAGATAGATAGGAGATAGATAGATAGATAGATACCGTAGATAGATAGATAGGAGATAGATGATAGATAGATAGATAGATAGATAGATAGATAGATAGATAGATAGATATGAGATAGATGATAGATAGATAGATAGATAGATAGATAGATAGATAAATACAAGACATGAGATAATAGTGTAATAAAGACACAGATAGACATTGGACACCTCATCCCGGCTGCTACTTACTTCATTCGTTGTATAAAACACGCAGTCGTCCACGTCCAGCACCATTGTGTATTAGTGAGATGTAGCGGGGAGTAGCTGGACTTACATATCCCAGGCTTATATATCCACCTGCTGCTCCTCCCAGCATGCACCTCTGCCACCACAAGCTAAGGAGGGATGAAGATGTTCTTAACCTGGATCTGTGTCAAAGGTTCATCATATGACACATGCTCTCCCGGCTCAGACAACAAAACAAGGTCAACCTCAGGAAAAGATGGGGGCCCCCGGAGCCACCAGGACAAATCCCCTCCATCGCCAGCTAAGAAGGGCACGGCCGGCATCCCGCAGCGCCTAACACCACAAGAAGACCTGACTGATCAGTACTGGCAGCTTCATCTTTGGCTTTTGACCACTGAGAGGTCAACCAAGCACCAACAGCAAAAAACTAAGAATTTAAAACTTACAAAGCAATGCAATATAACAGCACTAATACTTGATCCCTAAAGGGAACCTGTCAGCAGATTTCGACCCAATTAAACTTGCAGCGCCCTCAGGTTGGGGATAAAATGTCCATTCTAGATTTCCCTCTTATATGTGAAATCTCCCCCATTTACCTCTACAAAGAGTCATATGAGAATGAGCAGAGAAGAGTCAGATTTTGCTTAAGATGAGTCAAATTCAGATCTTGGGCTTTATAGAAACATTTTGCTGGTGTCATATTATATTTTTATGGTTTTGTAATCTACACAACCGGAGATAATAAAGACATGAGCAGGGCCCTCACACTATTGTTTCCTTGGGACTATATTTTTACTCTCTTTACTCTTATTTGCTTTGTATATCTCCCCCATGTTATAGAAATAAACATTAATATGATAGACAGGGACTGGTTATTTATTAGCAGCTTACATCTGCATAATTCCCATAATTCCTCACCTTTGTAATAATAATATATTGTCTGTTATTATAAACATTGTCTATTAATCTGCTACAATGTATCAGTCTGGGGTCTGGACTGTTCCTCCTACAGATGATTGCATAGACTAGATACAATTGTAGCAGATGCTCAGCAGTGGAAAGTTTGGGGTCAGTACAGGCTTTTGGATGTAATTATGACTGTTACCGTTCACTTACAGCAATCAGAGATCTTAACATTGTAAAGAAAAAAGGTAAATGAAAATCTACAGAACTTTTTGTTTCCCTACAGAGCCCTGTAAATGGTGTAATCAGGATGGGGATTGGGGAGTGCGACCTATGATGTGTAAGTAGGGATCTACCTGGTACTGATCCGTGTATGATCTTTACAGTCCGTACTAACCCCCTATACAAGTATAATATCCATCAGATTATGATCTATAACACTGTAATACTATAATACCATCTACTATCCCCTGAGAGGTCCAGATTAGTAGATATAGATCCCTATTCACCTAGAGAGCAGTTATTTATACTACACCTGGACCTGTACACTTAGTAGCAGCAGGACTGTGAAAAATGTATTTATATTGCAGGATTCTAACTTCTAAATGCAGTTCAGGTGTGTCCTCACACTGCTGTGCTCTGTGCTCTCTGCAGCCAGTGATTGGTTTTGTCCCTAAGAGATGTGCAATCAGACCTCCGTGTATGTTGTTAGTAGCAGCAGGACTGTGAATATGGATTTATATTTCAGGATTGTAACTTTAGTGCATTGAGAGCAACAATATGGTGTCACATAGTTTTCAATTTCAGGATGCTAGTGCACTGAGGCTGCGTCCCCACACTGCTTTGCTTTACTCTACCCTGTTCCCTCTGTTTTGGTAAGTACTTTAACAACATGATTATGGTTCTTGTTGAATACTACAGCAATTAGTTAGCTGTAGGAGTTCAATGTAAAGAGCTAAGAGCACAGCAGTGTGAGGATGTGCCCAATTGCACTTGGAGAAGCTGCAATCAATTTTTCACAGAACCTTGTGGGTGTGGCTGATGTAGATGAAGTAACCGCCCCTGAGGTTCTCTACACTTTGTATTCCTCGGGAGAATGTTCTTATTCCATGGGATGTTGATATACCGCCATGTCAGATCTCGGGGGTCTACAGCCGAGCAGACGAGACCTTTCCTTTTCTTGTTTATTAGGTGTTAACCAGTTGGGGTGGAGATAATTACACGAGGAGCCAGAATATTACAATGTAATATTACGGTAGGTCACTAGGAGTAAGTGATGCGCGGTTTATTACTGCGGAGACAGATGGCGGCACATAACAAGCAGGCGTCACAGGGAAGCAGCCTCTTTAACCACCGATTTACATTAAAACACCATTTCGGGGAAGAGGAGGGGGAGGGGAGCACGAGATCCTCGTGTGGTAATCTGCTAAGGATGAAGATGCTCGCCATCTGTCCAGACATTGTGACCTTTGTGTTGCACAAGAATTGTTCCATCCATAACATTGGCGCGGGACGTGTATACAGCAAAATGTCACCATAACCTTCTACAAGTGTTTATGGCGCGGATGAGGAATGCGCTGCTGGACACAAACTGGAGGCAAAATCTACATGATGGATGAGAAGATGAGATTGTAGTCGTATTTACAGAATCAATCAGTGACCTATTACTTCAGGGCTGGTCACCCTGTCCTGACCTGACTAATATCACAAGAATGGACAGGTCACTGCCTCCTGCAAAATCAACAGACTCCTCTACTGCAGAGTGCTACAGACGAGCCTGCTTTTCTGTGCTGTGTGCCACATCCCCCTTCCTATTACATACAGAGTCCCGTCCTCATTTATATCACATGAGAAGACAGGTCACTGCCTCCTGCAAAATCAACAGACTCCTCTACTGCGGAGTGCTACAGACGAGTCTGCTTTTCTGTGCTGTGTGCCACATCCCCCTTCCTCCTGCCTCTTACATACACAGTCCAGTCCTCATTTATATCACATGAGAAGACAGGTCACTGCCTCCTGCAAAATCAGCACACTCCGGACACGTGGAGTAGCCTGCTTCTTACACATTGTAACTGTATCATGTATCATTCCTCCTTCCCTTCTGCCCAGGTCACACCCAGTCCAGTCCTTACTTACATGACATGGGTTGATAACTGCCTCCTTCATAATCAGCACATGAAGAGCCGCAGAAGAGCCAATACCTTACTCAATGTAACTGTACTATGGCTCCAAACCTTTCATCCTGCCCCTTTTTATACACAGTCCAACCCTTACTTACAGGTCACTGCCTGCTGCAAAATCAAAACACTCCTGACATGATATACTCTGGACTGCAGAAGAGCCGGCTCCTCACTAAAAATGAGTGCTAAAAATGGGTCTCCTGGTGACAGGTTCCCTTTAATGTAATTTTACCCCCTTCCTATCCTCATGTCTTCACTAAGTGGACAGGTCACTGCCTCCTGGAAAATCAACAGTCTCCTCTCCATCTACAATGTGATAGTGTCATGTGCCCTATAACTTCCTCCTGCCCCATTCAGTCCAGTCCTTACATCACACGAGTGGAGAGGTTATTTCTCTGCTGATATCATATCGTTGTGCCGCTCCCCTTCCCTTCCTTGTCACATACTATATAGTCCTCACTAATATCACATGAGAAACATCATTAACCTGATATCCTCTGTGCTGCAGATTAGCCGGCTCCTTATACAATATAACCACATTCCTTTACTCTTTACTACTCAATATATTTGCTGGTGCTTCCTTATATCACATTAGAGGAAAGGTCACTGCCTCCTGTAAAATCAGAACACTCCCCTCCTGAGTTACAGTGTGCTGCTGAAGAACTTTATGTTATTGTGCTACATCCCTTTCCCAAACCTGTAAAGCACAGTCCTGTCTTCACTTTCATTACATGAGGTCACTGCCTCCTACAAAATCAGAACACTCCCCTCCTGAGTTACAGTGTGCTGCTGAAGAACCTTCTCCTTCCATTATGTAATTGTGCTACATCCCTTTGCCAAAACCTGTAACACACAGTCCTGTCTTCACTACCATTACATGAGGTCACTGCCTCCTGCAAAATCAACACATTCCTGTTCTGAAGTACTTGCAGAGAAGCCTGCTCCTTCCATAATGTAACTGTCCCTTTCCATAACCCTATAACATAGTCTTGTCTTCACTAACATCAGGAGTGGACAGGTCACTGCCTCCTGCAGAATCAGCACAATCCTCTCCAGAAATCCTCTGTGCTGCAGAGTTGGCTGATCCTTACACGATATAAAAGTACAACACACTCTTCCTCCTATCCCTAAATGCAGACCTTTCCAATAGGTCCAAGAGCGTACAGGTCACTGCTCCCCACAGAGGTGCATCCTTCTCCTGACATCCTCTGTGCTGCTGGAAATTCTGCAACTTCCAAAGGACATAGAGGTGTCCTTCCTCCTATCTCTAGTTTCTACAGAATTATCCCCATTGAGGATATTTTAATATTAACCCTTCCTTGCCATAGTCCAGGAATGTTACATTAACCCCTTCACCAGGTTAGATCACAAGGTGTGTGACCATTAACCCCTTTACTACTTAAACTATGAAAAATCTTATCATGTGTATATAAGTGATAGAGGGGGGTCCATACATTGCTCATGCACAGGGGTGCTCAGCACACTCCTATAGAAAGTGCAGGGTCACCAGCAGCACAGAGGATTTCAGGATGTAGCAGGATCTGACAAATAATGGGGTTATTATGGGGTCAGTGCTTGGTGACTAGGGATGGGAAGCATAAGGGGCTCCCTCTAGGGCTTTGCAGGGCGTCTGCCCTGTTCTCCTCCGGTGTAAACACTAATCGTGTGGAAATGCTCTTTCCGGAGATCTGCGCGGATGGCGGCTTTGGAGGCTGCTGGATATAACAACAGTTAAAGGGATTAGCCTGCGCTCACTGGCTGACACACTTACATGTATGGGGCACACCAGACTACTGGGACACGGCGTTACATGACTGACGTGGGGAAAGATGGGAGATTCTTACTGACAGGGGAAGGAGAACTGATACAAATGTATCAACAAGTAACCAAAATAAAACATAAGAATATATTTCTCATAATATAACAATAAAAACCTATAAACTTCTAATCCGCTGTTACAGTCAGAGCCCTGACATCAGCAGGATTTAGGGTTCTCTGATCAAGGTCTGTGAGGACACGGGGGCAGAACTGGGGGAAATACTTGTCATTGTACTGGATAACTAATAGTATCTAGTACTATCACAGTCTACGAAAAACACCCCAAAAATGAAATAAAAGCACCATATGGTTCTCAGCAGATACTGCCACATGGTGCACCTTTAAGAAACTGCCATACAATGCCAACATAATACAAAATATACATAATATACAATGATGTTATAAATAATATACATAATATCATGCAGTGTTCACATTACTGCCATACAGTCCATCCATAATACTATATAATAAGTTCACACATTGCACAAAGGTTGGGTTCATATCAGGTTCTAAGAACATGTTGGGATTCTGATGTGTCCTGCCACTATATGTCAATGTAAATGCCCATTGTATATGTTGGGAGCTTACCTGACGTATATGCTGAGCGAATACATAAAACGAGATGTGAGCCCTAACTGGGAAAACTGGGGTGTTCTGAGGCAATTTAACCAAAGTCATAGCAAAACCCCTTCATATAGTAACTAAATAACTGACACACCAGGATCATATACTACCATATACTGTCATTGTCCATATCACTGTAGTACAGGGAACTCAAAATACTTCTGTAAATTCCTTTATTTATAAAGCGCACACAGGTTATGCAGCGCTGCACAGAGTTTCCTAAATCAGTCCCTGTCCCCAATGGGGCTCACAATCTAATCAACCTACTAGTATGTTTTGGAGTGTGGGAGGAAACCGGAGGACCCAAAGGAAAATCACTCAAACACGGAGAGAACATACAAACTCTTTGCAGATGTTGACCCTGGGACTTGAACCCAGGACCCCAGCGCTGCAAGGCTGTAGTGCTAACCACTGTAAAGCAATTTTATATCAAGACTTTACAAAGTAACAGAGACTGCATTATAGTGTCACAATGTATCCTTTATAATACTGCCACACAATACCCATAAAACACTGCCAAAGAGAGCCCACATTCACTTCCATACAGTCCATCCACAATATCACTAGATAATGTCAATCATGGGGTGCCTATATAATACCGTCATGCATTGCCTCCATGATACAGAGCCCTGTGATGTAATACTGCCAAAGAGAGCACACAATTTGCTGCCATACAGTGCCCTATGAAACCAACAATTACTATGCCTGTAATACTATCAACAGGTGCCCATATAATACTGCCATGTAGTGTCCCTATTATGCTGCCACATTATACCCATATAATACTGCCATGTAGTGTCCCTAATATGCTGCCACCTAATACCCATATAATACTGCCATGTAGTGTCCCTATTATGCTGCCACCTTATACCCATATAATACTGCCATGTAGTGTCCCTATTATGCTGCCACCTTATACCCATATAATACTGCCATGTAGTGTCCCTATTATGCTGCCACCTTATACCCATATAATACTGCCATGTAGTGTCCCTAATATGCTGCCACCTTATACCCATATAATACTGCCATGTAGTGTCCCTATTATGCTGCCACCTTATACCCATATAATACTGCCATGTAGTGTCCCTATTATGCTGCCACCTTATACCCATATAATACTGCCATGTAGTGTCCCTATTATGCTGCCACCTTATACCCATATAATACTGCCATGTAGTGTCCCTAATATGCTGCCACCTTATACCCATATAATACTGCCATGTAGTGTCCCTAATATGCTGCCACCTTATACCCATATAATACCGCCATTCAATGCTTCTATTATACTATTATCTATTAATTCCTATATTTGTATAGCGCACACATATTACGCAGCGCTGCACAGAGCTTGTCAGCTACTCTTTTGCTGTGTCAGATTTATCACTGTGATGATGAATTCTGGTGCAGTATAAGATTGTTGGTTCCTACTTTTCTGCAAGCCACGCCCCTTTTCTTGTGAAGCCACACCCATTTCCAAATACCACGCCCCCATAGTTGGAAAAACCTTTGTCTAAAATGCCTTGCGGCACATTTATCGTTTGTTTTTTGGACGCCAGGATTCTGGTGCAGGTGTGTTAATAATTTCCTCCCATCGTGTGCCAGTATCTGGGGCGATGCTGAAGAAAGTTTTCTTGGTAGATGGTGTCACAGGTCATAAGATGTTATAACTGCGAAGCCACTAATAGTAATATCTGACACTGCATAGCATGTGGTGGCACTTACCGTGATCTCATAGTCCTGCAATAATAGTGTTATTCCCTAAGAGAAAAGTAAATTAAAAAAAATCAAATAATAGTAAAAAATGTTTTTAATAGAATAATAATAAGAATAAAGTTATTAAAATTAAATCTTAAAAATTTTTTTAAAAGTAAATATTAATTTAAAAAGTTATTAAAATCAACCAATAAAACAAAAAATAAAATTGAATAGAATAAAAAAAATCCTTTGAAGACATCACATCTATGAGGTTATATGGGGAGACACAAGTCCCTGTAGATGACTGATGATAAGGAATCACATGACTGGCAGAAACCTAATGTAGTCCTACTATCCATATTACTTCCTATGGGGGCAGTGGGCTGTGGATGTGAAAGGTGCAAGCATCTCTCTGTGATATGGCGGTATTATTTATATATTGTACAACACATTATTACAGGACCTTTTTGGGAACACTATATGGTTTTGTTAAGTGTAGATTATGTTTTGGCATTATTTGCTGGAGCACTGGATGGTGGTATTATAGGAGCACTGGATGGTGGTATTATAGGAGCACTGGATGGTGGTATTATAGGAGCACTGGATGGTGGTATTATAGGAGCACTGGATGGTGGTATTATAGGAGCACTGGATGGTGGTATTATAGGAGCACTGGATGGTGGTATTATAGGAGCACTGGATGGTGGTATTATAGGAGCACTGGATGGTGGTATTATAGGAGCACTGGGTGGTGGTATTATAGGAGCACTGGATGGTGGTATTATAGGAGCACTGGATGGTGGTATTGTAGGAGCACTGGATGGTGGTATTGTAGGAGCACTGGATGGTGGTATTATAGGAGCACTGGATGGTGGTATTATAGGAGCACTGGATGGTGGTATTATAGGAGCACTGGATGGTGGTATTATAGGAGCACTGGGTGGTGGTATTATAGGAGCACTGGATGGTGGTATTGTAGGAGCACTGGATAGTGGTATTATAGGAGCACTGGGTGGTGGTATTATAGGAGCACTGGGTGGTGGTATGATAGGAGCACTGGATGGTGGTATTATAGGAGCACTGGGTGGTGGTATTGTAGGAGCACTGGGTGGTGGTATTATAGGAGCACTGAATGGTGGTATTATAGGAGCACTTGGTGGTGGTATGATAGGAGCACTGGGTGGTGGTATGATAGGAGCACTGGGTGGTGGTATTGTAGGAGCACTGGATGGTGGTATTGTAGGAGCACTGGATGGTGGTATTATAGGAGCACTGGGTGGTGGTATGATAGGAGCACTGGGTGGTGGTATGATAGGAGCACTGGGTGGTGGTATGATAGGAGCACTGGGTGGTGGTATGATAGGAGCACTGGATGGTGGTATTGTAGGAGCACTGGATGGTGGTATTATAGGAGCACTGGATGGTGGTATTATAGGAGCACTGGATGGTGGTATTATAGGAGCACTGGATGGTGGTATTATAGGAGCACTGGATGGTGGTATTATAGGAGCACTGGGTGGTGGTATGATAGGAGCACTGGATGGTGGTATTGTAGGAGCACTGGATGGTGGTATTATAGGAGCACTGGATGGTGGTATTATAGGAGCACTGGATGGTGGTATGATAGGAGCACTGGATGGTGGTATTATAGGAGCACTGGATGGTGGTATTGTAGGAGCACTGGATAGTGGTATTATAGGAGCACTGGGTGGTGGTATGATAGGAGCACTGGGTGGTGGTATGATAGGAGCACTGGATGGTGGTATTATAGGAGCACTGGATGGTGGTATTGTAGGAGCACTGGATGGTGGTATTATAGGAGCACTGGGTGGTGGTATTATAGGAGCACTGAATGGTGGTATGATAGGAGCACTGGGTGGTGGTATTATAGGAGCACTGGATAGTGGTATTGTAGGAGCACTGGATGGTGGTATTATAGGAGCACTGAATGGTGGTATGATAGGAGCACTGGGTGGTGGTATTATAGGAGCACTGAATGGTGGTATTATAGGAGCACTGAATGGTGGTATGATAGGAGCACTGGGTGGTGGTATTATAGGAGCACTGGATGGTGGTATTATAGGAGCACTGGATGGTGGTATTATAGGAGCACTGGATAGTGGTATTATAGGAGCACTGGATGGTGGTATTATAGGAGCACTGGGTGGTGGTATTATAGGAGCACTGGGTGGTGGTATTATAGGAGCACTGGATGGTGGTATTATAGGAGCACTGGGTGGTGGTAATATAAGAGCACTGGATGGTGTTATTATATGAGCACTGGATGGTGGTATTATAGGAGCACTGGATGGTGGTATTATAGGAGCACTGGATGGTGGTATTATAGGAGCACTGGATGGTGGTATTATAGGAGCACTGGATAGTGGTATTATAGGAGCACTGGATGGTGGTATTGTAGGAGCACTGGATGGTGGTATTATAGGAGCACTGGATGGTGGTATTATAGGAGCACTGGATAGTGGTATTATAGGAGCACTGGGTGGTGGTATTATAGGAGCATTGGATGGTGGTATTATAGGAGCACTGGGTGGTGGTATTATAGGAGCACTGGGTGGTGGTATTATAGGAGCACTGGATGGTGGTATTATAGGAGCACTGGGTGGTGGTAATATAAGAGCACTGGATGGTGTTATTATATGAGCACTGGATGGTGGTATTATAGGAGCACTGGATGGTGGTATTATAGGAGCACTGGATGGTGGTATTATAGGAGCACTGGATAGTGGTATTATAGGAGCACTGGATGGTGGTATTATAGGAGCACTGGATGGTGGTATTGTAGGAGCACTGGGTGGTGGAATTATAGGAGCACTTGGTGGTATTATAGGAGCACTAGATGGTGGTATTATAGGAGCACTGGGTGGTGGTATTATAGGAGCACTGGGTGGTGGTATTATAAGAGCACTGGATGGTGTTATGATAGGAGCACTGGATGGTGGTATGATAGCAGCACTGGATGGTGGTATGATAGGAGCACTGGGTGGTGGTATTATAGGAGCACTGGATGGTGGTATTATAGGAGCACTGGATGGTGTTATGATAGGAGCACTGGATGGTGGTATGATAGGAGCACTGGATGGTGGTATGATAGGAGCACTGGATGGTGGTATGATAGGAGCACTGGATGGTGGTATGATAGGAGCACTGGATGGTGGTATTATAGGAGCACTGGATGGCGGTATTATAGGAGCACTGGATGGTGGTATTATAGGAGCACTGGGTGGTGGTAATATAAGAGCACTAGATGGTGGTATTGTAGGAGCACTGGATGGCGGTATTATAGGAGCACTGGATGGTGGTATTATAGGAGCACTGGATGGTGGTATTATAGGAGCACTAGATGGTGGTATTGTAGGAGCACTGGATGGTGGTATTATAGGAGCACTGGATGCTGGTATTATAGGAGAACTGGATAGTGGTATTATAGGAGCACTGGATGGTGGTATTATAGGAGCACTGGATGGTGGTATTATAGGAGCACTGGATGGTGGTATTATAGGAGCACTAGATGGTGGTATTATAGGAGCACTGGATGGTGGTATGATAGGAGCACTGGATAGTGGTATTATAGGAGCACTGGGTGGTGGTATGATAGGAGCACTGGATGGTGGTATGATAGGAGCACTGGATAGTGGTATTATAGGAGCACTGGATAGTGGTATTATAGGAGCACTGGATGGTGGTATTATAGGAGCACTGGATGGTGGTATTATAGGAGCACTAGATGGTGGTATTATAGGAGCACTGGGTGGTGGTATTATAGGAGCACTGGGTGGTGGTATTATAGGAGCACTGGATGGTGGTATTATAGGAGCACTAGATGGTGGTATTATAGGAGCACTGGATGGTGGTATTGTAGGAGCACTGGATGGTGGTATTATAGGAGCACTGGATAGTGGTATTATAGGAGCACTGGATAGTGGTATTATAGGAGCACTGGGTGGTGGTATTATAGGAGCACTTGATAGTGGTATTATAGGAGCACTGAGTGGTGGCATTATAGGAGCACTGGGTGGTGGCATTATAGGAGCACTGGATGGTGGTATTATAGGAGCACTGGATGGTGGTATTGTAGGAGCACTGGATGGTGGTATTATAAGAGCACTGGATGGTGGTATTATAGGAGCACCGGATGGTGGTATTATAGGAGCACTGGATGGTGGTATTATAGGAGCACCGGATGGTGGTATGATAGGAGCACTGGGTGGTGGTATTACAGGAGCACTGGATAGCGGTATTATAGGAGCACTGGGTGGTGGCATTATAGGAGCACTGGGTGGTGGCATTATAGGAGCACTGGATGGTGGTATTATAGGAGCACCGGATGGTGGTATTATTTAGAACTGGATATAAGATTACTGTATTACTGTACACATCAGTCATCCATGAAGATCTAGGAGGTAGTAGGTGCACGAGTAATATACCATGGTATAAATTCAGCACTCAATTTTAGATCAATTACAAAACAACACTGATCGGCAATCCAGGAAGCAGAGCGAGGCGCTGACCCTTCCCAATGGGGTCGTCTTATTCGCCTTTCTAACCACCAGCAATCCGCTTTCTGAGGAAGGTGTTTTGACCGAAAAGTTAATATACCGTATGTAAATTGCCAATCGCTGTTGTTCCACTAAAGACTATTTGTAATTGAGTGCTGAGTTTATACCATTTATGTATAATTTGGTCTATGAATGGGGGTAGTATTTGAGTGATGTATGGCGGTATTATACTGCACTGCTATTACATGTCTCCAGGTATGGAGCTGGTATTTGGTCACTTGGTAATATTTATGTAATGTATGGCCGTACTGTTTAGTCACTAAATGTTTGTATAATCTGAGCTTCATATGGCAGGAGTATTTGGGCACTGAATGGTGGTAATACTTGAGCAGTATATGGCCGTATTACTTAGATCCTGGGCAGTATGGCTATTACATTGCCACTAGATTACTTTATGTAGGGATATTTGGTTGCTGTATTGTGGTATTTTTTGATCACTGTTGGGTGTTGTTTGGTCATTGTATGATGGTCATATTTAAGCAATATATGGCAGTATTATTTAGTCACTGAATGTTTGTATAATTTGAGCTTCATATGGAAGGATTATTTGGTCACTATATTGTGCTACGAGTTCAGCAGTCTGTGTGATTACAGAATGGTAGTACTATAGTGGGGTTTTTGATCACTGACTATTGCTATTATTTACTTACTGAATGGTATTATACCGTAATTTGAGTTGTGTATGGCAGTAATATTTGGTCACTAAATGGTGGTATTATTTTAGCATTGTACGGTTGTCTTGTCTGATCACAAAATAGGGACATTATTTGGCCCTTGTATTGCGGTATTACTTAGATCTTGCTATTGCATTACTTTATGTGTGGGGCTGGTATTTGGTCACTTTATAGCGGTATTATTTGATCACTGTGTTGTGTAATTATTAGTGATTGTATGGTAGTATTAGTAAGTCAATTTATTAGGTCACTTTAGGCAATATGTTGGAATTATTTGAGAATTATATGGAGATTATATGTACAGGACGTACCATTGATGTAGTTACTATATGGCGGTATTATTAGGTCACTATATGGTGCCATTATTTTAACAGTGCATTGCAGTAAATCAGCAGCAGAAATGTATCTTTTGTCTTGTCTGCAAAGTATTTCAGCCCCCTGTAGCGGTATATTGTAGGGAAACAGTAGTCTGATTGTGCAGAGTTGTCAGGACATGCTGGGGGTTGTACTTCCATAGAGGTTGCAGTTTTTATTTTGACCTATGACACTACTGGGAGGTTTGCCCGTCACTTTTATATGGAGATGGTAAAAAAATAGTGAAGATTGTTTCCTGTCCTGTGCTATTTCCCTGTAGAGAATTTTGCGGACAAGTTATCATCACGGAAATGTAAAGAAAAAAGTTTTTTGTGTTCAGTCGCTGAGATTTGTCTACGTTTCTTACGGTTTTCTATGTGTTTGGTGTCTGACTTGTAGATTCCCTGACTTGTGGCCTCTCCAGAAAATTCCAAAGAAATTGCTCATATCCACAAACGCTTGGAAATACATCCTGTTACTATAGAGTCCGGGGGAATTCCTGCCAATACAGTAATAATACCGCCCATAAGCAACATGACGTAAAGGTCCATTACCTCCTCCTTGTCCACCAGCAGCGGCTTCCCCTCCACTAGATTAAATTCCTGATGCTGCGTAGACATTTTGTGAGTCTGAAAAATACAAAAAATGACACAGATCAATATAAAGAAAGTGCAGAGTAAAAATATCAGCATTCACACACATTGGAGCGGGTTTACAAAACTGACTGCGCCAGTTTTCAGGCACAGTTTGCACATAAATGCAAGTATTTATGAAGTGACACAAAACTCTGCACCTAAAGGGGTGTCACATTTATATCGGAAGTCCAACTTTATTGTGGCACATGCAGGGTGTGCAAGTCTTTAATAATCTGGTGCACTCTGCTCATTAGTGACTGCACATAGGGGGACATTAATCATAGTCAGACTGTTTTGAGCGTCTTTTAACGCTAAAATCTGGCGCATCTCGTTAATTAGGCGCATTTATGCGCCATTTCTGGCTCACGGCAAAGTTCGGCACGTAGTGGTTTTGAGTCTCTGCGCCTTATCTGACATAGTGAGTGCGTCCTAAACAGATGTTTGCACGGGATCTATCACAAAAGTGCGCCTAAAAAGGCACAAAATAGGCGCAGAAAATGCACCTCCTCTGAGCAGCTGCACTTCCAAAAAACTTCCCTTTTCATTACTAAAAACATACATTTTAGGTTCCCAAATGAAGAATAACCTCTATGCAACATGGAAAATACTTCGGAGCAGTTTTAAAATGTAAAATTTCTCCAGTAACGACTTTATCATTGTCTATGGGATCATCTCTGGGAGTGATTATTGTCTTATTGTACAGATCTGAGAATATTATCAGTCTCCATTTCATGTAAATTACAATAAAAAGGGAAAAGACTCATTTCAGCAAGATTTTTTTTTTTTTTTTTTTTTACATCTCTGTCACTTTTAGTTCCTGCATTTGCATCATAATGATATTTTTTTTGTGCAGAGATGAAGTCCTGAACGTTCTGTCACATTTTCTCAGTCTCCTTTCATTATTGCTCACAAATGAGATCTAACAATTGCGCCAAATTTGGCGCTAATTTAGGCGCAAATGAATGGGACATGCGACAAATCCAAAGTGCATTTACTAAGGCAGAACCAGATCCATCATAGATCAGGAGCCAAAAAGAAGAGCAAACCAGGCGCAAAAACAGGCGAACCTGAGACCCACTATGATTAATGTCCCCCATAGTGCCCTACTGCCTCACTAATGATACATCTGGGTCATAGCTTTAATAATTCATGATGCATGTGCTTACAGTGCAGAACAGAACTGGCACCAATGCATTCAGAGACTCCTCTTATTGACCTTCATATGGTATTTTGCCTATGTGAAAGAATATGTCTACTATAATACTGCATCCTATGTACAAGAATATAACTACTATAATACTGTCCCCTATGTACAAGAATATAACTACTATAATACTGCCCCTATGTACAAGAATATAACTACTATAATACTGCCCCCTATGTACAAGAATATAACTACTATAATACTGCTCCCTATGTACAGGAATATAACTACTATAATACTGCCCCCTGTGTACAAGAATATAGCTACTATAATACTGCCCCCTATGTACAAGAATATCACTACTATAATACTGCCCCCTATGTACAAGAATATAACTACTATAATACTGCTCCCTATGTACAGGAATATAACTACTATAATACTGTCACTATGTACAAGAATATCACTACTATAATACTGCCCCCTATGTACAAGAATATAACTACTATAATACTGCCCCTATGTACAAGAATATAACTACTATAATACTGCCCCTATGTACAAGAATATAACTACTATAATACTGTCCCCTATGTACAAGAATATAACTACTATAATACTCCCCCCTATGTACAAGAATATCACTACTATAATACTGCCCCCTATGTACAGGAATATAACTACTATAATACTCCCCCCTATGTACAAGAATATCACTACTATAATACTGCCCCCTATGTACAAGAATATAACTACTATAATACTCCCCCCTATGTACAAGAATATCACTACTATAATACTGCCCCCTATGTACAGGAATATAACTACTATAATACTGCCCCCTATGTACAAGAATATAACTACTATAATACTGTCCCCTATGTACAAGAATATAACTACTATAATACTCCCCCCTATGTACAAGAATATAACTACTATAATAATGCCCCCTATGTACAAGAATATAACTACTATAATACTGCCCCCTATGTACAAGAATATAACTACTATAATACTGCCCCTATGTACAAGAATATAACTACTATAATACTGCCCCTATGTACAAGAATATAACTACTATAATACTGTCCCCTATGTACAAGAATATAACTACTATAATACTCCCCCTATGTACAAGAATATAACTACTATAATAATGCCCCCTATGTACAAGAATATAACTACTATAATACTGCCCCCTATGTACAAGAATATAACTACTATAATACTGCCCCCTATGTACAAGAATATAACTACTATAATACTGTCCCCTATGTACAAGAATATAACTACTATAATAATGCCCCCTATGTACAAGAATATAACTACTATAATACTGCCCCCTATGTACAAGAATATGTCTACTATAATACTGCCCCCTATGTGCAAGAATATAACTACTATAATACTGCCCCCTATGTACAGGAATATATCTACTATAATACTGCCCCCTATATACAAGAATATAACTCCTATAATACTGCCACCTATGTACAAGAATATAACTACTATAATACTGCCCCCTATGTACAGGAATATAACTACTATAATACTACCCCCTATGTACAGGAATATAACTACTATAATACTGCCCCCTATGTACAGGAATATAATTACTATAATACTGCCCACTATGTACAAGAATATAACTACTATAATACTGCCCACTATGTACAAGAATATAACTACTATAATACTGCTTCCTATGTACAAGAATATAACTACTATAATACTGCCCCCTATGTAAAATAATATAACTACTATAATACTGCCCCCTATGTACAGGAATATAATTACTATAATACTGCCCACTATGTACAAGAATATAACTACTATAATACTGCTTCCTATGTACAAGAATATAACTACTATAATACTGCCCCCTATGTACAAGACTATAACTACTATAATACTGCCCCCTATGTACAGGAATATAACTACTATAATACTGCCCCCTATGTACAAGAATATAACTACTATAATACTGCCCCCTATGTACAAGAATATAACTACTATAATACTGCCCCCTATGTACAGGAATATAACTACTATAATACTGCCCCTATGTACAAGAATATAACTACTATAATACTGCCCCCTATGTACAGGGATATAACTACTATAATACTGCCCCCTATGTACAGGAATATAACTACTATAATACTGCCCCCCCCTATGTACAAGAATATAACTACTATAATACTGCCTCCTATGTACAAGAATATAACTACTATAATACTGCCCCCTGTGTACAGGAATATAACTACTATAATACTGCCCCCTATGTACAAGAATATAACTACTATAATACTGCCCCCTATGTACAAGAATATAACTACTATAATACTGCCCCCTATGTACAAGAATATAACTACAATAGCAGAATAGTGAGTGCAGCTCTGGAGTATAATACAGGATGTAACTCAGGATCACTACAGGATAAGTAATGTCATGTATGTACACAGTGACTGCACCACCAGCAGAATAGTGAGTGCAGCTCCAGAGTATAATACTGGATGTAACTCAGGATCAGTACAGGATAAGTAATGTCATGTATGTACACAGTGACTGCACCACCAGCAGAATAGTGAGTGCAGCTCCGTAGTATAATACTGGATGTAACTCAGGATCAGTACAGGATAAGTAATGTCATGTATGTACACAGTGACTGCACCAGCAGCAGAATAGTGAGTGCAGCTCTGGAGTATAATACAGGATGTAACTCAGGATCAGTACAGGATAAGTAATGTCATGTATGTACACAGTGACTGCACCAGCAGCAGAATAGTGAGTGCAGCTCTGGAGTATAATACATGATGTAACTCAGGATCAGTACAGGATAAGTAATGTCATGTATGTACACAGTGACTGCACCACCAGCAGAATAGTGAGTGCAGCTCTGGGGTATAATACAGGATGTAACTCAGGATCAGTACAGGATAAGTAATGTCATGTATGTACACAGTGACTGCACCAGCAGAATAGTGAGTGCAGCTCTGGGGTATAATACAGGATGTAACTCAGGATCAGTACAGGATAAGTAATGTCATGTATGTACACAGTGGCTGCACCAGCAGCAGAATAGTGAGTGCAGCTCTGGAGTATAATACAGGATGTAACTCAGGATCAGTACAGGATAAGTAATGTCATGTATGTACACAGTGACTGCACCAGCAGCAGAATAGTGAGTGCAGCTCCGTAGTATAATACTGGATGTAACTCAGGATCAGTACAGGATAAGTAATGTCATGTATGTACACAGTGACTGCACCAGCAGCAGAATAGTGAGTGCAGCTCTGGAGTATAATACAGGATGTAACTCAGGATCAGTACAGGATAAGTAATGTCATGTATGTACACAGTGACTGCACCAGCAGCAGAATAGTGAGTGCAGCTCTGGAGTATAATACATGATGTAACTCAGGATCAGTACAGGATAAGTAATGTCATGTATGTACACAGTGACTGCACCAGCAGAATAGTGAGTGCAGCTCCGGAGTATAATACTGGATGTAACTCAGGATAGGTTTTAAAATTTTTATGTACCTCACATATAATTTCGGACATAATTACACGGCGGGGAAGGCTTTGAAGATGTGCAGTTGTCAGCAGATTCCTCACCTTTGCTCTATAACATTACCAGGTCTTGTGATCAGCCTTGTAAAGATATGAGGCGACTTGGAAGGAGCAGAGGGACACATTGTCCTGCGGGGGTTAATCATTACTCCTGGGATTATGGAATTGTATAATCCTGCACCCCCATTACTACCAGGACCTATACAGGGGCCATCGGGTGACTCCTTCCTATATAAAGATGCCAGTTCTGTCCCCTATAGATTATATTTGGGGGCTTTGTACAGAATATTTTGGAGTTCTGCAGCTTCATGTTACATCTCTGGTTACTTTGTAACATTTCACATAACTTTTACTTACTACAAGTTATTCAATAATTCTTCAGCCTCAAATCTGGGAAGTAAAGTAATGACGGATAAACTTCCCTTTCTCTAGTTTCTTTGTGTTTTGCAATCGTTTTCCAGAATTTGCTGACTCAGCAGTAATTAACTATTAATACTTAACGTGGCTAAACCAGAAAATAATATGAATATAAGAAACCTACAACATCAATGAAAGGGAAATTACTGATTGTTAATATTATAAAATTTGGTATAAAAATCATAGATTTCCTACTGTTGCAGGTCCAGCTCCATCCTACAGATGGCGCCAGTGCACTGACTGTTAGAACAGATTTGGGGCTTATTAGCTGTTAGATGATGAGGCCACGTGTTTAGGGCTCATTCACACCCTAGGTTTTTCACAAATCTTTCCAATAAAATATCACATGACCTTGATGACCTTGAAGAGAAATTAAAGGATCACTGTGGGGTCATGGTCTGTTCTTCCAAAGCCCTGGATCATAGGGGGCGGAGCATGACACAAGGTGTCACAGAACGCCAAAGACAGAGTCACGCCCCTTACAGACATCAGTCACAACTCCTGACAGGTGAGGTTAGTTGCCGCAGTGCATTGTGGGAGCATGTGATTTTGTGGTTATTACTAGCTCCCTGCTATTATACTTTTATAAGGATCGCTGCTTGCAGTAATCATTGTTGTTGATATTAAACCCATAAAGACATAATATTTGCCATCACTGAGGGTTTGTTACAATTGTATCCAGTTTACGTAAATTCTCTTTATTGAGCAGGTTCCGCTGTCTGATTACTAAGAGTTTGTTACAATTGTATTTAGACATTCAGAATCCAATTTCTTGATGCTGAAGGTTTGTTACACTTGCATCTGGTTTACTCAACCTCTGTGTGGCCACCATCTATTACTGCTGGGGATTTGTTACAATTGTATCACATCAACCCAACCTATGGCCTAAGCAGTTTGGAATACTGACTGATACATTTTACCTGCACTGGTACATTGTAGCAAACTATCAGGGGCAGGGAAAAGGTTTATGCTGCCCAGCACTCTGACACCTTGTACATATCATTAAAGGGAACCTGTCACCAGGGACCTCATTTTAACTAAAGACAGGCTGCAGAAGTGTATTACCCCTGCATTGCACATCTGCCTTTCTGCATTCTCTAAGCATTTGCATTACAATATAATTGTGTCTTATAACTTACCTTGCACCCTGACAGCATCCTCTGTGTAGTCACAGGGGTTGGGCTTTGGTTTGGATGCATTTCAAAAAACAACATGTGACTTGTCTGTGCTGCAGACTCCTCAGCTCTGAGCCCCCACCTTTGTGTTCCTGTACAGCTCCTCCCTCTCCCACTGATGTCAGCTCATCAGACTGTGTGACCTATGTGAAGGTGGACAGAGGAGCTGTACAGGGGTACAAAGGTGGGGGCCAAGAGCTGAGGAGTCTGCAGCACAGACAAGTCACATGTTGTTTTTTGAAATGCATCCAAACCAAAGCCCAACTCCTGGGACTACACAGAGGATTCTGTCAGGATACAAGGCAAGTTATAACACACAATTATATTGTAATGAAAATGCTTAGAGAAAGCATCAAGACATATTTGCAACCAGGTGTAAAGGGCTTCTGTAACCCGTCTTTAGTGAAAATGAGGTCCCCGGTGACAGGTTCCCTTTGAGAGCCGAAAGACACTTTTTGCTACTGCATGACTGAATGAGTTGGAATACAAACTAGTACATTTTATCTTCACTGCTACATTGTAACAAAACATTGGTACAGGATATATATTTCTGCCTTTACTATACTGAGACCAGGAAGTAAGAGTTCTCCCTATGGAGACTTTGCCCATTATGGCTGCCATATAGGTGTGTGGAGACTTATAGCCATTGGTGCTCCACTAGGGGATTCTGGGAAATATGCAAATACATTTCCCAAAGTGGGAAATGGAAAACAATGCCTCCTTTTGCTGAGCCCCTCTACTATACTGAATGAGCTGGAATACAAACTAGTAGATTTTACCTACACTGCTACATTGTCACAAACAATCCTGCAAACAGCTTTTGTTACGCTACGCTCCCGCACCCACATAAACGTCTATTCTACACTGATACATTGTAGCAAATTGTAAGGACAGGTAAGATTTTGCTGCTACTGGATACCCAAAAAATGTGTTTAATCTGCACTGATACACTGTAGCAAAGTAACAGGCAAGAGAACCCTGTGAGCTAATGCACTGACGTCTAAACTGCACTGATACATTGTAGCAAACTATCAACTATGGACTAAGTTTCCATTCATAGAGGAGACAGACTGGAGAGTTTATTTCCAAAACTTCAAGCTTCATTTACAAGAAACTTTCCTATAGACAAGTTTAACTATTCAGTAGTCCCTTTAAATGGCTGACAACAGAGAATAATAGATAGTATCCCACTACACAGTAGATGGGAGATGCAGCGCCTCTTTAATATCGGTGGTTGTATGCAATGCCCCGTCCTTGCCTGGCACAGCAGGGGTGATGCCCAGTAGGTGGCAAAGCTACACATAAAGAGTGTTGGTGGCTAACACGTCTTTACTACGCGAGTATCTTTTGTTTACGCCGCCATAGACGTGTATGGATCTCCGAAATATATGGTCACTGCAGGCCACCATACATATAACCCAAGCAGACCTCAGAGATGTAGCAGAGCTGAGACTGTTCTCCTATATATATAGAATATTAGAATATTTCCATAAACTCTGCTACATGATACAAAGTATTTAAGATTAAGACAACTTCAGCTCTGCTACATCTCTATATCTAAATGATGCAACAATGTTGTAGTCCAAGTATAGATGTAGCAGAGCCGAGTCTCCCATACTTTACAAGTAGATTTACGTAGGACTGCTGGAAAGCTATGTCTGCTTAACTAAACAAGGCAAGGTACAGGGCAACATTGTTGCCACTAATGATGGATGCAATTGATGTAAAAATGTCAAATTAGCAAGTAGATTTACATAGGACTGCAGGAAACTCGAAGATCGGTTAAAGACAATTTCAGCACTGCTACATCTGTGTATATATACAGGGCAACAGACTTGCAGATAATGATATTTGTAGTTTTGTTATATAGATGCTCCTGGGCTTTGTAGTTCCACTGCTGTTGTGGTACTACAAGTCCCAGAGTGCACAGTGTCTGTTGGGTGTTATAATCCCAGTATATCTGCTCCTTAGTAGGCGTCTGAGGAACCACAAATCCCAGCAACTACAGTGTCTGATGAATAACTCCTACTCCCACTTTCCATATAAACGCTGGGACTTGTAGTTCTCCAGGCCACAGCCACCCCCTGCCTGGAGGACTTACCTCTCACAGATGTTTCCCCAGATGCTGCTTCCTCTCTTGCAGAGTTTTTTTTTTCACTAATCCGTGCAGCAGAGAGTGGGGGGTTATATGGGATGGAGCTGCTCCACCCCAGGGCTGAGCGGGGTGTGGAGGGGGCAGGATGGGCACGCCTCGTACACAGCATCAGCATGGAGCACAGAGCTGATGTGCACACTCGCACGTCACTGCTACTTCAGCTCAGATGTAGCAGAGCTCAACCGCTCATTAAACCTGGACACATAATAGACCTATGTGCTGTGCCAAATAACAAACTCAGCCCTGCTACAACTATATTATATCCCACAATATACAGTTACATAGTAGTTGGTCCATCACCCAGCTTTCCTGAACAGTCCTGTCTATCACCCAGCTTTCCTGAACAGTCCTGTCTATCACCCAGCTTTCCTGAACAGTCCTGTCTATCACCCAGCTTTCCGGAACAGTCCTGTCTATCACCCAGCTTTCATGAACAGTCCTGTCTATCACCCAGCTTTCCTGAACAGTCCTGTCTATCACCCAGCTTTCCTAAACAGTCCTGTCCTCTTATACAGGTACAAGCAGCATAAGGTGGTCGACCACACCCTGTGACCGTGTTGCCCATCACCCAGATTTTTGCGAAACAGATATTTAGAATATTATAATAACATGAGGAAGTCGTCTTTTACAGAGAGTCATGTTCTAAGGACAAACTTCTAATGTAAAGGGAACCTGTCAGCAGTTTTATCAGCCATGGAGATATAATATAATATTATAATAATAATAATAATATAATTAAAATAATAATGATATAATAATCTTTATTTAAATAGCACCATCATATTCCGTAGAGTTTTCCACTCATATTGTTATAATTATAACTTTGTAGCAGCAGGACTGTGACAATTGGATTTACATTCCAGGATTGTACCTTTTGCAAGTGCATGGGGGGAGAGTTCTCACACTGCTGTGCTCTTAGCTCTCTGCATTCATCTGCAATGCAGCCTCTTAAGTAAAAGCCCAAGTAAGTATCCAGTTTAATACAACGGAAGTTGTAGAACAGGCGGAGTTGATCGTGAACAGCTCATTGCAGAGAGAGCTAAGAGCACAGCAGTGCGAGGAGGCTTTCTCAGTGCAGATAGGGAAGCTACAATCCGAGAATATATATGCATTTATCACAGTCCTGCTGCTACAAACAACATATGCAACAGTATGATTACACATCTCTCTAGGTGCAATACATGACACGGTCTGTAGAGAGCACAGAGCACAGCAGTGTGAGGACACACCCCCAGTGCGCCTATTAAAGCTACAATCCTGGAATATAAATCTATATTTAACAGTCCTGCTGCTACTAACAACAACACACAAATGTATGATTACACATCACTGGCTGCAGTCAGATGATCCCTCTGATCTTAATTCTACCTAATATTAAAGGTATTAAAGGTCAGAGAATAGAATCTTTTGTCCTGATAATTTGCTACAATGTATAAACGCAAATAAAATGTATCAATCTTCATGTTTTTTTATTCGTAACCCTTCACTTTACAAAGTATCACCGCACTGTGATAACTGATTCCCACTAAGTGTCCCATAAGAAATCAGTCTATTGGTCAATGACTCCTTCTTTGTGTGACCAAACCATTGCATCAAGAAATCTATTTTCTTCTCAGAGTTACTTCAACTATATCTTAGACGACCTCTTAATTCTCAGAGCTTAAATCTCCTCTTATATCTCAGAGCTTAGACCTCCTCTTATATCTCAGAGCTTAGACCTCCTCTTATATCTCAGAGCTTAGACCTCCTCTTATATCTCAGAGCTTAGACCTCCTCTTCTATCTCAGAGCTTAGACCTCCTCTTATATATCTCAAAGCTTAGACCTCCTCTTCTATCTCAGAGCTTAGACCTCCTCTTATATCTCAGAGCTTAGACCTCCTCTTATATCTCAGAGCTTAGACCTCCTCTTATATCTCAGAGCTTAGACCTCCTCTTATATCTCAGAGCTGAGACCTCCTCTTATATCTCAGAGCTTAGACCTCCTCTTATATCTCAGAGCTTAGACCTCCTCTTATATCTCAGAGCTTAGACCTCCTCTTATATCTCAGAGCTTAGACCTCCTCTTATATCTCAGAGCTTAGATCTCCTCTTATATCTCAAAGCTTAGACCTCCTCTTCTATCTCAGAGCTTAGACCTCCTCTTATATATCTCAAAGCTTAGACCTCCTCTTCTATCTCAGAGCTTAGACCTCCTCTTATATATCTCAGAGCTTAGACCTCCTCCTATATCTCAGAACTTACACCTCCTCTTATATCTCAGAGCTTAGACCTTCTCTTATATCTCAGATCTTAGACCTCCTCTTGTATCTCAGAGCTTAGACCTCCTCTTATATCTCAGAGCTTACACCTCCTCTTATATCTCAGATCTTAGACCTCCTCTTGTATCTCAGAGCTTAGACCTCCTCTTATATCTCAGAGCTTAGACCTTCTCTTATATCTCAGATCTTAGACCTCCTCTTATATCTCAGATCTTAGACCTCCTCCTATATCTCAAAGCTTAGACCTCCTCTTCTATCTCAGAGCTTAGACCTCCTCTTATATATCTCAGAGCTTAGACCTCCTCCTATATCTCAGAGCTTACACCTCCTCTTATATCTCAGAGCTTAGACCTTCTCTTATATCTCAGATCTTAGGCCTCCTCTTCTATCTCAGAGCTTAGACCTCCTCTTATATCTCAGAGCTTAGACCTCCTCTTATATCTCAGAGCTTAGACCTCCTCTTATATCTCAGAGCTTAGACCTCCTCTTATATCTCAGAGCTTAGACCTCCTCTTATATCTCAGAGCTTAGACCTCCTCTTATATCTCAAAGCTTAGACCTCCTCTTCTATCTCAGAGCTTAGACCTCCTCTTATATCTCAGAGCTTAGACCTCCTCTTATATCTCAGAGCTTAGACCTCCTCTTATATCTCAAAGCTTAGACCTCCTCTTCTATCTCAGAGCTTAGACCTCCTCTTATATATCTCAAAGCTTAGACCTCCTCTTCTATCTCAGAGCTTAGACCTCCTCTTATATATCTCAGAGCTTAGACCTCCTCCTATATCTCAGAGCTTACACCTCCTCTTATATCTCAGAGCTTAGACCTTCTCTTATATCTCAGATCTTAGACCTCCTCTTGTATCTCAGAGCTTAGACCTCCTCTTATATCTCAGAGCTTACACCTCCTCTTATATCTCAGATCTTAGACCTCCTCTTGTATCTCAGAGCTTAGACCTCCTCTTATATCTCAGAGCTTAGACCTTCTCTTATATTTCAGATCTTAGACCTCCTCTTATATCTCAGATCTTAGACCTCCTCCTATATCTCAAAGCTTAGACCTCCTCTTCTATCTCAGAGCTTAGACCTCCTCTTATATATCTCAGAGCTTAGACCTCCTCCTATATCTCAGAGCTTACACCTCCTCTTATATCTCAGAGCTTAGACCTTCTCTTATATCTCAGATCTTAGACCTCCTCTTATATCTCAGATCTTAGACCTCCTCTTGTATCTCAGAGCTTAGATCTCCTCTTATATCTCAGAGCTTAGACCTCCTCTTATATCTCAGAGCTTAGACCTCCTCTTACATCTCAGAGCTTAGACCTCCTCTTATATCTCAGAGCTTAGACCTCCTCTTATATCTCAGATCTTAGACCTCCTCTTATATCTCAGATCTTAGACCTCCTCTTATATCTCAGATCTTAGACCTCCTCTTGTATCTCAGAGCTTAGATCTCCTCTTATATCTCAGAGCTTAGACCTCCTCTTATATCTCAGAGCTTAGACCTCCTCTTATATCTCAGAGCTTAGACCTCCTCTTACATCTCAGAGCTTAGACCTCCTCTTATATCTCAGAGCTTAGACCTCCTCCTATATCTCAGAGTTTAGACCTCCTCTAATATCTCAGAGCTTAGACCTCCTCTTATATCTCAGAGCTTAGACCTCCTCTTACATCTCAGAGCTTAGACCTCCTCTCCTATATCTCAGAGCTTAGACCTCGTCTTCTATATCAGAGCTTAGACCTCCTCTTATATCTCAGAGCTTAGACCTCGTCTTCTATATCAGAGCTTAGACCTCCTCTTATATCTCAGAGCTTAGACCTCCTCTTATATCTCAGAGCTTAGACCTCCTCTTACATCTCAGAGCTTAGACCTCCTCTTATATCTCAGAGCTTAGACCTCCTCTTATATCTCAGAGCTTAGACCTCCTCTTATATCTCAGATCTTAGACCTCCTCTTCTATCTCAGAGCTTAGACCTCCTCTTATATCTCAGATCTTAGACCTCATCTTATATCTCAGATCTTAGACCTCCTCTTATATCTCATAGCTTAGACCTCCTCTTATATCTCAGAGCTTAGACCTCCTCTTATATCTCAGATCTTAGACCTCCTCTTATATCTCAGATCTTAGACCTCCTCTTATATCTCAGAGCTTAGACCTCCTCTTATATCTCAGAGCTTAGACCTCCTCTTATATCTCAGAGCTTAGACCTCCTCTTATATCTCAGAGCTTAGACCTCCTCTTATATCTCAGAGCTTAGACCTCCTCTTATATCTCAGAGCTTAGACCTCCTCTTATATCTCAGAGCTTAGACCTCCTCTTATATCTCAGATCTTAGACCTCCTCTTGTATCTCAGATCTTAGACCTCCTCTTATATCTCAGAGCTTAGACCTCCTCTTATATCTCAGGGCTTAGACCTCCTCTTATATCTCAGAGCTTAGACCTCCTCTTATATCTCAGAGCTTAGACCTCCTCTTATATCTCAGAGCTTAGACCTCCTCTTATATCTCAGAGCTTAGACCTCCTCTTATATCTCAGGGCTTAGACCTCCTCTTATATCTCAGAGCTTAGACCTCCTCTTATATCTCAGGGCTTAGACCTCCTCTTATATCTCAGAGCTTAGACCTCCTCTTATATCTCAGAGTTTAGACCTCCTCTTATATCTCAGAGCTTAGACCTCCTCTTATATCTCAGAGTTTAGACCTCCTCTTAGATCTCAGAGCTTAGACCTCCTCTTATATCTCAGAGCTTAGATCTCCTCTTACATCTCAGAGCTTAGACCTCCTCTTACATCTCAGATCTTAGACCTCCTCTTATATCTCAGAGCTTAGACCTCCTCTTTTATCTCAGAGCTTAGAGCTCTGCTTATATCTCAGAGCTTAGACCTCCTCTTATATCTCAGAGCTTAGACCTCCTCTTAGATCTCAGAGCTTAGAGCTCCTCTTATATCTCAGAGCTTAGACCTCCTCTTATATCTCAGAGCTTAGACCTCCTCTTATATCTCAGAGCTTAGACCTCCTCTTACATCTCAGAGCTTAGACCTCCTCTTACATCTCAGATCTTAGACCTCCTCTTATATCTCAGAGCTTAAACCTCCTCTTTTATCTCAGAGCTTAGAGCTCTGCTTATATCTCAGAGCTTAGACCTCCTCTTATATCTCAGAGCTTAGACCTCCTCTTAGATCTCAGAGCTTAGAGCTCCTCTTATATCTCAGAGCTTAGACCTCCTCTTATATCTCAGAGCTTAGACCTCCTCTTATATCTCAGAGCTTAGACCTCCTCTTATATCTCAGAGCTTAGACCTCCTCTTATATCTCAGAGCTTAGACCTCCTCTTATATCTCAGAGCTTAGACCTTCTCTTATATATCTCAGATCTTAGACCTTCTCTTATATCTCAGATCTTAGACCTCCTCTTATATCTCAGAGCTTAGACCTCCTCTTATATCTCAGAGCTTAGACCTCCTCTTATATCTCAGAGCTTAGACCTCCTCTTATATCTCAGATCTTAGACCTCCTCTTGTATCTCAGATCTTAGACCTCCTCTTGTATCTCAGATCTTAGACCTCCTCTTATATCTCAGAGCTTAGACCTCCTCTTATATCTCAGAGCTTAGACCTCCTCTTATATCTCAGAGCTTAGACCTCCTCTTATATCTCAGAGCTTAGACCTCCTCTTATATCTCAGAGCTTAGACCTCCTCCTATATCTCAGAGTTTAGACCTCCTCTTACATCTCAGAGCTTAGACCTCCTCTTATATCTCAGATCTTAGACCTTCTCTTATATCTCAGGGCTTAGACCTCCTCTTATATCTCAGAGCTTAGACCTCCTCTTATATCTCAGGGCTTAGACCTCCTCTTATATCTCAGAGCTTAGACCTCCTCTTATATCTCAGATCTTAGCCCTCCTCTTCTATCTCAGATCTTAGACCTCCTCTTATATCTCAGAGCTTAGACCTCCTCTTATATCTCAGAGCTTAGACCTCCTCTTATATCTCAGAGCTTAGACCTCCTCCTATATCTCAGAGTTTAGACCTCCTCTTACATCTCAGAGCTTAGACCTCCTCTTATATCTCAGAGCTTAGACCTCCTCTTATATCTCAGAGCTTAGACCTCCTCTTATATCTCAGAGCTTAGACCTCCTCTTACATCTAAGAGCTTAGACCTCCTCTTATATCTCAGAGTTTAGACCTCCTGTTATATCTCAGAGCTTAGACCTCCTCTTATATCTCAGAGCTTAGACCTCCTCTTATATCTCAGAGCTTAGACCTCCTCTTATATCTCAGAGCTTAGACCTCCTCTTATATCTCAGAGCTTAGACCTCCTCCTATATATCAGAGCTTAGACCTCCTCTTACATCTCAGAGCTTAGACCTCCTCCTATATATCAGAGCTTAGACCTCCTCTTACATCTCAGAGTTTAGACCTCCTCTTATATCTCAGAGCTTAGACCTCCTCTTCTATCTCAGAGCTTAGACCTCCTCTTCTATCTCAGGGCTTAGACCTCCTCTTATATCTCAGAGCTTAGACCTCCTCTTATATCTCAGGGCTTAGACCTCCTCTTATATCTCAGAGCTTAGACCTCCTCTTACATCTCAGAGCTTAGACCTCCTTTTATATCTCAGGGCTTAGACCTCCTCCTTAAGCTCAGAGTTTAGACCTCCTTTTATTATTTCAGGGTTTAGACCTCCTCTTACATCTCAGAGCTTAGACCTCCTCTTATATCTCAGAGCTTAGACCTCCTCCTATATCTCAGAGCTTAGACCTCCTCTTATATCTCAGAGCTTAGACCTCCTCTTATATCTCAGAGCTTAGACCTCCTCTTATATCTCAGAGCTTAGACCTCCTCTTATATCTCAGAGCTTAGACCTCCTCTTATATCTCAGATCTTAGACCTCCTCTTGTATCTCAGATCTTAGACCTCCTCTTATATCTCAGAGCTTAGACCTCCTCTTATATCTCAGAGCTTAGACCTCCTCTTATATCTCAGAGCTTAGACCTCCTCTTATATCTCAGATCTTAGACCTTCTCTTATATCTCAGAGCTTAGACCTCCTCTTATATCTCAGGGCTTAGACCTCCTCTTATATCTCAGAGCTTAGACCTCCTCTTATATCTCAGAGCTTAGACCTCCTCTTATATCTCAGAGCTTAGACCTCCTCTTATATCTCAGAGCTTAGACCTCCTCTTATATCTCAGGGCTTAGACCTCCTCTTATATCTCAGAGCTTAGACCTCCTCTTATATCTCAGGGCTTAGACCTCCTCTTATATCTCAGAGCTTAGACCTCCTCTTATATCTCAGAGTTTAGACCTCCTCTTATATCTCAGAGCTTAGACCTCCTCTTATATCTCAGAGTTTATACCTCCTCTTAGATCTCAGAGCTTAGACCTCCTCTTATATCTCAGAGCTTAGACCTCCTCTTACATCTCAGAGCTTAGACCTCCTCTTACATCTCAGATCTTAGACCTCCTCTTATATCTCAGAGCTTAGACCTCCTCTTTTATCTCAGAGCTTAGAGCTCTGCTTATATCTCAGAGCTTAGACCTCCTCTTATATCTCAGAGCTTAGACCTCCTCTTAGATCTCAGAGCTTAGAGCTCCTCTTATATCTAAGAGCTTAGACCTCCTCTTATATCTCAGAGCTTAGACCTCCTCTTATATCTCAGAGCTTAGACCTCCTCTTACATCTCAGAGCTTAGACCTCCTCTTACATCTCAGAGCTTAGAGCTCCTCTTATATCTCAGAGCTTAGACCTCCTCTTATATCTCAGAGCTTAGACCTCCTCTTATATCTCAGAGCTTAGACCTCCTCTTACATCTCAGAGCTTAGACCTCCTCTTACATCTCAGATCTTAGACCTCCTCTTATATCTCAGAGCTTAAACCTCCTCTTTTATCTCAGAGCTTAGAGCTCTGCTTATATCTCAGAGCTTAGACCTCCTCTTATATCTCAGAGCTTAGACCTCCTCTTAGATCTCAGAGCTTAGAGCTCCTCTTATATCTCAGAGCTTAGACCTCCTCTTATATCTCAGAGCTTAGACCTCCTCTTATATCTCAGAGCTTAGACCTCCTCTTACATCTCAGAGCTTAGACCTCCTCTTACATCTCAGATCTTAGACCTCCTCTTATATCTCAGAGCTTAAACCTCCTCTTTTATCTCAGAGCTTAGAGCTCTGCTTATATCTCAGAGCTTAGACCTCCTCTTATATCTCAGAGCTTAGACCTCCTCTTAGATCTCAGAGCTTAGAGCTCCTCTTATATCTCAGAGCTTAGACCTCCTCTTATATCTCAGAGCTTAGACCTCCTCTTATATCTCAGAGCTTAGACCTCCTCTTATATCTCAGAGCTTAGACCTCCTCTTATATCTCAGAGCTTAGACCTCCTCTTATATCTCAGAGCTTAGAACTCCTCTTATATCTCAGATCTTAGACCTCCTCTTGTATCTCAGATCTTAGACCTCCTCTTGTATCTCAGATCTTAGACCTCCTCTTATATCTCAGAGCTTAGACCTCCTCTTATATCTCAGAGCTTAGACCTCCTCTTATATCTCAGAGCTTAGACCTCCTCTTATATCTCAGAGCTTAGACCTCCTCTTATATCTCAGAGCTTAGACCTCCTCTTATATCTCAGAGCTTAGACCTCCTCTTATATCTCAGATCTTAGACCTCCTCTTGTATCTCAGATCTTAGACCTCCTCTTGTATCTCAGATCTTAGACCTCCTCTTGTATCTCAGATCTTAGACCTCCTCTTATATCTCAGAGCTTAGACCTCCTCTTATATCTCAGAGCTTAGACCTCCTCTTATATCTCAGAGCTTAGACCTCCTCTTATATCTCAGAGCTTAGACCTCCTCTTATATCTCAGAGCTTAGACCTCCTCTTATATCTCAGAGCTTAGACCTCCTCTTATATCTCAGAGCTTAGACCTCCTCCTATATCTCAGAGTTTAGACCTCCTCTTATATCTCAGAGCTTAGACCTCCTCTTATATCTCAGATCTTAGACCTCCTCTTCTATCTCAGATCTTAGACCTCCTCTTATATCTCAGAGCTTAGACCTCCTCTTATATCTCAGAGCTTAGACCTCCTCTTATATCTCAGAGCTTAGACCTCCTCCTATATCTCAGAGTTTAGACCTCCTCTTACATCTCAGAGCTTAGACCTCCTCTTATATCTCAGAGCTTAGACCTCCTCTTATATCTCAGAGCTTAGACCTCCTCTTATATCTCAGAGCTTAGACCTCCTCTTATATCTCAGAGCTTAGACCTCCTCTTACATCTAAGAGCTTAGACCTCCTCTTATATCTCAGAGTTTAGACCTCCTGTTATATCTCAGAGCTTAGACCTCCTCTTATATCTCAGAGCTTAGACCTCCTCTTATATCTCAGAGCTTAGACCTCCTCTTATATCTCAGAGTTTAGACCTCCTCCTATATATCAGAGCTTAGACCTCCTCTTACATCTCAGAGCTTAGACCTCCTCCTATATATCAGAGCTTAGACCTCCTCTTACATCTCAGAGCTTAGACCTCCTCTTATATCTCAGAGCTTAGACCTCCTCTTCTATCTCAGAGCTTAGACCTCCTCTTCTATCTCAGGGCTTAGACCTCCTCTTATATCTCAGAGCTTAGACCTCCTCTTATATCTCAGGGCTTAGACCTCCTCTTATATCTCAGAGCTTAGACCTCCTCTTACATCTCAGAGCTTAGACCTCCTTTTATATCTCAGGGCTTAGACCTCCTCCTTAAGCTCAGAGTTTAGACCTCCTTTTATTATTTCAGGGTTTAGACCTCCTCTTACATCTCAGAGCTTAGACCTCCTCTTATATCTCAGAGCTTAGACCTCCTCCTATATCTCAGAGCTTAGACCTCCTCTTATATCTCAGATCTTAGACCTCCTCTTATATCTCAGAGCTTAGACCTCCTCCTATATCTCAGAGCTTAGACCTCCTCTTATATCTCAGATCTTAGACCTCCTCTTATATCTCAGAGCTTAGACCTCCTCCTATATCTCAGAGCTTAGACCTCCTCTTATATCTCAGAGCTTAGACCTCCTCTTATATCTCAGAGCTTAGACCTCCTCCTATATCTCAGAGCTTAGACCTCCTCTTATATCTCAGAGCTTAGACCTCCTCCTATATCTCAGAGCTTAGATCTCCACCTATCTCATCCCAAAGTTAAGACCTTCTCCTATACTTCAGAGCTTAAACTTCCAGAGGTCCACCAAAATATCAGAGGCTGAACCTCAGTAGAAAGCTCAGAGATTGGAATTCCTTTTAGCTCTCAGAGTTTCGGCCACTGCTATATCTCTAAAGGGGAGCTTCCACCTACACCGCAAAGTTTAGATTCCACTTTGATCTGAGTTTGGACCTCCACCGTTATCTCAAAGGCTGGACATCCATTTTATTTCTTTGAGGTTATCTTAGAAATTGGACCTCCATATGGATTTCAGAGTTGACACCTCCATCTAAGGCTACATTCACACGGCCGTTGCCCGCCCGTACCGTAGCGGGCAACGGCAGTGCACGGGGAGAGGAGGAGGAGGTGAGCGCAGCTCACCCCCGCTCCTCTCCATAGGGATGTATGGCGCACGGCACCATATTACGGGAAAATATAGGACATGTCCTATCTTTTTCTGGGGTACGGAGCAGTACGATGCCGCACCTGTGCGCCCCTATATCTATGACCACATTCTTTATAATATAATGTTTATAGATATGAAAAAATACTGAGTCTGGATGTGACTACCTCTGACCAGTCCTGAGAATCTGTTATGGGTTTCATATGGGTTTTATTTGATGTTTGAGTCTCGGGTCGTCTCTGCGGGGTCTCCCACTACCCTTCGCATTATGTTCAGATTTGGCAACTTTTGATGAAGTTTACAAATGGATGAACTGCTGTCGGTCTGGCCGAGGTCCCGAGCATTCCCAAGCAGTGGGACATCTTCTGGACCGCAGGAACTTATTACAGCTCAGCCATCAGGAGGATTTATCAGACTTACAGAAATTGTGGTCGTTAATGGTAATTAGAGGACGTAAAAATACTAAGAGAAAAATAACAGGGGCCCTAATCACATAATAGAAGATCTGGTCTACAATAGTATAACACGCTACAAACAACATACCAATAAAAGTGCCATAAGGTCAATCAACCAATCAGATGTGTTGACTTGGCTCACATGACCCATTACCTATAGAATCATTCATTAGACCTTTCCTTGTGGACCCCCCTTCTTTTGTGGATAGGTGATAAAGACCACCGCCCACCGGCTTGTGTCTCCTCTGTGGCATCTCATAGATGGTCAGGAGATCTGTCTGGTGATATCTGATGAAGGATCATCTCACACTCTGGAGGCCCCCAGATGTGATTGCATGGACAGTGCATTGGTTTCAATGGGAACAGTGTAATACCTCATTCCTCCAGTGGTGGCACTGCAGAGTAATTGATCACTTCCTGTTCGGAGGTGATTGCTGGAGGTCACAGGATCGGGACTTCCTGTTAGACCCTTTGTAACGAGGTTACTCTGCACTCCACCCTGCTGACTGTTTCCCATGATTCTGACTTTGCTTTGATTATCAGGTTAAGCAGAAATAATATATTACAGAAATACATTATCAACTCCTTCATGCTGCATTTGTCAAAAAACATCATGAGACGCCTTGATGACTGTGAACATCGTCCGTTTATTATCCTTGAAGAATTGAAGAACTCGACATGTGATCTTCCATAGACTTTAATATCGCTGGAAATGCTTTGGAATTACTTTCCATGTAACTTGATTGCTTAAATGTAGGATTTTCATGAGATAATGATGTCTTAAAGGGATCTGTCAGCAGGTGTGCAGTACTGTAGGCAGGTATTGCCCCTGGAGAGATGTGTAATCAGACCTTTCTGTAAGGTTTTTGTAGCAGCAGGACTGTGATATATGGATTTATATTCCAGGACTTTTGCTTCTTCAAGCGCATTGGAGGCGTGTCCTCACACTGCTGTGCTCTGTGCTCTCTGCAGCCAGTCCTTGGAGAGATGTGTACTCACACCTTTGTATATGTACATAGTAGCAGCAGGACTCTGAAATATAAACTGTGAATATCAACGATTTATATTCCAGGATTGTAGCTTCTCCAAGTGTACTAAAGACATGTTTTAACACTGCTGTGCTCTGTGCTCTCTGTATTGAACTGCTCCGCAGCATCTTCCCTATATTCTGTATGAAAGCTGTAATAAGCTTCAGACTTGATATTACAGCAGCCACTCAAAGAAGAGGAGATTGGTTGTGGAATGGCTCAATGCACAGAGAACAGCAGTGTAAGAAGATGCCTTGAGTGAACTTGGAGAAATTAAAATAAAAACCTGTTCTATAAATTTTTTAATTTTTCACAGCACTGCTGCTACTAACAGCTTTCACAAAGGTATGGTTACACATCTTTCTAGGAACAATACCTAACAATAACTGCAGAGAGCACAGAGCACAGCAGTGTGAGGACACACCTCCAGTGCACTTGAAGAAGCAAAAGTCCTGGAATATAAATCCATATTTCACAGTCCCGCTGCTACTAACAACATACACAAAGGTCTCTCCAGGGACAATAACTAACACTGGCTGCAGTTTACATGGTCACAGCTGCTGACAGGTTTCCTATAAGTAATAATTAACTACAACTTATATTAGGTATTGGTCCACCTTGTGGAAATTGAGAATGTAGATTCCCTTAGCTATCCATGATCTCCAAAAGAAGAACCAATTTCAATACCTTACAAGTAACTGTGGGGAAAAAACATATGTGATATAATAATAAAGGGGGGTCACTACCACATTGCATCCTGCCCTGCACTGATGAGGGGCACAATCTCCGCACAGTCTGCTGATCTCTGCTGTGACTCATAGTCATGTTCATAGTTGTTCCTCCAACAAGTCAACAGAGAGGATCCAGTTTTCTGAAGAATCCCCTATAGATTCCGGATAAACGTGTATGACCAGGGCGCCGGCCGGGATAGTAAATCTTGTGTGTACTGAGGGGCAGCCTGGGGGAGGGGAGAGGAACTGAAGAACAAATAGAGGCAACAATGTCAGTGTCTTCAAGTTTCTGGAGAATTTTGTCTTTAAAGGAAAACCATGATGATAAACCCGGGCCACCCAATCATAGATCCAGGCACCGGGACTGTGGTATCTTCTTATATTTGTTATCCATACCCATCTAAAATCAACTCTGGGTGGCTCTGGGGTTGTTGCCAAAGCCTCTTCATGTTGTAGCATCATGGGCCGTTACACTGTGGCCTCCTTCCTTCTAAAAATCACACTGTGGGGAGTGTAACGAGTGCCCCTCCATGCTGGTGCTGCACAGGCTGTAACACTGTGCAGGAGCACTTCCCCCTTCTACTGTGTGAGATGATGGCAGGCAGAGGGAGCAGGGTGTGCTAAGGGAACAGGGGCAGGGGAGACAGTGTAACAGCCTTTGAAGCTACAGCACTGACGGACTCTGGTTCCCAGCACACTTCTTTGGCTCATTAGCATAATTGTAAAAGTCGATTTTAGAAGGAATGAGGTCATGTATAGCAAATATAAGAAGATTACCATAGTCACGGTGCCTGAATCTAAAAAAAAATAGTCTGTGGTTTATCAGGAGGGATTTTGATGGGAGATTTACATTTATAGCGAAATAATGAGACCTAGAATCTATGAATCTTCTCCTGATGGTGGGAATGTCCCTAGTATTATACCTTAGACAATTTAGACATAAACCTTGTCTAATGCAACAGCACTCCAGAGCTTTAACAGCCGCTGCCTGACATTGTGCTTTCAGAGTGTGATCTACGACCCAAGTCCTTCTCTAGAAGTTTTTTATGGTGACCAATAGATAAGACGCCTTATGTTCGGCCCATGGTACCTGCCCAGAACCTGAACATGATAATATTTAGCTTGAGATCTTGTTTTTCTCGGCCGCTCTCTATAAGTAACATATTACATGATGATTCACGTGCCGTTTGTGGTTTCCTGCCTCTTCCTGATGTTTGTAGTTGATGTTTTGCTTAGTGCTGTGGATTGTGCCTCCGTTGCATCAGACCGTAGGCGGAGATGTGGATTTCATTGAGTCTTGTGACTCTTCACCACCAGTGACTTATGTAAACTGAAGGAAATATCAAAGCTGATGGTTGGCCTCGGCAATAGAGGTGCGATACCATCGGCTGGGATTGTAGAGATCGTCCAACTATCCCTGGAAGACGTCCTCCTATGTTGTCGCTACCCGACCCTAAGGATGACACAAAAGCTCCTCTACAAGACTAGATCCTAGCATTTGTATGTGGCATATAGATGACCCTGGTATGACTGCGGTGTACGCCCGATGGGTTACGGAGGGTGCACCTGGACTGGTGGAGGATGTTTGAGGCCCTAATTTATTGTTTGTTTTACTGTTTTGGATATTCTGTGTTTTTATAGTTCTGAAGTCACAGCTGGCGGAAAAATGAAGATCTGAGATTGCTGCTTTGCTCGTCTGGCCGACTTGCCATCTGGGAGTCCAGATGGGTATAGTATCACCAGGACATCTACCACCCGGATGAAGTATTGTAAACCAAGCACACTGACATACTGATGTGCGCTCCCTCTTTCAGGATATGCTCTTCTTTTAGCTTTATATGCTTTGTTTTTAAGAAAACACAGCTTTGAGAATTATGCAAATTAGTCTGAGGGGCTCCAGGCTCCATCAACATCTATGTAGCAATATGGTTGCATAATTTTATAAACATTTTTTCTAAAAACCAGGGAATAAGAAGCTAAAAGAAGAGCCGATCCTGCCAGAGGGGGCGCACACCAGTATGTCAGTGCGCTTGGTTTACAATCCTACATCCTGGAGGTAGATGTCCTTTCAGTATTCTTAGTTTTTAGTATTTATCCACCACATTTACAAAATAGAAAAATAAACACATACTTTGAAGGGTCCACTGTAGTTACAGTATTGGCTCCTCAATCTCTAGGTGGTTCTAGTCCCATCAGACCTGATGTACATTGTGTATGTGATGATTGAGCTAATGAATGAATGGCATGAGATTTCAGGGGTCAGAGATTGACCAGAGACACAAAAAGGGAGCTGCTACTGGAAACGTGTGGAATAAGAGGTTTATACATGGATTTTGCCCATTTTATTCTCAAATCTTGGAAACTCCCTTTAAGCCTGATCCAATTGCAACCTATATTTATTATTATTATTATTATTATTATCAGCCCATGAAAACCATGCACTGGTCCAAGTAGTGACAGAGCTTAGGTTGGGTCTAGGTTTTTGGAACTGATCCCCCACCCCAAGGATGGATCACGGTTGCTCAGTGGTTAGTACTACAGCCTTGCAGTGCTGGGGACCTGCGTTCAAGTCCCTTCCAGGTCAACATCTGCAAAGAGTTTGTATGTTCTCTCCGTGTTTGCGTGGGTTTCCTTTGGGTCCTCCCACAGTCCAAAACATACTGGTAGGTTGATTAGATTGTGAGCCCCAATTTGGTAAGTTCTGCGCAGCGCTGCGTAATCTGTGTGCAGATCCATAGAAGATGATGGTTTCATCCATATGTAGTGGCCACAGCAGAAAACCTCAGCTCAGCATCTATTCAATCCTATGGGAGCCGGCAGAGTTTTAGTAATTTGGTGCGGCCAAGAATGGGTCAAAGTTGAATTCCCAGATGGTCATTTTTGGAGTTGTAGCTTTGCAAGTTCTTCTGTAATTAATACTTGGGACACTGGATTGGATATATTAGCCAACCTTTTAGAATTAAGGTAAATTACGTCAGATTTTGACCCAGATCCTAATAAAAAACACCAATCTCTACCTTGACCAGAAAAAACTATACACTTGAAATAGATCTCTATCCCAGTATGTTTGAAGGTAGACCTAGATCCTACTGGAGGAGGTCTAATTAGCATACGTTTTCCCATGGAGCATCGGCAATGGGTGGTTTCCTCAAGGAGAAGTAGAATCCCCTGAAATCTCAATGTCTCACCCTCCAAACTAACTCCGGTTCTGTCTTCAGTGACCTGTAAACCTCAGGTTGTAAACAGTAAACTGGTCTGTCGTCCTTGTGACCGGGCGCGAAGCCAGAGGACAGAAAAATGTGCAGCGCAATGGCTGATTAATCAGGGACTATCAGGATGGAAAGCCATAGAGGTAATAGAAGCCCGGACGGACGCTCACACTGTTTACTAGAATAAAGAGCAGAGAAAATGACTTCCCCGCAGGGGATGGAAAGAAAAACATGTTTCTCTCCCATACAACAGGTTCTGTCACGGCTATGGGACGCCGTGTGACTGGAAGACTTGTTGTCGACGAGGTCTCTGCATAGTTTTCTTGAATGTTTTATCTACAGTAAGAAGGAAAGCCAAAATATTGTTATGGGTGGTATTTGTGGGAATGCGGAGATAATTATGTGATAATTGCACATTTTTTACATACTTGTTAAGGTGTTCCTGGTGGACACAAACAATTTGGCATTTGTAGGTTTTATTCCTTTATTTTGAGTTATAATCACCAGACAACAAGAACCGGGGAAGCAGAGCTCAAAACCGCAAGTCTGAAGCTCCAAACCAATGGCCATCAAAAATGGAACACTAAACCAATGGACACCGAGGCTGAAGCACTAAAGCAATGGACACCAAGGCTGGAGCACTAAACCAATGGACGCCGAGGCTAAAGCATTAAACCAATGGACACCGAGGCTGAAGCACTAAACCAATGAACACTGAGGCTGAAGCACTGAACCAATGGACACTGAGGCTGAAGCACTGAACAAATGGACGCCGAGGCTGAAGCACTGAACCAATGGACACCAAGGCTGGAGCACTAAACCAATGGACACCGAGGCTGAAGCACTAAACCAATGGACACCGAGGCTGAAGCACTAAACCAATGGACACCGAGGCTGAAGCACTAAACCAATCGACACAAAAGCTGGAGCAGTAAACCAATGGACACCAAGGCTGAAGCACTAAACCAATGGACGCCGAGGCTAAAGCACCAAACCAATGGACGCTGAGGCTAAAGCACTAAACCAATGGACAACAAGGCTGAAGCACTAAACCAATGGACACCAAGGCTAAAGCACTAAACCAATGGACACCGAGGCTAAAGCACTAAACCAATGGACGCCGAGGCTAAAGCACTAAACCAATGGACACCAAGGCTGAAGCAGTAAACCAATGGACACTGAGGCTGAAGCACTAAACCAATGGACACTGAGGCTGAAGCACTAAACCAATGGACACTGAGGCTGAAGCACTAAACCAATCGACACAAAAGCTGGAGCACTAAACCAATGGACACCGAGGCTGAAGCACTAAACCAATGGACACCAAGGCTGAAGCACTTAACCAATGGACACCGAGGCTGAAGCACTAAACCAATGGTCACAAAAGCTGGAGCACTAAACCAATAGACACCAAGGCTGAAGCACTAAACCAATGGACACAAAAGCTGGAGCAGTAAACCAATGGACACCAAGGCTGAAGCACTAAAATAATGGACACCGAGGCTGAAACACTAAACCAATGGACACCAAGGTTGGACCATTAAACCACTGAACACCAAGGCTGCAATGCTAAACAATTGGATACCAAAACTAAGTTAATGGAGACCCAAGCTGGAGCATTAGGGCTTTTCACACCAAGGCTGGAGCACTAAACCAATGGGGACCCAAGCTGGAGCACTAAACCAATGGGGACCCAAGCTGGAGCATTAAGCCACTGGACATCAAGGCTGGATCACTAAACTGCTAGACAGTAAGGATGGGGCACTTAACTACTGGACATCAATGCTGGAGCACTAAACCCCTGTGCACCAAGGCTGTAGCTGTGAACCAATGAACACCAGGACCGGAGCACTAAACCACTCTTGTCCAAGGCTGGAGCACTAAACCCTGGACACCAAAAGTTGGAGTGCTAAACCACTGGACACTAAGGCTGGGGCACTAAACACTTATAATAAAGGACTGGAGATCTAAAAGACTCAACAGACTGGAGACTGGGGCACTAAATAACTGGAAATTAAGGATTGTAAAATGGAATCACTGGGCACCATGAACTTGAGCACTAAACTCCTGGACACCATAAATTAGAGCATTCAAGCAACGGGAACCAAAGACTTAAGAACTGGACCTCAGGATACCAAGGAATGTTGCACTAAACCACTGAACACCAATGATTAAACAACAGGACATCAAGAATATGAACACAAAATGACTATATACCAAAGAAAGGAGCACAAAATAACTGGAAATTAAGGATCAGAGAACTAAATTACTGGACACCAAGGACTACGGCACCAAACTCCTGGACACCAGAGATTAGAGAAATGAGCTACTATTCACCAAGGATTAAATTATTTAACCACTGGAGACCAAAGACTGGAAAACTAAATCCCTGAACTCCAAGAACTGAAGAACAAAACCACTCAACATCAAGGACTTTAGAACTGAACCATTAGACACCAAAGGATAGAAAACTGAATCATCAACTGGAGCATGAAAGCACTGGACACCAAGGTCCATAGTTCTACCCATACACCAAGACCTGAGCACTGAGGTACGAGGTGAAGCATTAGACATCAAAGACTACAGAACCAAAACATTAGGCACCAAGGACCTAAGACATACACCATTGGACATTGAGGACTGGAGAACTATACTATGAACACCAGGGACAGAGACAATGAACCACTGAACATCAGAGACTGAAGAACCAAACCACCATAAGGCAAGACTCAGCTCGTAAACCAGTAGACACCAAGACCATAAATACTGACCACTGGGGGTCAAGCCCAACCCTGGAGAATCAAAAGAGAAAACTTCTTAATTTGATGAATAGAAAGATGATTATCATTACCATGGTGACGTCTCCTCCTTCTGTGCTACAAAGAAAGTTCCTATTCTTGTGTTTCTTGCCCCGAGGAGTCTTAAAGTGACCTGTAATGGAGCTTTGGCCACTCGTGTCCCTCATTACCACTCCGTAGCTCCGTATACATTGTATCACTTATTAACCAGCAAGGATAATAATTTAGTGCTCATCAACATTGTAGCCTTGGAGCTACTGACTTCTAAGAATCAAAGACTTTGGAAGGAGATCATTTCCTTCATACACACTTGGACGCACGTGTGATTGTTTGGGGAAGTCAGGAGGAAACTAAAGGAGGATTCCTCGGCGGATGAAGGGGTTCTCCATTTTGGAACTTACTTTGTTTTGTTGTCAAGATTTTTTGATTACAAACTGATCAATAATTCTTCCTTTTCCTGACCTACCGTGATCATAAGGAATCAATTTCCCTGCAGCACCCCCACAGGTGCCATCGGGTATTACACAATGTCCATTCACATCAATTGGTTTATTATGTAGTGAGAAGAGTCCTCCAGAACAAAATATACTCTTTGTAGTATCTCTAAACTATGGACAAGAAGGTCCATGACTGCATATGCCCATCTAAAAATGTAACTGCCACTTCCTATACTGTACAGAACATATGGGCTGTGCTGTGTTCAGAGAAGAAATCTGTGAAGTACATCACTGCACCAGAGTGCTCCAAGTGCAGCCACAATCCTGGAATATAATTCCATATTTCACAGTCCTGCGGCTACTAGCAACATACACAAAGGTTTGATTACACAGCGTTCCAGGGACTGTGCTCAACACAGTCTGCAGAGAGCACAGAGACAACAGTGTGAGGACAGGGTCCTGCTGCTAGTAATAAAATACACATAAGTTTTGGTTACACAGCTCTCTAATGACAATAGTTAATACTGGCTACTAAGACCACAGCGCACAGCAGTGTGAGGACAGACACCCATTGCACTTGGCATATTACATCTATATACATATATCACAGTCCTGCTGCTACTAACATACACAAAGAGGACACATCTCTCCATGCACAATAAATATCACAGAGAGCACAGAGGACAGCAGTGTGAGGACACAGACCTGCTGCTACTAAGAACATACACAAAGGACTGATTACACATCTCTCCAGGGACAATGCATAACACTGTCTGCAGAGAGGACAGAGCACAGCAGTGTGAGGACACAGTCCTGCTGCTACTAACAATACAATACATTACACTGGCTGCAGTATTATATGGTCACTCCAGCTGCAAAGTTTTTTCTTTTGGAAACATTTTATGTAAGAGAATTACGTTTACTCGAAGAAATTTTAGAATCAAATATGTAATTTAGATGTAGAGAGAGAATTGTCTAGAAGCATCAGGTGCCGTGCTGGGGTCAGACGCCGGGTCGTGTTCTGATCAGAGAGGACGCGGCCTCGCTCTACAACTAATTAATTCCACAATAACCTTTAGTAACACTGGAGTTCTCTCCGCAGTGCGCGTTACACGCCTGGATACACCTTGGCTGCGGCCGATGTCTCACTTGCAGATTAGATTTGGAACTCGCATTTTAACAAACTTACAAAATACTTGTTGCTTGCTCACCCTCAAATTACTGAAGTCATGTGACCCCTGTCTGGGTAATTAGCCGTGCCCTCCAGCGCTAGGACTGGTGTCATTGGAAGAGTCACCCATGGGGGGGGGTGAGGGGTCATACATATAGATATAGGGATGAGGACGTGCAGAGAACAACTGCAATAAAACATATTATACTGACATGTCCACATTTATCAGGAATGTTCATTTCTAACCATCTTTCAAAAATCTATCCATCTATCTATCTCACATTTATCTATCTCCTATGTATCTATCTATATCTATCTATCTATCTATCTATCTATCTATCTATCTATCTATCTATATCTATCTATCAATCTCATATCTATCTATCTATCTATCTATCTATCTATCTCATATCTATCTATCTCCTATCTATCTCATATCTATCTATCTATCTCCTATCTATCTATCTATCTATCTATCTATCTCCTATCTATCTCCTATCTATCTATCTATCTATCTATCTATCTCATAACTATCTATCTATCTATCTATCTATCTCCTATCTATCTATCTCCTATCTATCTCATATCTATCTATCTATCTATCTATCTATCTATCTCCTATCTATCTATCTATCTATCTATCTATCTATCTATCTATCTCCTATCTATCTATCTATCTATCTCATAACTATCTATCTATCTATCTATCCCATATCTATCTATCTATCTATCTCATAACTATCTATCTCATAACTATCTATCTATCTATCTATCTCATATCTATCTATCTATCTCATATCTATCTATCTCATATCTATCTATCTATCTATCTATCTATCTATCTATCTATCTCCTATCTCCTATCTATCTATCTATCTATCTATCTCCTATCTATCTATCTATCTATCTATCTATCTATCTATCTATCTCCTATCTATCTATCTATCTCATATCTATCTATCTCATATCTATCTATCTGTCTATCTATTTATCCAAATATATCTTATGTATATTACTATGTATCTTTTCTCTAGCTATCTATTGTAAAGAAAAGGATAGAACGCCAAATGAAAGAAAAAAATCTGATTCTATGATCTATTGCGCTATTATATAGCAATATCTCTATCTATCAGTTTACCCATCTATCTTTATCATCTCTTTTAATGTAATCCAAAGAAATGGGTAAATGTCCAAATAGTAAGTAAAAATAGATAACATCCTCCCTGTCTATCCTGCTATTACTAAGCTTTATCTGTGTTTATACAATGACATTTGCTCAATTATTCAAACACAAAACAATAGAAATACAGACATAAGATGGACTGATGGATTGGAGAGATAGACAGACAGATACATAGATAGAGAGATTGATATTTTTTACCCATAATAGTGAAACAAACTTAAGTTGGACATTTTAATGAAACAGATTAACATTCATTAAGCAAAATGTTACAATGGGTCAATAGCAGAATAAATAATCCTGCCCCGGGCTCTTACCTGGTCACTTTCCATCTTCCACACTTTGATCATTCCCTCCTCCTGTGTTGCTGGTTGTTAGAAGGCATAAAGTGGTCACACCAGAGTGTCACCCGCAGCACAGAGGACATAGGGAGTAAGAGGCTCATCATCCTGCGCAATGATCCAATGAGGCTTTCCTACTGGCGCTAATACACACATGGGATTAGGTAGAATCATATCAGTAATCCGCCATGCCTGACCATTGTATTCCACACACCTGCCATAGGACAGACTGCACAAATAAGATTACACCTACAGGGGAGACCAGCGCATAATTAGTTAATAAACTTCAGCTATTTCCAGCTACTCTGCCCATATGTGTTGTCACCTAGAATTACACCGACCATATAATAATCCATTGGGATATTGCAGCTCCGAAGCCTTAAAAATGGTTGAAGTATATGTAACACAGTACAACTACAGGATAAGTAATGTCATGTATGTACACAGTGACTGCACCAGCAGCAGAATAGTGAGTGCAGCTCTGGGGTATAATACAGGATGTAACTCAGGATCAGTACAGGATAAGTAATGTCATGTATGTACACAGTGACTGCACCAGCAGCAGAATAGTGAGTGCAGCTCTGGAGTAAAATACAGGATGCAACTCAGGATCAGTACAGGATAAGTAATGTCATGTATGTACACAGTGACTGCACCAGCAGCAGAATAGTGAGTGCAGCTCTGGGGTATAATACAGGATGTAACTCAGGATCAGTACAGGATAAGTAATGTCATGTATGTACACAGTGACTGCACCAGCAGAATAGTGAGTGCAGCTCTGGAGTATAATACAGGATGTAACACAGTACAACTACAGGATAAGTAATGTCATGTATGTACACAGTGACTGCACCAGCAGCAGAATAGTGAGTGCAGCTCTGGGGTATAATACAGGATGTAACTCAGGATCAGTACAGGATAAGTAATGTCATGTATGTGCACAGTGACTGCACCAGCAGAATAGTGAGTGCAGCTCTGGAGTATAATACAGGATGTAACACAGTACAACTACAGGATAAGTAATGTCATGTATGTACACAGTGACTGCACCAGCAGCAGAATAGTGAGTGCAGCTCTGGAGTATAATACAGGATGTAACACAGTACAACTACAGGATAAGTAATGTCATGTATGTACACAGTGACTGCACCAGCAGCAGAATAGTGAGTGCAGCTCTGGAGTATAATACAGGATGTAACTCAGGATCAGTACAGGATAAGTAATGTCATGTATGTACACAGTGACTGCTCCAGCAGCAGAATAGTGAGTGCAGCTCTGGGGTATAATACAGGATGTAACTCAGGATCAGTACAGGATAAGTAATGTCATGTATGTACACAGTGACTGCACCAGCAGCAGAATAGTGAGTGCAGCTCTGGGGTATAATACAGGATGTAACTCAGGATCAGTACAGGATAAGTAATGTCATGTATGTACACAGTGACTGCACCAGCAGCAGAATAGTGAGTGCAGCTCTGGAGTATAATACAGGATGTAACTCAGGATCAGTACAGGATAAGTAATGTCATGTATGTACACAGTGACTGCACCAGCAGCAGAATAGTGAGTGCAGCTCTGGGGTATAATACAGGATGTAACTCAGGATCAGTACAGGATAAGTAATGTCATGTATGTACACAGTGACTGCACCAGCAGCAGAATAGTGAGTGCAGCTCTGGGGTATAATACTGGATGTAACTCAGGATCAGTACAGGATAAGTAATGTCATGTATGTACACAGTGACTGCACCAGCAGCAGCATAGTGAGTGCAGCTCTGAAGTATAATATAGGATGTAACTCAGGATCAGTACAGGATAAGTAATGTCATGTATGTACACAGTGACTGCACCAGCAGCAGAATAGTGAGTGCAGCTCTGGGGTATAATACAGGATGTAACTCAGGATCAGTACAGGATAAGTAATGTCATGTATGTACACAGTGACTGCACCAGCAGCAGAATAGTGAGTGCAGCTCTGGGGTATAATACAGGATGTAACTCAGGATCAGTACAGGATAAGTAATGTCATGTATGTACACAGTGACTGCACCAGCAGAAGAATAGTGAGTGCAGCTCTGGGGTATAATACATGGGATGTAATGAGGAGGTCATGTATGGGACCCAGCAGTGATCTGATAATGATGAGTTACCCTCAGGCTGACATGTGGTTCTGGTAGACAGACACCGGATCCTCCAGCACATGATGTACAGTAGTGACATTAGTCCTATTAGCGGCACTTCCTGACAGATGGTGCTGTAATAAAGACACGATTCTGTGCAGTTACATTATGATGATGGTGATAAATTTAAATATTATTTATGATTCACTTTGATTTTCTTACATTTAAAGGGATCACAACTGGAGGAAAATTGTTCCTTTAATAGAAGTCCACACAGATAACAGTGTTGAACCTGAGAACACCAAGACCTATATGTTGCAGGGGATGGGGTCAGCACGGCGGTTAAGTGGTTAGCATTACAGCCTTGCAGCCCTGGGGTCCTGGGTTCAAGTCCCAGGGTCAACATCTGCAAAGAGTTTGCATGTTCTCTCCGTGTTTGCGTGGGTTCTCCGGTTTCCTCCCACACTCCAAAACTTACTGGTAGATTAGATTGTGATCCCCATTGGGGACAGGGACTGATTTATAAATAAAGGAATTATTATTATTAGTCTCTTGTGTTCTCTCTGTGATCTGTCCTGGTTACTGCCTCTCCCTACATGTCTGATGGAGGCAAAAGGGACCAAGACCTCAATGGAGAATCAGACCCACAGAGCAGGTCAGTCCTGGCTACACTGAGGCTTCCAGGTGATAGAAGGAGAAATGGAGAAGATTCTCCTGTGCTTCCTGTGTGCAGTGTATGGGAGACATGATAGCAGCCGGTCCCCAGCCTCCAGCTCTGAGACACCGGAGAATTACACATAGAGGCTGCAGAGGGGAAAACTGCTAAACACTGAAGGAGTAGAAATATAATAGTCAGAAATCAGTCACTACCCAAATACACAACTAGGACCAGTGATTTATATGAGATTAGATGCAAAAAGCTGTCACTGTACAAGAGTCTTATTCTTACATACTGCAGATATACAGCTAGATAGATAGGAGATAGATAGATATGAGATAGATAGATAGATAGATAGATATGAGATAGATAGATAGATAGATAGATAGATAGATAGATAGATAGATAGATAGGAGATAGATAGATATGAGATAGATAGATAGATAGATAGATATGAGATAGATAGATAGATAGATATGAGATAGATAGATAGATAGATAGATAGATAGATAGATAGATAGATAGATAGATAGATAGGAGATAGATAGATAGATAGATAGATAGATATGAGATAGATAGATAGATAGATAGATAGATAGATAGATATGAGATAGATAGATAGATAGATATGAGATAGATAGATAGATAGATAGATAGATAGATATGAGATAGATAGATATGAGATAGATAGATAGATAGAATATAGTTGTCTTTTTACACATCCCACCTGTTTTACTGTGCCATAGGTTTGCCACCATTGCCTTAGACCATCAAGAAGCTAAGATTTCGTGACTCAGTTTGGCCACTACATAAATAATGGACTGTCTGTCTTGGCCTAATTTTAATGGCTTGTGGGTAAATTCAGCGGCCATCCTTCTACCATCTTTAGATAGTAATCCAATAGGAAATCTTCCCCAAAGTTCTCATTCTTTGTTATGATGGTTAAGACTAACAAAAATGCGATGAAGACGGAATAGAGGAGATTGCGTGGGTTTCCTCTGGGTCCTCTGGTTTCCTCCCACACTCCAAAACATACTGGTAGGTTGGTTATATTGTGAGTCCCATTGGGGACAGGGACTGATTTGTCATGCTTTGTGCAGCGCTGCGTGCGCTATATAAATAAAGAATTATTATTATTATTATTATAGGAGATGGATAGATAGGAGATGGATAGATATGGGATAGATAGATTGATAGATAGATATGAGATAGATAGATAGATAGATAGGAGATGGATAGATACATAGGAGATGGATAGATAGATAGATAGATAGATAGATAGATAGATAGATAGATAGATATGCAACACCCTCGCCGATGCAATGGCGAGGTAGGGTTTGCGAATACGTCCCACCTGCATGTAATCCCATTACACAACATGGTTCTGATAGGACATAGGGATATTGCAGTGGTGAATCCTGCCTGGCAAGGCAGAGGTTAAGTATTTTGTATGATGCAAGATGCTGTTGTCCAATGATATGTGTTACATCCTGTGCTCTGTAAGCTGAGATGTGATTGGAGGAGCAGCCACCACCTGACCAAAGGGAGGTAATAAAACTCCCTGGCCAGGAATGTTCTGGGTCTTTCCAGAGATCTTTTCAGAGAGATTCAAGTGTAGGAGAATCAGTGAGTGAGTGAGTAATCTCAGTCTAGCCCATACCAGAGCAGGAAGAGCCTAGCCCCTGCCTCTGAAGAGTGGAGCATTAGACTAGAGTTAGTGTAGTGAGGAAAAGGGGTATCATCTTACCTTTGAAGGTGATACCTGAAGCCCTACAGGACAAGCTGAAGCTTCCTACCAGGACACAGCTACCTCCCAGCCTGCCCTCTACTTCCAGGCTGGTGAACTATCTCCTGAGGCTCCCTCCAACTCACATCTCGGCATCCTACCTACCTGTTAAAGGCACGTTTGCTGCGGTTCCTGCGGTTCAAATAAAGAACTGTAAGTTGTTTTCTTCAACTTCTGTCTCCGTCTGGTCCCTGCTAATACGGCTGCCTTCATCACCGGCACCCTGTCCATCACCCAGAGACTCACACTCGGGACACTAAGGGGTTGCCCCAGGGAGATCCGCTATAGCAGCCTCTCCCTCATCATTTCTTGCCAACACCACCCTGCTGGAGACCTGCCAGGCTGTAGGACAGCCCTCCGGTTCCCCCGTACCAAGCACCGTGACAACAGCGTGCTTAGGCCGCAACCGCCAGCCACTCCGGTACCGCGGGCCCCGGCTGACTCCAGGCCTCACCTCAAGGGCTAGGCCCCGGTGGGGGATGTTGCAGATAGATAGATAGATAGATAGATAGGAGATGGATAGATAGATATGAGATAGATAGATAGATAGATAGATAGATAGATAGATAGATATGAGATAGATAGATATGAGATAGATATGAGATAGATAGATATGAGATAGATAGATAGATATGAGATAGATAGATAGGAGATAGATAGATATGGGGCCACATTTTTCACTTGTTTTTTCTGTTGTTTTTGCGCCTTTTCGTTTAGGCGCACCGTTTTTGCGCCCGTTTTGCGATTAAACGTCAAATTAGCCGCGCAGCTAAAATAACCACCTTTCCCTCATCTATCGTTCAATTCCAGATGTTTTGCTGCGCCTAATGATATTCATCACGTGCGACTTTTGCATTTAGGCGCAAAAACGGGCGCAAAAACACTCCAGCCCGAAGGTGGCGTTATCTGAGAAGAAAGCACTGAGCCCCTTTGCAGAACAGCTCATTTCTAGCAGCAAAGCTCAGCCAGACACTGGAACATATAATAGATACAATTAGATACACTGCAGACACTAGTACATATAATAGACACATTAGATACACTGCAGACACTGGAACATATAATAGATACATTAGATACATTGCAGACAGGAGCTGCAGACTATTTACAGTTCATCACCTTCTATTTACAAAATATTCTGCAAAACGCTGAGCTCACAGCAAGAGCAAGAGAAGTTTGCACAAGTTTGCAGAAGCTTGCAGATACGACATACAAGTGTCCCCCATGTAATTCTGCACAGTATCACCAGTGTGTCTGAGGGGGATACTGTGCAGAATTACAGGGGTGCAGCAGGAGACCAGCACTGGGGGATCCCCTCCAGGAGAAGCCCCTGCTGAGGAGGTCACTGGGTGCTGGGTGTCACACACCTGGGTGCTGCTGTGAGTGTTATTCTCATTCTGGGCTGTGGGAGAAGCAGAGAGGAGCTTGTAGCAGGATCACATGTAACTGCCCGAATCTAACATTGCGCCTAAACTGCGCCTAAACTGTGTTAAAGTAAAGTGATTAATAAGAGGCAGAAAATTAACTTATCACAGATGGTTGTAGCTTGTGATAATTCAGGCAAAACAGTGCTCCAGAATTTAGGCGCAACTACTACACTTAGGCGCACAAAAGTGATAAATGTGGCCCATGGGATAGATAGATTGATAGATAGGAGATGGATAGATAGATAGATAGGAGATAGATACATATGAGATGGATAGATGATAAAGAGATAGATGAAAGATATATGATAGATATGAGAGAGAGAGATAGATAGATAGATAGGAGATAGATATAGATAATTATTCTTCAGGGGCATAACTACAGTGGTAGCAGCCATAGCAGCCGCTATGTGGCCCGCAGTGTCAGGGGGCCCCGTCATCCGACCTGACACAATAAAGAATGGATGATGTGCACCATTATATCTATCTTGTACTGCACATGGCTAGCACAATGGGGCACATTTACTAAGGGTTCACGAAGTGCATTTTCGTCGGGTTTTCTGACGATTTCCGTTTTGTGGCGAATTGCCCTGGGATTTTTGTGCTCGTGATCGGATTTTGGTGCATCGGCGCACGCAACAGAAATCGGGGGGGCGGGCCGTCGGACAACTTGACGGATTCGGACTACGCGCGGGATTTAACATTTAGAATTGTGCCGCAAGACAATGCACTTACATGCACAGGGAAGAAGAAGGTGAACTCCGGCGGACCTCGGCGCAGAAGCGACACATGCAGGAACTCGAGCGCACGACCTTAGTGAATCGCGGCAGACCCGAATCCTCGTCGGACAACGCACCGCGGGATCGCGGCAGGACCGGGTAAGTATGCCCCAGTATGTTTGTAACATATACTGTGATCCCTACAACAGCCTTGTGTGTCCGTATGATTTTAAACTCAATAAAGGACTATTTTTTCACATTGGACCGTCTCCGTGTATGGTACAGAGTGCTGGATCCGAACTTGTTTTTTCTTTCCTATATACTGTGATGTGTATATGCAATATCTGTGATGCTTATATGGTGTCTGTATACACTGTATGTATGTTGCATATGGCACTGTATATATGTGTATATGCACATGAGTGTATTTCTATGTGTGAGTATACTAATATGTATATTTTGTAAGTGGGAAGGGGGGCCCCATGCAGTAGCCTGCTAGGGGGCCCTATCTCTCCTAGTTACGCCACTGTTATTCTTCTATAATTGGCAGTCGCTGTGGTTTCGGATATAGATGATATAACATTTATAACGCTGTCGTACACCGCGCTGGTGATTGCGTGTTGTGTGCAGTATAATGGGTCTATATATAACGTATTATACCGTAATTACACAGCAGCACAGACATAACATGGGACTGTTTCCAGGTAAGACTCATACACTGTTCTGTGCCAGAGAGAGGAGTAATGGGTTCTCTCTGCTCCTGCCTTATACATCTGTTATACCGCCCTCATACATATGCAATGTGTTATACAATGGGGCTTATTTACTAAGGGTCCCGGATCACACTTTCGTCAGACTTTGCACCATTTTCAGGGATTGCCCGGCTTGGACAGGTACTTAACAAATGTCTGCGTTGGGATTGTGTCGCACGCAATGGGATTGTGGCGCAGCTGCGCTGCTTCCATGCAATAGAAATCAGGGGGGCGCCCTCGGACGATCCGTCTGCTTCGGGCAGAGCGCGGGATTTAACTTTCAAATTGTGTCGCAAGACAATGCACTTACATGCACCGGGAAGAAGGTGAACTCCGGGGACCTGAGCGGGGAAGCGACACATGCAGGATATCGGGCGCACGATCTTAGTGACTCCCCACACAGCGCATTATACACGGACAATGCACTTACATGCACCAGGAAGAAGAAGGTGAACTCCGGAGACCTGAGCAGGGAAGCGACACATGCAGGATATCGGGTGCAGGATCTTAGTGATTCCCCGCACAGCGCATTATACACGGACAATGATATACATGCACCAGGAAGAAGATGGTGAACTCCGGGGACCTGAGCAGGGAAGCGACACATGCAGGATATCGGGCGCACGATCTTAGTGACTCCCCGCACAGCACATTATACACGGACAATGCACTTACATGCACCAGGAAGAAGAAGGTGAACTCCAGGGACCTGAGCGGGGAAGCGACACATGCAGGATATCGGGCGCACGATCTTAGTGACTCCTCGCACAGCGCATTATACACGGACAATGCACTTACATGCACCAGGAAGAAGAAGGTGAACTCCGGAGACCTGAGCAGGGAAGCGACACATGCAGGATATCGGGTGCACGATCTTAGTGACTCCCCGCACAGTGCATTATACACGGACAATGCACTTACATGCACCAGGAAGAAGAAGGTGAACTCCGGGGACCTGAGCGGGGAAGTGACACATGCAGGATATCGGGTGCACGATCTTAGTGACTCCCCGCACAGCGCATTATACACGGACAATGATATACATGCACCAGGAAGAAGATGGTGAACTCTGGGGACCTGAGTGGGGAAGCGACACATGCAGGATATCGGACGCAGGATCTTAGTGACTCCCCGCACAGCGCATTATACACGGACAATGCACTTACATGCACCAGGAAGAAGAAGGTGAACTCCGGGGACCTGAGCGGGGAAGCCACACATGCAGGATATCGGGTGCACGATCTTAGTGACTCCCCGCACAGCGCATTATACACGGACAATGCACTTACATGCACCAGGAAGAAGAAGGTGAACTCCGGGGACCTGAGCGGGGAGGTGACACATGCAGGATATCGGGCGCACGATCTTAGTGACTCCCCGCACAGCGCATTATACACGGACAATGCACTTTCTGTGAACTCCTCCGGACAGGTAAGTAAATGTGCCCCATTGTGTTTTTTCCTCATCATGTCACTAGCAGGGGTGTAACTACAGCGGTAGCAGATGCTGTGGGGCCCACAGTGTCAGGGGGCCCGGACCCTGTCCTGCCACACTAAACAATGGTGGATGTGCACCATTATATACATATTATGCTACACATTGTACATCATAATGGGTCACATTTACTAAGGTCTTTTGTTTAATGTTTGATTTATCTGTAACTCTCTAGCGATTGCTGGAAAACTATGTACAAAATAATTTCCCCCCAAGGGGATCAATAAAGTTGTATCGTACGTCATGTATGTAGTGATGTCATGTATGTAGTGATGTCATACATCTAGTAATGTGATGTATCTAGTTGCGACATGTATCTAAGTATCCTTTGTATCTAATGTATCTTGTGCTGTTTTGTATCTATCGTCCTGTTCTGTATCTCGTGACAATATACAACATCTCAGAATCCTCTTTTCTTATGTATTACATGAACCTCGGCCCCTGGACATTGTGGATAAGAAACCCCAGAGGATTGTGTTGTGGTTACAACTTTGTAAGAAACTTGATTTCAATATTATCAGCGTGAAAGAAAGAAAACTGAGGAAAGCAAACACTACAGAAGCGGAACAATGGAGCGCCGGAGAGGGACGTGTCACGCTGGGGAAATTAATGAGGAACACTTCATTCCTGGGAGGGATTATTTGGGTGCCACGGCCAAGGTCAGTGCGACCTGCGACTATCTCCAGTAAGTTACAGCTGATTGGTAAAGGAGAAACTGGAGAAGCCGTGTATACTGAATGTACAGAACCTCTCGCCCTCCTGTACATGGGACCGGACAGATCCCCCCAGGTCCCTGTGTGACAATGTGGCCGCTACTATTACCACTAAGGTCCTATGGGTTACCCATGATACACCTTAACACATAACAGACCAGAGGGAAATGATCTGTTCCAAAGTCAGTCCAAGTACCACTAAGGTTCTGTTGTGTCTGAGCCTTTAGTCAGACCCGGAGGACTTCAGGAAGGATCAGAATAACTCTCACTTCTTGCTGTATTTTCTGATTCTGCAATCTAAAAATGGAAGACAAGGAGAAAGTACTACCTGATGTATATATTTTGGGGGTAAATGAGGTATATAGGTGTCTATATAAGGTATATGGAGAGACAGGGAGCTAGTACTATCTGTGTCTACATCATGTACAGGGAGAGACCTGAAGGCAGTACCAACAGTTGTGTCTATATCTTGTATAAGAAGATACTAGGTGCTAGTTCTATCAGTCACTACATTATGTATTGGGAAAGATAAGAAGGTAGTACCATCAGTGGTGTCTACAGTTTGTATAGCGGAAACTAGGGGATAGTACTATCAGTCACTACATCATGTACAGGGAGAGGTGTGAAGGCAGTACCATCAGTGGTGTCTATATCTTGCATAAGGAGATACTAGGCGCTAGTACTATCAATCACTACATTATGTATAGGGAGAGATGTGATGGTAGTGCCATCAGTGGTGTTTACATCTTGCATAAAGAGATACTAGGCGCTAGTACTATCAATCACTACATTATGTATAGGGAAAGACAAGAAGGTACTACCATCAGTGGTGTCAACATCTTGTATAAAGAGATACTAGGCGCTAATACTATCACTCACTACATTATGTATAGGGAAAAACAAGAAGGTAGTACCATCAGTGGTGTCAACATCTTCTATAAGGAAAGACTAGGTGCTAGTATTATCAGTCACTACATTATGTATAGGGAAAGACAAGAAGTTGTGCCATCAGTAGTGTCTACATCCTGCATAAGGAGAGACCTGGAGCTAGTACTATCAGTGCTACATTTCTATCTTATCGTATACATAATGTAGAGACTGATAGTACTGGTACCTAGTCTCTCCTTATGCAGGATGTAGGCACTATTGATGGTAATAACTTTTGTCTCTCCCTATACCTAATGTAGAGATTGATAGTACTACCACCTAGTCTCTCCTTATGCAATATGTAGACACTACTGATGGTACTACCTTCCTGTCTCTCCTTACACATATTGTAGAGACTATAAGTGGTGTCTACGTCATCCATAAGGAAACCCTATGTGGTAGTACTGTCAGTTTCTACATTATGTATAGGGAAAGGCAGGAAGGTAGTACCATCAATTATGTCTACATCCTGCGTAAGCAGTAACTAGGAACTAGTACTATCAGTGTATCAGTGGCCATGTATAGGTAGAGACAGGGAGATAGTACTGTCTATGTACATATAATATATAGGGGAAAAAAGGATGAAATACTATCAGTGTTTGCATCATGTATAGGAAGAAACAGGGAAATAGTACTATCTATGCCTACATAATTTACATATACATACTGTATAGGGAGAGATATTTGAATTATTATCGACAGTATCTACATTATGTATAGAGAGAGACAAGAAGGTAGTACCATCAGGGTCTATACACACAATATGATGAGACTAGGAGGTAGTTCCATCAGTGCTTACATCAAGTATAGTAGGGAGACTGGGAGATTGTCTCCATCGTATATATATATATATATATATATATATATATATATATATATATGGAACAGGGAGCTAGTCTTATCTGTGCCAATAATATTTACAGGAAGGGACAAGGTGCAAGTATGATCTGTGCCCAAATTATTTACAGGAAGAGGCAGGGAGCCAGTTATATCTGTGCCAACAATATTTAATAGGAGTATAGTACAATGTATAACATTTACCAATACAGCACTACCTGTGCCCTACATAAGAGAAATACATGAATAATTAGATACAACTGGCTACTAATCTCATGATATTCCAGTTACTGCAGTGTTTCTCACAGACCTTGTTTCAAGGAATTTCCTTATCTCCGCTTTATCCACGTGGATTATAAAATATTATTATTTTGTATAATCGTCCCTAGAAATATTCCCAGAGGAGCGGCTGATGATAATCACAGGACAGAAATATCCGCAGCTCCCAGTGATAGATGTGCCGGCTATTTCCTCTCTTTTTCCCACAGTCCTGGAATCTGCACAAAACACGACTCCTTATGCCGAGGATTCGGAATATAATTCGGAATTTGCAGTAAAGACTGACACAAGTGGATGAGAGAGAACTGACGCCTCTCATACGGAGATGGAAAGGATTTACCGGATCTATTCTCATACATAAAAAACTTCAAACCGAACAGTGTCAAGTATTGTCCCTGGAGAGATGTGTTATCATAGCCTTGTGTGTGTTGTTAGTAGCAGCAGGACTGTGATATATATTGATATTCCAGGATTGTAGCTCCTCCAAGTGCACTGGGGGCATGTCCACTCACTGCTGTGTTCTTAGCTCTCTGCATTTAGTGTTAGGTATTGTCTCTAGAGAAAAGTGTAATGATACCCTTGTGTATTTTGTTAGTAGCAGCAGAACTGTGATACATATTTATATTCCAGGATTGTAGCTCCTCCCAGTGCACTGGGGGCGTGTCCACTCACTGCTGTGTTCTTAGCTCTCTGCATTTGGTGTTAGGTATTGTCTCTAAAGAAAAGTGCAATGATACCCTTGTGTATGCTGTTAGTAGCAGCAGAACTGTAATATATATTTATATTCCAGGATTGTAGCTCCTCCCACTGCACTGGAGGGTTTGTCCTCTCACTGCTGTGTTCTTCGCTTTCTGCATTCAGTGTTAGATATTGCCCCTGAAGAAAGGTGTAATGATACCTTTGTGTATACTGTTAGTAGCAGCAGGACTGTGATATATGGAATTATATTCCAGGATTATAGCTTGTCCTTGTGTACTAGGGGGTGTTTCATAACACTGCTGTGTTCTTGGCTCTCTGCATTCAGTGTTAGGTACTGTCCCTGGAGAGATGTGTAATCAGAACTTTGTTTATGTTGTTAGTAGCAGCAGGACTGTGACATATGGATTTACATTTAAGGATTTTAGCTCCTCCGAGTGCATTGGGGCATGTCCTCACACTGCTTTGCTCCACCGCCACTACTCTCTGCTCTGAGTAAAATAAGGAGGGGACATTAGACAGGAGTCACTGAGAACAGAGTGGGAGGAGCTATAGAGCCACTCAATGCAGAGAGCCAAGAGCACAGCAGTGTGAGGACACCCCCCCAGAGGAGTATAAAACCACTTATCAGAGTTCTACTGCTACTTACAACATACACAAAGATATGATTACACATCTCTCCAGGAACAATATCTAACACTGTCTACACAGAGCACAGCAGTGTTAGGACACTCCCTCATTTGGAAAAGTCACAATCCTGTAATATAAATCCACATTTCATAGTTCTGCTGCTACTAACCACATACACAAAGGTCTGATTACACATCTCTCCCGGTCCTTTGAGGTCTATATATTTGTGGATATGATCCTGTGGAGCTGTTTCCTATCCCCAGGGAGTACACATCCAGTAGCGGGGGAGGGGCAGGGGGAGGGGCTTGTGGTGTAATGTTGATTCCCTCCTCGTATAATGAAATCTCCCGTTTATTGCGGATAATAAGAGAAAACTGAAGAAACCGCAAAGTTTACGACTTCACAGACTGAACTTTGTCCTCAGACGAGTGGAACATCGCAGATAATTGTATCTCTGCGTCTCCTCGGCTGCAGGGGAATGATAAGAGGACGACCATAGAAGAGACGCAGAGCTGCCCCATAGACCTTCCAGATCCTCTCACAGGGACCATAGGGACCTTCCAGATCTTCTCACAGGGACCACAGGGACCTTCCAGATCTTCTCACAGAGACCTTCCAGATCTTCTCACAGGGACCACAGGGACTTTCAGGATCTTCTTGCAGGGACCATAGAGACCTTCCAGATCTTCTCACAGGGACCATAGGGACCTTCCAGATCCTCTCACAGGGACCATAGAGACCTTCCAGAACTTCTCACAGGGACCATAGAGACCTTCCAGAACTTCTCACAGGGAACTTTCAGATCTTCTCAAAGGGACCACAGGGACCTTCCAGATCCTCTCACAGGGACCATAGAGACCTTCCAGATCTTCTCACAGGGACCATAGAGACCTTCCAGATCTTCTCACAGGGACCTTCCAGATCTTCTCACAGGGACCTTCCAGATCTTCTCACAGGGACTATAGGGACCTTCCAGATCCTCTCACAGGGACCATAGGGAACTTCCAGATCTTCTCACAGGGACCTTCCAGATCTTCTCACAGGGACCTTCCAGATCTTCTCACAGGGACCATAGGGACCTTCCAGATCCTCTCACAGGGACCATAGAGACCTTCCAGATCTTCTCACAGAGACCTTCCAGATCTTCTCACAGGGACCACAGGGACTTTCAGGATCTTCTTGCAGGGACCATAGAGACCTTCCAGATCTTCTCACAGGGACCATAGGGACCTTCCAGATCCTCTCACAGGGACCATAGAGACCTTCCAGAACTTCTCACAGGGACCATAGAGACCTTCCAGAACTTCTCACAGGGAACTTTCAGATCTTCTCAAAGGGACCACAGGGACCTTCCAGATCCTCTCACAGGGACCATAGAGACCTTCCAGATCTTCTCACAGGGACCATAGAGACCTTCCAGATCTTCTCACAGGGACCTTCCAGATCTTCTCACAGGGACCTTCCAGATCTTCTCACAGGGACTATAGGGACCTTCCAGATCCTCTCACAGGGACCATAGGGAACTTCCAGATCTTCTCACAGGGACCTTCCAGATCTTCTCACAGGGACCTTCCAGATCTTCTCACAGGGACCATAGGGACCTTCCAGATCCTCTCACAGGGACCATAGAGACCTTCCAGATCTTCTCACAGGGACCATAGAGACCTTCCAGATCTTCTCACAGGGACCTTCCAGATCTTCTCACAGGGACCACAGGGACCTTCCAGATCCTCTAACAGGGAGCATAGGGACCTTCCAGATCTTCTCACAGGGACCTTCCAGATCTTCTCACAGGGACCATAGGGACCTTCCAGATCCTCTCACAGGGACCTTCCAGATCTTCTCACAGGGACCATAGAGACCTTCCAGATCTTCTCACAGGGACCTTCCAGATCTTCTCACAGGGACCACAGGGACCTTCCAGATCCTCTAACAGGGAGCATAGGGACCTTCCAGATCTTCTCACAGGGACCACAGGGACCTTCCAGATCTTCTCACAGAGACCTTCCAGATCTTCTCACAGGGACCACAGGGACCTTCCAGATCTTCTCACAGGGACCACAGGGACTTTCAGGATCTTCTTGCAGGGACCATAGAGACCTTCCAGATCTTCTCACAGGGACCATAGGGACCTTCCAGATCCTCTCACAGGGACCATAGAGACCTTCCAGAACTTCTCACAGGGACCATAGAGACCTTCCAGAACTTTTCACAGGGAACTTTCAGATCTTCTCAAAGGGACCACAGGGACCTTCCAGATCCTCTCACAGGGACCATAGAGACCTTCCAGATCTTCTCACAGGGACCATAGAGACCTTCCAGATCTTCTCACAGGGACCTTCCAGATCTTCTCACAGGGACCTTCCAGATCTTCTCACAGGGACTATAGGGACCTTCCAGATCCTCTCACAGGGACCATAGGGAACTTCCAGATCTTCTCACAGGGACCTTCCAGATCTTCTCACAGGGACCTTCCAGATCTTCTCACAGGGACCATAGGGACCTTCCAGATCCTCTCACAGGGACCATAGAGACCTTCCAGATCTTCTCACAGGGACCATAGAGACCTTCCAGATCTTCTCACAGGGACCTTCCAGATCTTCTCACAGGGACCACAGGGACCTTCCAGATCCTCTAACAGGGAGCATAGGGACCTTCCAGATCTTCTCACAGGGACCTTCCAGATCTTCTCACAGGGACCATAGGGACCTTCCAGATCCTCTCACAGGGACCTTCCAGATCTTCTCACAGGGACCATAGAGACCTTCCAGATCTTCTCACAGGGACCTTCCAGATCTTCTCACAGGGACCACAGGGACCTTCCAGATCCTCTAACAGGGAGCATAGGGACCTTCCAGATCTTCTCACAGGGACCTTCCAGATCTTCTCACAGGGACCATAGGGACCTTCCAGATCCTCTCACAGGGACCTTCCAGATCCTCTCACAGGGACCATAGGGACCTTCCATATCTTCTCACAGGGACCATAGGGACCTTCCAGATCTTCTCACAGGGACCATAGGGACCATCCAGATCTTCTCACAGGGACCATAGGGACCTTCCAGATCTTCTCACAGGGACCATAGGGACCTTCCAGTTGTCAAATTATAACCCCCTATTGATGTTTGCACAATAAAGATCATTTTTACCCTCTTACTTTACAATGTTACTCAGTGTTATTGGTGTTTTAGCTCTTATCACTCAGTGATAGTCAGTGTAGGATTCTAGAGTGTGAGCGGGGACTCTCTAAGCAGTCACTTCATGATTCCTCAGTGCTATGAGATGCGGTGTGCTGACAATGTGCTTAGATTATCAGGGTACAGGGTTTATATGCACTTTATTTAGCCTCTGAACATTTACTAGTATCTGAAATATAGAAAAAGACAGATGAGAGATGATGAGATCCATGAAATGCATATAACACACAGGGGCACATTTACTTACCAGTCCCGTTGACGCCAGGGATCTGGAATGTCCAACGAGGATTCGGGTCTGCCGCGATATCCTGCATGTGTCGCTTCTCCCTCTGAGGTCCGCCGGAGTTCTGCATCTTCTTCCTGGTGCATGTAAGTGCTGATCTTGCGACACAATTTAGTTTTTAAATTCCGCGGTTTGTCCAAATCAGTCGGGTTGTCCGACACACACACTCCCCGATTTTGTCGCATGCAAGCCTGCGCAGATGCGCCACAATCCGGACGCGTGTGCCAAAAAACAGGGGCAATTCAGGGCAAAACGGTAAAAAATTGGGAAACCCGACGAAAATGCGTTGTTCGGACCCTTAATAAATGTGCCCCACAGTGACACTCTCAGCTTTGCTACATCACTGCTATATCTGAGCTATAACACACACAGTCAGCTCTGCTATATGCCTCCTCCCCCTGCTATAAAGATCTTACCTTGTCTGTAGCTTGTAGATTTAGTCTCCTCACACTGCTGCCTGCTGGGAGGAAGTGCCTGTGTCTGAGCTGGTTTTGTAATGCAGGGGGGAGTGGCAGGAGACAGAGAACACTGCAGTATGCAGAGAGGAGAAGCTATTCATGAGAAGAATCTGCCCTGCCCGACCCTAAGCCAGAAAATTTACGGTCGGATCCTGGGCAATCAAAATTGTGTACAGCAGGACTGATAGAGACAGGTGGGAATCATATCTGTGAGATGCTGTATTATTGTTAATACCAGTGAATCAGAGAATGTTATTTTGTTATCCTGAGTACATATAAGAATCTTGTCTTCATGGGCACAGAATTCACATATAATAAAGGGAGGATGGTATCTAATACAGGGGGCACAGTATCTATCTATAGTTATTACAGGGGGGGAAAAACAGGGGGGCTGCATGTATTCATTCATTATGGGGGTACTATATACATGTAAATTAGATGGCTCTGTACATATGTAAAATAATTTGGGATACTGTATATATGTATATAGGGACCGCGACTTGGCTCTGGTGCTGTGTTTCTGTACCAAGCTTGGTTCTAGTACTGTACTTATGTATTGAACCCCATACTGGTGCTGTATTTATGTACTAAGCGTTGTTCTGGTGAAGCATATATGTAAATTGCTATTATAGTAACTCTTGACAGGCACAATATTATAATTTAAAAAATACTATACATTTTAATTTGAATTATGTTGGTATACAGGCTGTTACACTGTCTCACCATCGTCCTGCTCACTCAGCACTTGTGCAGTGATCACTTCCTTCTGAAATCTCAGTGATGAGAGAGCAGGGGGGAGGGTGAAACAGTATAACAGCCTGTGAAGAAAGATCTAGGGGCTAGGAGAGCCCATTAGGCATATTAGCATAATTTTTAAAGTTGATTTTAGAAGGAAGGAGGCCAAGGATAACAAATATAACAAGATTACCACTGTCACAGTATCAGTAAGTGTCCCTGGTGAGGAAGTATTAATTTTAAAAGCTGAAACTCCTGTATAAAAAATAAGATTCTATTAAGACAAACCACCTTTTACTAGGATCCTGACTATTCGGCTATGAGAAGAAGATTTGCTCAGTTTTCCTGCAGCACCACCAGAGGAGAAGTGAGGTATAACACCATGGGATGTATCAATGTCAGAAAAAGAAAACCTCTATAAAATATATAACATTAGTTTTGTTTGCTTCTTCTGGAACCACTGCTTATCAATTGTGATCAATTTCCCTGCAGCACCACCAGAGGAGAATTGAGGTATTACAACATGGGATGTGTCAATTTCAGCAAAAGAAAACGTATAAGATCTATTTAGAATCTATTAACAAAAAAATCTTCATCTGAGATCCTCATTGATTGCTGTGATCCAAAGAGGAACCTGGCAACAAGTGTTACATTTCCCTGCAGCACCACCACAGGCGAAGTGAGGTATTACACTATGGGATGAATCCATTCCACAAAGAGTTGATGAGATTTAATTGAGAAATAATCTTCTGGGTTCCCTGATTATTGCTGTAATTTCAAAAGGAACCTGGTAACAAATGTTAAATTTCCCTGCAGCACCACCAGAGGAGAATTGAGGTATTACACCATGGGATGAATCCATTTCACAAAAAAGCAGCTTGAAACAAATAAGTAAAAAAATATCCTCATTCTAGCTCTCGCAGTGATCGACTGTGATCTAAGGGGAAACCTGTGATCGATTTCCTTGCAGCGCCACCAGAGGACAAGAGAGGGATTACACCATGGGATGTATTAATTTTAGAAAAAAGCTGTAAAAATATATTACACGTATAAAATAAATAACCTAACACCAGGATTACATGCAACTATTCCAGCACCGGGGGATTAATGTCTGTCTCATTTCCTGGACAGATTAGCGACTTCTCCTACTGTATTCCACAGAAAAAGCCCAGAGGTGCGAATAGTCATCAACGGGCAATGATCTCACAACGGAGGATGATTTCCTCATCAATATGTGTGATGAGAAGCTTCGAGCTGTGGTGTAAGAATTTATCCTTCTTACAGGGGTTGTGAGTTTTACTTCTTTAAAAGTTGGAAAAGTTGTTTATGGAGATTCTGGAAAACCCTACCTCTGGTTATTACCAGCTGGAGGTTCCTGGTGGGACTGTCTTTAGACAATGACCACTGGACGGCACTTCCTATGATCATCGGACATCACTGATCCCAGGTCCAAGGTGGACACCCAATGGGCAAAGAGTGTCCTATGACCACTCAGATCTTCCGGATGGGCATGGGGCCAAAAACTTGAAATAGGAGAACAACATGGAGCCGGCAGCAGGGTAAGTACACATTCTTTGTCTTTGCCACCGTTGTCCCAGAAATCATTTCAATGCCAAGAATAGGACATCCCCCGACCGTAGTCTTGAGGCCAAACATGATGGACAGAAGTGCCGCGCATGCGCAACTCACTATGGGATAGTCACATGGTAATATGCATCTTCATAGATGGATCCCTGATAGATGAGGGTCCCATTTCTGTTGCCAAGAATAGGACATCCCCCGACCGGAGTCTTGAGGTGGGACATGATGGACAGAAGTGCCGCGCATGCGCAACTCACTTCGCTCAAGACTATGGGATAGTCACATGGTAATATACATCTTCATAGATGGATCCCTGATAGATGAGGGTCCCATTTCTATGCCAAGAATAGAACATCCCCCGACCGGAGTCTTGAGGCCGGCCATGATGGACAGAAGTGCCGCGCATGCGCAACTCACTCCGCTCCAGACTATGGGATAGTCACATGGTAATATACATCTTCATAGATGGATCCCTGATAGATGAGGGTCCCATTTCTATGCCAAGAATAGAACATCCCCCGACCGGAGTCTTGAGGCCGGCCATGATGGACAGAAGTGCCGCGCATGCGCAACTCACTCCGCTCAAGACTATGGGATAGTCACATGGTAACATACATCTTCATAGATGGATCCCTGATAGATGAGGGTCCCATTTCTATGCCAAGAATAGGACATCTGCCGACTGGAGTCTTGAGGCCGGCCATGATGGACAGAAGTGCCGCGCATGCGCAACTCACTCCGCTCAAGACTATGGGATAGTCACATGGTAATATACATCTTCATTGATGGATCCCTGATAGATGATGGTCCCATTTCTATACCAAGAATAGGACCCCTTCCGCCCCCGACCGAAGCCTTGAGGCCGGACATGATAGAGAGAAAGGCGGCGCATGCGCACCTCACTCCACTGAAGTCTATGGGAGAGTAATGTTAATATCCCTTCAAGGTGGCCTATTTTAAAGGAGTCGGCTTTAATCACAGATTATGGTTTGAATGGCGGAAAATAAAACAACCCAATGGATTTTTTTTTTCTGGTTTGATCCACAATCCGCTGCTATTGTTGTTGTTATCTTTCTGTAGCATTTTGCGAGTGTTAGCAGAGATTCTAATAAAACCCCTGGGTTACTCATTGGAGGGATCTGGCAGGGGGAGCGCATTACTTTTATAACCGTGTTATATAAAATAAAGTTAAACTTCCACCAGATAAGACCTGATATAGTAAACAGCGCCATGAATGATTAGCCAGCACAACATTGCAAACTTCTCCAACACCCTTGAAAGATTTTGGAGTGTGACCGGCATTAGCCGAGCTGTGTATTCCGCGCACGCTCCCGCCATGACTTTCCACCTCCCGGAATGAGACCCGGAGGAGCTGAGGGTCTCATCTTCTGTACTTGGCAGGGGTCTATATGGCGGCACAGTATAGTGTTCTATATGGCGCTGAATTGTGTCTCCCTATGGCACCGCACGACTTTCCACCTCCCGGAATGAGACCCGGAGAAGCTGAGGGTCTCATCTTCTGTACTATGCAGGGGTCTATATGGCGGCACAGTATAGTGTTCTATATGGCGCTGAATTGTGTCTCCCTATGGCACCGCACGACTTTCCACCTCCCGGAATGAGACCCGGAGGAGCTGAGGGTCTCATCTTCTGTACTATGCAGGGGTCTATATGGCGGCACAGTATAGTGTTCTATATGGCGCTGGATTGTGTCTCCCTATGGCACCGCATCACATTTTCACTAGTTTTTCGAAACTATCCCCAAAATCCATCATATGATGGACCCAGTATAATTATTTGAACGCTCAGAGATACAGAACAGCCATTGTGCACCTGGGTGCGGTATTAAAGGGGCTTATTTCAAGTTTAGTGGTTATCTGCTATTCACACAAGAGAACAGGTCCTGACCCATGAATTGATGGTGCGGCTAGTCAAGAATGCATCTTGACTAGTGATTGGACCTGTAAGAATTTGAAGCGCCTGTCCGAATCTGGATTCGAGTACCAAATTGAAACCCAAAGACCCACTATTTGGTGCTGGCCGGTGTTAACTGTTTAGGGGGCTGTGAATGTGCGCTGGGACTAACATGAGGATGGACGCTCCCAATGACGTGATCAGGGAGCGACGATCCACCCCAAAATGGTGGCAAACACTTATGTGCCACTGGCGGTTTGCAGTGGCATTTAAATAGTTAATGTCCAGCACCAATCTTGGACGTTATCGGCAAAGAGGTTTAGCCAAACCCCGACCTGGACTTTTAATATCTTACCCCTGCCCAATGTAATCTCACACAAGGGAAGGGAGGAAGTGCTCTGCACAGTATAATAGCTTGTGAAGCTACATAATGGAGGGGCTCTAGTAATACCCCTAGAGCCCTTTTGGCTCATTAGCATAATTTTAAAAGTTGATTTTAAAAGGAAGGAGGCCATAGATAACACATATAAGAAGATACCACAGTCCCGGTGCCTGGACCTATGAGTAATGTCCCTGGTTTATCAGGATGGATGGTGATAGTAGATAGTAGTAGGAGTGATATATGAAGAGAGCCACTATCCAACTACAGTAAGTACTTTACAGTAAGTAGTTTTTGTAAATGTCGGTCCGTGAATAGGAAATGGCAACAATCTATATTGATCTGAGTGTGTCATAAAAAATAACAAATAAATAAAAAATTGCAACTTATTTGTTCCGGTATTTCCTTTCCTCATTAAACAATATGAGTATTTCCCGTGCTGTATGTACATGCGCTATGTCTGCTCTCCTCTCTTTTAAAATATGTGAATTTGTTGGAATCTGGGGCAGCAAAAGCTGAAAAAACTCTCCATTCCCTCGGGATGTTGCTTATTTTTAAACACTTCAGTTTTTTTAGAAAATTCATCAGAACATAAACTGCTCCTATGACTTCCTGCTGCCAAAACTCTGAGGAATCCGGTGAAATCCGATCAAATATATGAGAGAATGGGGCAGATTTACTTACCCGGTCCATTCGCGATCCAGCGGTGCATTCTCTGCGCTGGATTCGGGTCCGGCCGGGATTCATTAAGGTAGTTCCTCCGCCGTCCACCAGGTGGCGCTGCTGCGCTGAAAAGCATCGGAACGCGCTGGAGTTCACCGAGCCGGGCTGAGTGAAGGTAAGTGCAAGCTCCGCGACAGATTTTTTGTTTTAAATGTGGCGGTTTTTCCGAATCCGTCGTGTTTTTGTTCGGCCACGCCCCACCCCCGATTTCCGTCGCGTGCATGCCAGCGCCGATGCGCCAAAATCCAATTGCGTGCGCCAAAATCCCAGGGCAATTCAGGGAAAATCTGCGCAAATCGGAAATATTCGGGTAACACATAGGGAAAACACAAATCGGGCCCTTAGTAAATGACCCCCAATGTATCCAAAGGAAGTGTTCAATTCTCCCACAGCACCCCCACAGGAAGAATGAGGTATTACACTATTAATACAGAACTCAATAGGCTGCATGGTGTTGCCTGTTGTTGTTGTTGTAGCTGATATGTTGAGGGTCCTATTAATTTCCAAATTCCCAGCTGCTTTATAAGGGATAGATATTAAAGTGGTCCATCAGTTTGGACGGTTCAGACTAGTAATAGTAATAAACTAATCACAAAGTGACCCCCTAATAAGAAACTCTATGATAAGCTGTGGGGGAAACTTGGCATTAAATGCTCAATACTCTTACTGTGCCCCCACAGGAGAAAAAAGGTATTACACTTTGCCACTTAATTGGTTCTCTAACACAGTATGACGGATTTTAAGGGCGGACCTCCTTCTACATATAAAGATGTAAATATGCGTTGGCTGGTCGTGAAGGGGTGTATGGGGAGAGCTTACAGGTCTGACACTTCTGTGACGTGGTCTGTGTTGGCATCGATTGCTGCAGTTAAACTGTTAATTGTCGCTATCAAACCCGACCGCAGCATCTAACGGTGCTGCATACGGGCGCCGCCATCAGAGGGTGCCAATCCTCTGCCAATACAGCTTCCATAGCCGTCATCCAGCATCCTGTATTACAATAGGAGCAGTAATATAACATCATACAGCTGTATTGCAGTAGATTGTATAAGACTTATACAATGTATTGCATTATAGTAAAAATGATCAGGCCCCCTAGGGTTCAGGTACCCTAGGGGGGCTGAAATATTAGCAAAAAAAAGAATGTAAAAAAATTGTAAAAATATTTTAAAAAACTAAAAATGAACTCACCCCTTGCCCCCTTTCCCTAGAACACACATACAAATAAACAAGTAAAATCATAAACATGTTAGGTATCGCCACATCCCAAAACCAGATCAGAACAGAATATAGAACCAGAATGTCCTGCAGTAAAGGCAAACTGGGAAAGGCCATAAAAATACATTTTTGGACAGTCCCTTTAACTCTTAAAGGTGTATGGCAATGTCTTTATTAATGGGCAACCCCTTTATAGAGTATACCTGCTGAAGGTCAAGAGTCAAGACACTTGCGTTAGTGTAGTCCCCTATAGATGACGTGTTATAGGGGGTTGTTATGAGATTATTTTGTCGCTACAATTTACTTTAATGGATGGATACAAATGGACACAAGTTCTGTCTATGCCCGACATCTTTTCGGCAAGCTGAAAAGTAAAATGGTCTTTCAAAAAGCTCTCCTGTGTGACTGACATCTAGTGGTTGGGATGAAAACTACAATTCATTATAACTCAGCGGTAACGTCATCAGTCGTAGCACAATATAAAAAGTTTTTCCAGGTAAAGAGTAAAAAATAGTATGTAGCCACATCCATAGTAAGTGCGCTGTAAAGAAACTATCTGGAAGTGATGTCACACAACTTTATTAACCTGATTGTACACAGCCAGGAGGATGATGAGTCAGCCTTATGTCTAAGCGTGATCTGCCATATTGTGCAGTATTATAGCGGCATCTGCATCACCTTCCGTAATGTTGTAATAAATTTAAATCTCTTTTTTTTCGATCCGCCTGATGAAGAACTGGGAGGAAAAACTAATTCCATTACAGTTCAATTAATTGCAAAGCAGATTATGTGCCGAGCCAGGACACAAACACAATCATCATGTAGTGTTATATCCGGATCATGGGAGAAGGTCTGATAAAAGCCGCTAATTATAATTCTATCGCTTACATATCTATGGATAGAAAGGAGTCAGATAATACTGAAGAGGGGAATAAAGTAGTTATATTCCTGTACAAAGGGGGCAGTATTATAGTAGTTATATTCCTGTACATAGGGGGCAGTATTATAGTAGTTATATTCCTGTACATAGGGGGCAGTATTATAGTAGTTATATTCCTGTACATAGGGGGCAGTATTATAGTAGTTATATTCTTGTACATAGGGGGCAGTATTATAGTAGTTATATTCTTGTACATAGGGGGCAGTATTATAGTAGTTATATTCTTGTACATAGGGGCAGTATTATAGTAGTTATATTCCTGCACATAGGGGGCAGTATTATAGTAGTTATATTCTTGTACATAGGGGGCAGTATTATAGTAGTTATATTCTTGTACATAGGGGCAGTATTATAGTAGTTATATTCTTGTACATAGGGGGCAGTATTATAGTAGTTATATTCCTGTACATAGGGGGCAGTATTATAGTAGTTATATTCCTGTACATAGGGGGCAGTATTATAGTAGTTATATTCTTGTACATAGGGGGCAGTATTATAGTAGTTATATTCTTGTACATAGGGGGCAGTATTATAGTAGTTATATTCTTGTACATAGGGGCAGTATTATAGTAGTTATATTCCTGCACATAGGGGGCAGTATTATAGTAGTTATATTCTTGTACATAGGGGGCAGTATTATAGTAGTTATATTCTTGTACATAGGGGCAGTATTATAGTAGTTATATTCCTGCACATAGGGGGCAGTATTATAGTAGTTATATTCCTGCACATAGGGGGCAGTATTATAGTAGTTATATTCTTGTACATAGGGGGCAGTATTATAGTAGTTATATTCTTGTACATAGGGGGCAGTATTATAGTAGTTATATTCTTGTACATAGGGGCAGTATTATAGTAGTTATATTCCTGCACATAGGGGGCAGTATTATAGTAGTTATATTCCTGTACATAGGGGGCAGTATTATAGTAGTTATATTCTTGTACATAGGGGGCAGTATTATAGTAGTTATATTCCTGTACAAAGGGGGCAGTATTATAGTAGTTATATTCTTGTACATAGGGGCAGTATTATAGTAGTTATATTCCTGCACATAGGGGGCAGTATTATAGTAGTTATATTCCTGTACATAGGGGGCAGTATTATAGAAGTTATATTCTTGTACATAGGGGGCAGTATTATAGTAGTTATATTCCTGCACATAGGGGGCAGTATTATAGTAGTTATATTCCTGTACATAGGGGGCAGTATTATAGTAGTTATATTCTTGTACATAGGGGGCAGTATTATAGTAGTTATATTCTTGTACATAGGGGGCAGTATTATAGTAGTTATATTCTTGTACATAGGGGCAGTATTATAGTAGTTATATTCCTGCACATAGGGGGCAGTATTATAGTAGTTATATTCCTGTACATAGGGGGCAGTATTATAGTAGTTATATTCTTGTACATAGGGGGCAGTATTATAGTAGTTATATTCCTGTACAAAGGGGGCAGTATTATAGTAGTTATATTCTTGTACATAGGGGCAGTATTATAGTAGTTATATTCCTGCACATAGGGGGCAGTATTATAGTAGTTATATTCCTGTACATAGGGGGCAGTATTATAGTAGTTATATTCTTGTACATAGGGGGCAGTATTATAGTAGTTATATTCCTGTACAAAGGGGGCAGTATTATAGTAGTTATATTCTTGTACATAGGGGCAGTATTATAGTAGTTATATTCCTGCACATAGGGGGCAGTATTATAGTAGTTATATTCCTGTACATAGGGGGCAGTATTATAGAAGTTATATTCTTGTACATAGGGGGCAGTATTATAGTAGTTATATTCCTGCACATAGGGGGCAGTATTATAGTAGTTATATTCCTGTACATAGGGGGCAGTATTATAGTAGTTATATTCTTGTACATAGGGGCAGTATTATAGTAGTTATATTCCTGCACATAGGGATCAGTATTATAGAAGTTATATTCGTGTACATAGGGGGCAGTATTATAGTAGTTATATTCCTGTACATATGGGGCAGTATTATAGTCGTTATATTCCTGTACAAAGGGGGCAGTATTATAGTAGTTATATTCTTGTACATAGGGGGCAGTATTATAGTAGTTATATTCCTGTACATATGGGGCAGTATTATAGTAGTTATATTCTTGTACATAGGGGGCAGTATTATAGTAGATCTATTCTTGTACATAGGGGCAGTATTATAGTAGTTATATTCCTGTACATAGGGGGCAGTATTATAGTAGTTATATTCTTGTACATAGGGGGCAGTATTATAGTAGTTATATTCCTGCACATAGGGGGCAGTATTATAGTAGTAATATTCCTGTACAAAGGGGGCAGTATTATAGTAGTTATATTCTTGTACATAGGGGCAGTATTATAGTAGTTATATTCCTGCACATAGGGGGCAGTATTATAGTAGTTATATTCCTGTACATAGGGGGCAGTATTATAGTAGTTATATTCTTGTACATAGGGGCAGTATTATAGTAGTTATATTCCTGCACATAGGGGGCAGTATTATAGTAGTTATATTCTTGTACATAGGGGGCAGTATTATAGTAGTTATATTCTTGTACATAGGGGCAGTATTATAGTAGTTATATTCCTGCACATAGGGGGCAGTATTATAGTAGTTATATTCCTGCACATAGGGGGCAGTATTATAGTAGTTATATTCTTGTACATAGGGGGCAGTATTATAGTAGTTATATTCTTGTACATAGGGGGCAGTATTATAGTAGTTATATTCTTGTACATAGGGGCAGTATTATAGTAGTTATATTCCTGCACATAGGGGGCAGTATTATAGTAGTTATATTCCTGTACATAGGGGGCAGTATTATAGTAGTTATATTCTTGTACATAGGGGGCAGTATTATAGTAGTTATATTCCTGTACAAAGGGGGCTGTATTATAGTAGTTATATTCTTGTACATAGGGGCAGTATTATAGTAGTTATATTCCTGCACATAGGGGGCAGTATTATAGTAGTTATATTCCTGTACATAGGGGGCAGTATTATAGAAGTTATATTCTTGTACATAGGGGGCAGTATTATAGTAGTTATATTCCTGCACATAGGGGGCAGTATTATAGTAGTAATATTCCTGTACAAAGGGGGCAGAATTATAGTAGTTATATTCTTGTACATAGGGGCAGTATTATAGTAGTTATATTCCTGCACATAGGGGGAAGTATTATAGTAGTTATATTCCTGTACATAGGGGGCAGTATTATAGTAGTTATATTCTTGTACATAGGGGCAGTATTATAGTAGTTATATTCCTGCACATAGGGATCAGTATTATAGAAGTTATATTCGTGTACATAGGGGGCAGTATTATAGTAGTTATATTCCTGTACATATGGGGCAGTATTATAGTCGTTATATTCCTGTACAAAGGGGGCAGTATTATAGTAGTTATATTCTTGTACATAGGGGGCAGTATTATAGTAGTTATATTCCTGTACATATGGGGCAGTATTATAGTAGTTATATTCTTGTACATAGGGGGCAGTATTATAGTAGATCTATTCTTGTACATAGGGGCAGTATTATAGTAGTTATATTCCTGTACATAGGGGGCAGTATTATAGTAGTTATATTCTTGTACATAGGGGGCAGTATTATAGTAGTTATATTCCTGCACATAGGGGGCAGTATTATAGTAGTAATATTCCTGTACAAAGGGGGCAGTATTATAGTAGTTATATTCTTGTACATAGGGGCAGTATTATAGTAGTTATATTCCTGCACATAGGGGGCAGTATTATAGTAGTTATATTCCTGTACATAGGGGGCAGTATTATAGTAGTTATATTCTTGTACATAGGGGCAGTATTATAGTAGTTATATTCCTGCACATAGGGATCAGTATTATAGTAGTTATATTCCTGTACATAGGGGGCAGTATTATAGTAGTTATATTCCTGTACATATGGGGCAGTATTATAGTCGTTATATTCCTGTACAAAGGGGGCAGTATTATAGTAGTTATATTCTTGTACATAGGGGGCAGTATTATAGTAGTTATATTCCTGTACATATGGGGCAGTATTATAGTAGTTATATTCTTGTACATAGGGGGCAGTATTATAGTAGATCTATTCTTGTAAATAGGGGCAGTATTATAGTAGTTATATTCTTGTACATAGGGGGCAGTATTATAGTAGTTATATTCTTGTACATAGGGGGCAGTATTATAGTAGTTATAGTCTTGTACATAGGGGGCAGTATTATAGTAGTTATAGTCTTGTACTTAGGGGGCAGTATTATAGTAGTTATATTCTTGTATATACGGGGCAGTATTATAGTAGTTATATTCTTGTACATAGAGGGCAGTATTATAGTAGTTATATTCTTGTACATAGGGGAGCAGTATTATAGTAGTTATATTCCTGTACATGGGGGCAGTATTATAGTCGTTATATTCTTGTACATACGGGGCAGTATTATAGTAGTTATATTCTTGTACATAGGGGAGAAGTATTATAGTAGTTATATTCCTGTACATGGGGGCAGTATTATAGTAGTTATATTCTTGTACATAGGGGGCAGTATTATAGTAGTTATATTCTTGTACATACGGGGCAGTATTATAGTAGTTATATTCTTGTACACAGGGGGCAGTATTATAGTAGTTATATTCTTGTACATAGTGGGCAGTATTATAGTAGTTATATTCTTGTACATAGGGGGCAGTATTATAGTAGTTATATTCTTGTACATAGGGGGCAGTATTATAGTAGTTATATTCTTGTACATAGGGGCAGTATTATAGTAGTTATATTCTTGTACATAGGGGGCAGTATTATAGTAGTTATATTCTTGTACATAGGGGGCAGTATTATAGTAGTTATATTCTTGTACATAGGGGGCAGTATTATAGTAGTTATATTCCTGTACATAGGGGGCAGTATTATAGTAGTTATATTCCTGTACATAGGGGGCAGTATTATAGTAGTTATATTCTTGTACATAGGGGGCAGTATTATAGTAGTTATATTCTTGTACATAGGGGGCAGTATTATAGTAGTTATAGTCTTGTACATAGGGGGCAGTATTATAGTAGTTATAGTCTTGTACTTAGGGGGCAGTATTATAGTAGTTATATTCTTGTATATACGGGGCAGTATTATAGTAGTTATATTCTTGTACATAGGGGGCAGTATTATAGTAGTTATATTCTTGTACATAGGGGAGCAGTATTGTAGTAGTTATATTCCTGTACATGGGGGCAGTATTATAGTCGTTATATTCTTGTACATACGGGGCAGTATTATAGTAGTTATATTCTTGTACATAGGGGAGAAGTATTATAGTAGTTATATTCCTGTACATGGGGGCAGTATTATAGTAGTTATATTCTTGTACATACGGGGCAGTATTATAGTAGTTATATTCTTGTACACAGGGGGCAGTATTATAGTAGTTATATTCTTGTACATAGTGGGCAGTATTATAGTAGTTATATTCTTGTACATAGGGGGCAGTATTATAGTAGATCTATTCTTGTAAATAGGGGCAGTATTATAGTAGTTATATTCTTGTACATAGGGGGCAGTATTATAGTAGTTATATTCTTGTACATAGGGGGTAGTATTATAGTAGTTATAGTCTTGTACATAGGGGGCAGTATTATAGTAGTTATAGTCTTGTACTTAGGGGGCAGTATTATAGTAGTTATATTCTTGTATATACGGGGCAGTATTATAGTAGTTATATTCTTGTACATAGAGGGCAGTATTATAGTAGTTATATTCTTGTACATAGGGGGCAGTATTATAGTAGTTATATTCTTGTACATAGGGGAGCAGTATTATAGTAGTTATATTCCTGTACATGGGGGCAGTATTATAGTCGTTATATTCTTGTACATACGGGGCAGTATTATAGGAGTTATATTCTTGTACATTGGGGAGAAGTATTATAGTAGTTATATTCCTGTACATGGGGGCAGTATTATAGTAGTTATATTCTTGTACATACGGGGCAGTATTATAGTAGTTATATTCTTGTACACAGGGGGCAGTATTATAGTAGTTATATTCTTGTACATAGTGGGCAGTATTATAGTAGTTATATTCTTGTACATAGGGGGCAGTATTATAGTAGTTATATTCTTGTACATAGGGGGCAGTATTATAGTAGTTATATTCTTGTACATAGGGGCAGTATTATAGTAGTTATATTCTTGTACATAGGGGCCAGTATTATATTAGTTATATTCTTGTACATAGGGGGCAGTATTATAGTAGTTATATTCTTGTACATAGGGGGCAGTATTATAGTAGTTATATTCTTGTACATAGTGGGCAGTATTATAGTAGTTATATTCCTGTACATAGGGGGCAGTATTATAGTAGTTATATTCCTGTACATAGGGGGCAGTATTATAGTAGTTATATTCTTGTACATAGGGGGCAGTATTATAGTAGTTATATTCTTGTACATAGGGGGCAGTATTATAGTAGTTATAGTCTTGTACATAGGGGGCAGTATTATAGTAGTTATAGTCTTGTACTTAGGGGGCAGTATTATAGTAGTTATATTCTTGTATATACGGGGCAGTATTATAGTCGTTATATTCTTGTACATACGGGGCAGTATTATAGTAGTTATATTCTTGTACATAGGGGAGCAGTATTATAGTAGTTATATTCCTGTACATGGGGGCAGTATTATAGTCGTTATATTCTTGTACATACGGGGCAGTATTATAGTAGTTATATTCTTGTACATAGGGGAGAAGTATTATAGTAGTTATATTCTTGTACATAGTGGGCAGTATTATAGTAGTTATATTCTTGTACATAGTGGGCAGTATTATAGTAGTTATATTCTTGTACACAGGGGGCAGTATTATAGTAGTTATATTCTTGTACATAGTGGGCAGTATTATAGTAGTTATATTCTTGTACATAGGGGGCAGTATTATAGTAGTTATATTCTTGTACATAGGGGGCAGTATTATAGTAGTTATATTCTTGTACATGTAGTTATATTAGTTATATTCTTGTACATAGGGGGCAGTATTATAGTAGTTAAATTCTTGTACACAGGGGGCAGTATTATAGTAGTTATATTCTTGTACATAGGGGCAGTATTATAGTAGTTATATTCCTGTACATAGGGGGCAGTATTATAGTAGTTATATTCTTGTACATAGGGGGCAGTATTATAGTAGTTACATTCTTGTACATAGGCGGCAGTATTATAGTAGTTATATTCTTGTACATAGGGGGCAGTATTATAGTAGTTACATTCTTGTACATAGGCGGCAGTGTTATAGTAGTTATATTCTTGTACATAGGGGCAGTATTATAGTAGTTATATTCCTGTACATAGGGGGCAGTATTATAGTAGTTATATTCTTGTACATAGGGGCAGTATTATAGTAGTTATATTCCTGTACATAGGGGGCAGTATTATAGTAGTTATATTCCTGTACATAGAGGGCAGTATTATAGTAGTTATATTCCTGTACATAGGGGGCAGTATTATAGTAGTTATATTCTTGTACATAGGGGCAGTATTATAGTTGTTATATTCCTGTACATAGGGGGCAGTATTATAGTAGTTATATTCTTGTACATAGGGGGTAGTATTATAGTTGTTATATTCCTGTACATAGGGGGCAGTATTATAGTAGTTATATTCCTGTACATAGGGGGCAGTATTATAGTAGTTATATTCCTGTACATAGGGGGCAGTATTATAGTAGTTATATTCCTGTACATAGGGGGCAGTATTATAGTAGTTATATTCTTGTACATAGGGGGCAGTATTATAGTAGTTATATTCTTGTACATAGTGGGCAGTATTATAGCAGTTATATTCTAGTACATAGGGGGCAGTATTATAGTAGTTATATTCCTGTACATAGGGGACAGTATTATAGTAGTTATATTCTTGTACATAGGTAACAGGATTATAGTAGTTATATTCCTGTACATAGGGGGCAGTATTATAGTAGTTATATTCTTGTACATAGGGGGCAGTATTATAGTCATTGGGGCAGATTTACTTACCCAGTCCATTCACGATCCAGCGTTGCGTTCTGCGCGGTGGATTCGGGATTCAGTAAGGTAGTTCCTCCGATGTCCATCAGGTGTCGCTGCTGCACTGAAGTCTGCCGAGGCCCGCCGGAATGCACTGAAGTTCACCGGCCTATTCCTGGTGAAGGTAAGCGCGAGTTAAATGCGGCGGTTTTTCCAAATCCGTCGGGTTTTCATTTGGCCACGCCCCCTGATTTCCGTCGTGTGCATGCCAGCGCCGATGCGCCACAATCCGATTGCGTGCGCCAAAATCCCAGGGCAATACAGGGAAAATCGGCGCAAATCGGAAATATTCGGGTAACACGTCGGGAAAACGCGAATCGGGCCCTTAGTAAATGACCCCCATTCTGTTAACACGTCGGGAAAACGCGAATCGGGCCCTTAGTAAATGACCCCCATTGTTGTTATGTACAGTTGGTGTTCACCTTGTATAACAGTGAATGTGTCTCCTATGACTGATAACACTTCGGATTATTATAGTTATATATATAGTAGGTGATGTGACGCTTCCTCCTGTGTGACCTCATCCCCGGCTTATATTAGTATCAGACATTACTAGGTGATCAGAGCCCCTGCGCTCAGCTGTTACATGGATTTATCTCTTTTGAAGATGAAATCTCTGGGGCTCTAGCATGTATCCACATGAAGTCTTGGATAATTTGCTGTGATCTTTATTTTTATCAAAATTAGTTTCAATTCTAAGAACAGAAACTGATTAGGGAATAAATGATGTGGAGTCCGTCCTCCCCCCCCCCCCCCCGCATAAATACTTATATCGGACGCCTCCTGTGCAGCCACAGGGATCAGGATGAAGAAAGCGCAACTATCCCAATACAGAGATACACAATGCTGTATACAGAGCCGGATGGGCCTATCACTATATCTGACAGGACAAAGGGTGCAGCCTATGTGATTGAGGGGAGTAGGGAGCAGCCTGTGCAATAGAGGAGATAGAGAGCAGCCTGTGTGATAGAGGGGAGTAGGGAGCAGTCTGTGTGATAGAGGGGAATAGGAAGCAGTCTGTGTGATAGAGGGGAATAGGGAGCAGTCTGTGTGATAGAGGGGAATAGGGAGCAGTCTGTGTGATAGGGGGGAGTAGGGAGCAGTCTGTGTGATAGAGGGGAGTAGGGAGCAGTCTGTGTGATAGAGGGGAGTAGGGAGCAGTCTGTGTGATAGAGGGGAATAGGGAGCAGCCTGTGTGATAGAGGGGAATAGGGAGCAGTCTGTGTGATAGAGGGGAATAGGGAGCAGTCTGTGTGATAGAGGGGAGTAGGGAGCAGTCTGTGTGATTGAGGGGAGTAGGGAGCAGCCTGTGCAATAGAGGAGATAGAGAGCAGCCTGTGTGATAGAGGGGAGTAGGGAGCAGTCTGTGTGATAGAGGGGAATAGGAAGCAGTCTGTGTGATAGAGGGGAATAGGGAGCAGTCTGTGTGATAGAGGGGAATAGGGAGCAGTCTGTGTGATAGGGGGGAGTAGGGAGCAGTCTGTGTGATAGAGGGGAGTAGGGAGCAGTCTGTGTGATAGAGGGGAGTAGGGAGCAGTCTGTGTGATAGAGGGGAATAGGGAGCAGCCTGTGTGATAGAGGGGAATAGGGAGCAGTCTGTGTGATAGAGGGGAATAGGGAGCAGTCTGTGTGATAGAGGGGAGTAGGAGCAGTCTGTGTGATAGAGGGGAGTAGGGAGCAGTCTGTGTGATAGAGGGGAGTAGGGAGCAGTCTGTGTGATAGAGGGGAGTAGGGAGCAGTCTGTGTGATAGAGGGGAGTAGGGAGCAGTCTGTGTGATAGAGGGGAATAGGGAGCAGCCTGTGTGATAGAGGGGAATAGGGAGCAGTCTGTGTGATAGAGGGGAATAGGGAGCAGTCTGTGTGATAGAGGGGAGTAGGAGCAGTCTGTGTGATAGAGGGGAGTAGGGAGCAGTCTGTGATAGAGGGGAGTAGGGAGCAGTCTGTGTGATAGAGGGGAGTAGGGAGCAGCCTGTGTGATAGAGGGGAATAGGGAGCAGCCTGTGTGATAGAGGGGAGTAGGGAGCAGCCTGTGTGATAGAGGGGAATAGGGAGCAGTCTGTGTGATTGAGGGGAATAGAGAGCATTCTGTGTGATAGGGGGAATAGGGAGCATTCTGTGTGATAGGGGGAATAGGGAGCATTCTGTGTGATAGGGGGAATAGGAAGCAGTCTGTGTGATAGAGGGGAATAGGGAGCAGTCTGTGTGATAGAGGGGAATAGGGAGCATTCTGTGTGATAGGGGGAATAGGGAGCATTCTGTGTGATAGGGGGAATAGGAAGCAGTCTGTGTGATAGAGGGGAGTAGGGAGCAGTCTGTGTGATAGGGGGGAATAGGGAGCATTCTGTGTGATAGGGGGGAATAGGGAGCATTCTGTGTGATAGGGGGAATAGGGAGCATTCTGTGTGATAGGGGGGGATAGGGAGCAGTCTGTGTGATAGAGGGGAGTAGGGAGCAGTCTGTGTGATAGAGGGGAATAGGGAGCAGTCTGTGTGATAGAGGGGAATAGGGAGCAGTCTGTGTGATAGAGGGGAATAGGGAGCAGTCTGTGTGATAGGGGGGATTAGGGAGCATTCTGTGTGATATAGGGGAATAGGGAGCAGTCTGTGTGATAGGGGGGAATAGGGAACATTCTGTGTGATAGAGGGGAATAGGGAGCAGTCTGTGTGATAGAGGGGAATAGGGAGCAGCCTGTGTAATGGGGGAGGGGGGGATATGGAGCAATATGTGTGATAGGGAAGGGAATAGGGAGCATTCTGTGTGATAGAGGGGAATGGGGAGCAGTCTGTGTGATAGGGGGGAGTAGGGAGCAGTCTGTGTGATAGAGGAGAATAGGGAGCAGTCTGTGTGATAGAGGGGAATAGGAAGCAGTCTGTGTGATAGAGGGGAATAGGGAGCCGTCTGTGCGATAGAGGGGAATAGGGAGCAGTCTGTGTGATAGAGGGGAATAGGGAGCAGCCTGTGTGATAGAGGGGTGTAGGGAGCAGTCTGTGTGATAGAGGGGAGTAGGGAGCAGTCTGTGTGATAGAGGGGAGTAGGGAGCAGTCTGTGTGATAGAGGGGAGTAGGGAGCAGTCTGTGTGATAGAGGGGGAATAGGGAGCAGTCTGTGTGATAGAGGGGAATAGGGAGCAGTCTATGTGATAGAGGGGAATAGGGAGCAGTCTGTGTGATAGAGGGGAATAGGGAGCAGTCTATGTGATAGAGGGGAGTAGGGAGCAGTCTGTGTGATAGAGGGGAGTAGGGAGCAGTCTGTGTGATAGAGGGGACATGAGGGGAGTCTGTAGGAGTTGGATAACAATGGGGAGTCTTGAGGAGGGGATGGCTGTCTATTCTAGCTATTAATACTCAGAACAAGCTCTTATTATATTAGGGCATTATTGTTATTATTACGACTCCCCCTATTATTATTATTATTATTTCAGTATTTATTATGAGCCGCCTCCAGATGTAACATCATTACAGCCGCAGATGACGACTCGCTGATCTTCCTGTAAAAACAACTTCAGATTTTGGCTGCAGAGAAGAATAATATTATACCGACCATATAACGTACATTAACCCCTGACCTCCCTGTATGTGCCGCAGTATCAAGAGTTCAGCTGGAGAAACCAAACAAAACTCAACAATCCTGAGAACAGTAATGGACGTTCAGTTATGGATCTCTAATATTTATTCTTCCATAGGAGAAATGCGCTGACCCCAGGGGTGATGGGTCAGGGGAAGGTTAAGGAAGGGGAATCAAGCTCAGCACCACTATGATTTCTGCTCTGAGGTCACATTACGTTGGGACGTGGTCACCTACTGGGAAATTCCTATCATAAATCTGTAGGTTTTTACAAGGTTTTGCCCCATATGTCATGTGATGCAGTTTAATGACGTTTTGGCGGCTGAAGGTTTTACAAGGCGACTTACGAGGAGATGATGGATGGAGAGAAGAAAAGACAAGACGGAGGAAAACATGTTTATAGAGCGGCACATGACCGGGGCTGGTGATGCCAGGATGTCGCACCAATGATTTATGGATGTTTTAAAGATTGTGAGAACTTTCCAAGACTTATGAAAGATAAACAGAGGGCAAGGGTGGCCATGGGTCAAAGAGTAGGGGGCCTGTGGCTTTAGGGTGGCCAAGAGTCAAAGAGTAGGGGGCCTGTGGCTTTAGGGTGGCCATGGGTCAAAGAGTATGGGGCCTGTGGCTTTAGGGTGGCCAAGAGTCAAAGAGTATGGGGCCTGTGGCTATAGGGTGGCCAAGAGTCAAAGAGTATGGGGCCTGTGGCTTTAGGGTGGCCAAGAGTCAAAGAGTATAGGACCTGTGGCTTTAGGGTGGCCAAGGGTCAAAGAGTATGGGGCCTGTGGCTTTAGGGTGGCCAAGGGTCAAAGAGTATGGGGCCTGTGGCTTTAGGGTGGCCAAGAGTCAAAGAGTATGGGGCCTGTGGCTTTAGGGTGGCCAAGAGTCAGAGTATGGGGCCTGCGGCTATAGGGTGGTCAAGGGTCAAAGAATATGGGGCCTGTGGCTTTAGGGTGGCCAAGAGTCAAAGAGTATGAGGACTGCTGCTTTAGGGTGGCCAAGGGTCAAAGAGTATGAGGACTGCTGCTTTAGGGTGGCCTAGGGTTAAAGAATATGGGGCCTGCAGCTTTAGGGTGGTCAAGGGTCAAAGAGTAGGGGGCCTGTGGCTTTAGGGTGGCCAAGAGTCAAAGAATATGGGGCCTGTGGCTTTAGGGTGGCCAAGGGTCAAAGAGTAGGGTGCCTGTGGCTTTAGGGTGGCCAAGGGTAAAAGACTATGGGACCTGTGGCTTTAGGGTGGCCAAGGGTCAAAGAGTATGGAGCCTGTGGCTTTAGGGTGGCCTAGGGTCAAAGAATATGGGGCCTGCGGCTTTAGGGTGGCCAAGGGTCAAAGAATATGGGGTCTGTGGTTTTAGGGTGGTCGAGGGGCAAGGGGTAATGGTCATGGGGTAAAGGGTCTCAGCAAAGAACAATGGTGTCCATGGAAATGGGGTGACCGAGGGAGAAGTGGCCAAGGGTCATGGGGTAAAGGGTCTCAGGTGCAGGGGTGGCCAAGCATTGAGGATGGTCAAATAGTTTAGAGGGAGGATGATGGTTGTTGAGGGAGAGAGAATAACAAGTGACATGGTTGGCCGGGCATGAGAGTGACCATGAGGTGAAAGTTGTGAGGGGTCATGGGGTAAAGGGTCTGGGGGGGCCTGGGGGCATGTATGGACAAAAGGTTGGAGTAGCTGAAGGGAAATGATGGTTGTCAAGGGTGAGAGAATTATTGTGGGGGACAAGTGATAAAAGTGGCCAAGGGATGAGGGTGTCCAAGAGGTGAACGTGTCCAGGAGCCATGGAGGTGGGGTCAGGAGAGACCAAGGGCAGAGGAAGGTCAAAGGTTTCTGATGGGGAACGATCATTGTAACGGGAGAGAGAATGACTGTGGTGCGAGGGGCAAAGGTGCTTTATGTTATGGTGGTCTATTACCATTTCTCTGGGGTCTATGTTTTTGTTTAGAGGTCTTTTTTCTGGGGGTCCTGTTGCTATCACTATTCTGTGGGTCTGGATGCTGGTGTTAATTTGGGAGCTCCTGCATGGTGCTGTTGTTGTTTTGGGGGTGTTGTTACCTTCTCTTTTCTGGAGATCCTGCTATTATTCTTGGGGTCCTGGTGATGCTGTTCAGGGGGTCTTGCTGCTGTTGCTCTGTGGGTCCTGTTGCTCTCACTGTAAAACTGTTGTTTTTGGAGTCCTGTTACTATCGCTGTCCTTGAGGGTCCTGCTGCTATTATTCTGGAGGTCACGTTGCTATTATTCTGGCGGTCCTGTTGCTATTATTTTTGGGGGTCCTGCTGCTGTTATTCTGGGGGGTCCTGCTGCTTTTTTTCTTGGGGTCCTGTTGCTATTATTCTGGGGGGTCCTTCTGCTTTTTTTCTGGGAGTCCTACTGCTATTATTCTGGGTGTCCTGCTGTTATGATTCTGGGGGTCCTGCTGCTATTATTCTGGGGGTCCTGCGGTTATGATTCTGGGGGTCCTGTTGCTATTATTCTGGGGGTCCTTTTGCTATTATTCTGGGGTGTTCAGCTGTTATGATTCTGGGGGTCCTGTTGCTGTTACACCTATTGGGGCTCATTTACTAAGGGTCCGAACGTTTCGTTGGGTTTCCCGAATATTTCTGATTTGCGGCGAATTGCCCCGGGATTTTGGCGGACGTGAATGGATTGACGCGACAGAAATCAGGGGGCGGGTCGTCGGACAACCCGACGGATTCAGAAAAACCGGGACATTTAAAAAAGCGATTTGTGTCGCAAGATCAGCACTTGCATGCACCGGGAAGAAGAAGGTGAACTCCGGCGGACCTCGGCGCAGCAGCGACACCTGCTGGATATCGGGCGCAAGATCTTAGTGAATGCCGGAAGAATCGAATCCTTGTCAGACAACGAGCCCCAGGATCTCGACTGGACCGGGTAAGTAAATGTTCCCCATTGGGGCAGATTTACTTACCTGGTCCGTTCGCGATCCAGCGGCGCGTTCTCTGCGGTGGATTCGGGTCCGGCCGGGATTCACTAACGTAGTTCCTCCGCCGTCCACCAGGTGGCACTGCTGCGCTGAAAAGCATCTGAACGCACTGGAATTCACCGAGCCGGACCAAGTGAAGGTAAGCGCGTCCCAAGCGACACTTTTTTTTGTTTTAAATGCGGCGGTTTTTCCGAATCAGTCGGGTTTTCGTTCGGCCACACCCCCGATTTCCGTCGCGTGCATGCCAGCGCCGATGCGCCACAATCCGATCACGTGCGCCAAAATCCTGGGGCAATACAGGGAAAATCGGCGCAAATCGGAAATATTCGGTAACACGTCGGGAAAACGCGAATCAGGCCCTTAGTAAATGTCCCCCATTGTGTTTATTGGTCACATTACTGCTGGATGTAGCTGAAGGATTGGGCTTACAATGTGATCTCCCGGTGCTGTACATGTCTGATCACCTACTGTAGACGTCTAGTAGTCATAGTGCGGTATAATGTATGGAAAAGGCTGGGACTGCACAGAGCAGCAGCAGCAGTAATAACCTGGTAGTATAATCATATGCTGCAGCGTTCAGCAGGGGGGTAATTACTGCCTTCTTATAACCCCATACAATAACAAGATAATACCGCAACATACTGGCTGATAATACTGCCATATACAGCACACATCATCATCATCACCATACTGTGCCCCCAGGCGGTCATTATTGTTGGGGGCAGTAACCACAAGCTTATAATGATGAAATATATTTCCCACACAACCATGCAATTTATTTCCTAAATAATACCGCAATAATGCAAACAACAGCAAAGCAGTAACGCAATATATTACACAAATAAAACAGAAATAGCGTCATTTAATCCCTGGATAATATTACAGCAATAATACAGAAAAAGCACAAATTATTTCCAAAATAATACTACAACAGTGCAATAAAAAAATACTGCTATAGTGCAAACTATATTCTATTCATTTCATAAATAATACCGCCATACAGTGCTCTGCTATATAGTATACTTTAGTTTTGGCATTTCCTGCTCCAGATATCCTGATATTTTGTGGATCCCTCATGCCCTCAGAGATTCGGCACAGTGACATAACTATCCATTTGTCCCTCTGTCTGGAATAGGGCACTGGGTCATTTTTCCTGGATTGTCTCTGCACATAAGGAATATTAATAGAACCTAGGATTAAGCAGATGTGTAAAGATTACTCTGGTGCTTAGACTGGGGCACATGTAGCAGTGTTGAATTTGTCATTTAAAGGAGAAGTCATGAGAACCTGACACGAGGTTTTACCCCACCAAACTTTTCTCCTTCATGTGAAATCTCACCCGTTTACCTATAAAATAACTCCTTCCAAAATCAGGCAAATCTGACTCTTCTCACCTAATTTTCACCAGAGATGAGTCAAGTTTAGTGGTTGCAGGAGGAATCAATTCAGAAGCACCTAGAAACATGCTGCTGGTGCCGTATTAAAGATAAGGATCTCAGAACCAGACTGCTAAGAACATAGTAATAATGCAAGTTTCAGATAAAGACCCTGTTACTGCTTATTTTTTAACTTCCTATCCAGTTCTGTAGCTCACAAAAGCACAAACTTGAAATTGAGCCTTATCTTTAGTATGACACCAGCAGCATGTTTCCAGGTGCTATAGAACAGAATATAGGGGTTACTGAAGGGACACTTCCCTGCAACCACTTAACTTGAGATGAGTCATATTTGCCGGACTGCAGAGGATTTTTTTCATAGGTAAACAGGTGAGATTTTACAAAAAAAGAGGGAATTCTAGAAAGGACATTTCTACCGAACAGGGGCCGGGAGTTTACTGGGGTAAAACCTGGTGACAGTCCTGGTTAAATAGATCCTGCTAGGTGATATGGATGTCATTGTGCATCCGCACTTCAAATTTTGGCATCCTATTTGTGAAGGCAGCATCAGTGGCCCCAATGCAACAGCTGAAACAGCGCCCCCTACCTGCCCCGGGGTCATGTTACTGAGGGGCTCAGGTACAACTATTACTGCACCTCTGCTCTGTTACAGTCATACCCCTGGCAGCCATGTAATACAATGTCTACCCTGCTCCAGGGGGTAAGTGGCCCCAGTTACTGTAGGTTACACAGGTCATTATCATTCCAGGAAGAAGTTATCTACTCCAGACATCGCCCTTAACTGTCTCTTGTCCATTCCCCAGTTTTACAATGACAAACTCAGCTCTGCCGCATCTGTGAACGTGGTAAGAAAGCTTCCAAACTCTGAGTTCTAATCTGCAGTACAACAATCTCTGCTTGCTGTCAGTGAACGAGAGCCATGTGGGAATGAAACCTTCTCACGGCTGAGGGTTTGTTGATTTGTATCCAGAGTCTAGGCAGGATTCTGATACATTTTACATGCGCGGATACATTGGGGCTCATTTACTAAGGGTCTGAACGCAGCACTTTTGTCCAGTTTCCCGGATATTTCCGTTTTAAGCCAAATTGCCCAGGGATTTTGGCGCACGCGATCGGATTGTGGCGCAGAAATCAGGGGCGTGGCTGTCGGACAACCCGACGGATTCGGAAAAAAAAAAAAATTTAAAAAACTATTTGTGTCGCAAAATCAAGCACTTACACGCATCGGGAAGAAGTAGGTGAACTCCGGTGGACCTCGGTGCAGCAGCGACACCTGCTGGATATCGGGCGCACAATCTTAGAGAATCCCAGCAGACCCAAATCCTCGCCGGACAACGCGCCGCTGGATTGCGACAGGACCGGGTCAGTTAATGGGGGTCATTTACTTAACCGGTCCAGTCGTGATCCATCGGTGGGTTCTCCGTTGAGGATTCGGGTCTTCCGGCATTTCACTAAGGTCGTGCGCCCGATGTCCACCAGGTGTCGCTGCTGCGCTGGAGCCCGCCGGGGTTCACCTTCTTCTTCCCGGTGCATGTAAGTGCTGATCTTGCGACACAAATCGTTTTTTAAATTTCATGTTTTTTCCGAATCCGACGGGTTGTCCGACAGCCACGCCCCCCGGAGTTCACCATCCGTTGCTGGGTGCAGGTAAACGCGTGTCGAGCCACACATTTTTTAAATAAAATACGGCGGTTTTTCCGAATCCATCAGGTTTTCCGACGGCCATGAACCCCGTTTTTTGTCGCATGCAACCCGGCACCGATGCAACACAATCCGATCACCTGCGCCAAAACCAGGGGGATAATATGGCGCAAATCGGTAATTTTCGGGAAACCCGACAAAAAATAGCGTTTCGGGCCCTTAGTAGATGACCCTCAATGTGCCCCATTGTATCTGATACATTTACCTGCACTGACACAAACCATAAAGACAGAAGAGGATTCAGGATTTCTCTTACTGAGGATCTTCCCTGGATACAATTGTAACAAACCTTCAGCTGTGAGATTTATTAGGTCTGACACATTTGTGAGAAGCAGTAACGTGCAGGAAATCACAGAGGTCCAGGACTACTATGTCCATTTATGGATCTTCTGAGGGATCATTCAGCAGGTGACACAATGAGATGAATGAGCGGGTGACTCAGTGAGTAAGTGCGCAGCGGCACGTCAGCAGCACCTGTGTGCGAGGAGATGATATTGTACCTGTCCTGGGAGCGCAACTCTGATGTAATATGAGGAAACCGTCACAAAGATACGAAGAGACTGAGTCAGCACAGACAAGCACATGACACACACAGCTCTGCTGCACTCATTCACTTACAGCAGGAAGGAAAGTCACTGCCTCAGAGGGAAGTGAGAGTCACCTAAAAAACGCACGGCCACAAAGCTACGGCAAGAATTACTTATTAGTAATCAGGTAAAGCATCAGGAATGAAGACCATCAGCATTTCCATGCCGTCTCCACTGGAGGGCAAATAAATATTTATAAAATCCCATTAATCTGCATTCCAGCTCCCCCTACTGGTGGCCGCAGGCAGAACAAATTGTTGAATTTGTAGAATTTAAGCTTTTATATCATAAAAAGAAAAAGGAAATAAATCAAAGACAGATGGATATGAGATAGATAGATATGAGATAGATAGATAGGTAGATAGATAGATAGATAGATAGGAGATAGATAGATAGATATGAGATAGATAGGAGATAGATAGGAGATAGATAGATAGATAGATAGATAGGAGATAGATAGATAGATATGAGATAGATAGATAGATAGATAGATAGGAGATAGATAGATATGAGATAGATAGATAGATAGATAGATAGATAGATAGATATGAGATAGATAGATAGATAGATAGATAGGAGATGGATAGAAACATAGGAGATGGATAGATAGATAGGAGATGGATAGATAGATAGATAGATAGATAGATATGAGATAGATAGATATGCGATAGATAGATATGAGATAGATAGATAGGTAGATAGGAGATAGATAGGTAGATAGGAGATAGATAGATAGATAGATAGGAGATAGATAGATAGGAGATAGATAGATAGATAGATAGATAGATAGATAGATAGGAGATAGATAGATAGATAGATAGATAGATAGATAGATATGAGATAGATAGATAGATAGATAGGAGATAGATAGATATGAGATAGATAGATAGATAGATAGATAGATATGAGATAGATAGATAGATAGATAGATAGGAGATGGATAGAAACATAGGAGATGGATAGATAGATAGGAGATGGATAGATAGATAGATAGATAGATAGATAGATATGAGATAGATAGATATGCGATAGATAGATATGAGATAGATAGATAGGTAGATAGGAGATAGATAGGTAGATAGGAGATAGATAGATAGATAGGAGATAGATAGATAGGAGATAGATAGATAGATAGATAGATAGATAGATAGATAGATAGATAGGAGATAGATAGATAGATAGATAGATAGATAGATAGATATGAGATAGATAGATAGATAGATAGATAGATAGATATGAGATAGATAGATATGCGATAGATAGATATGAGATAGATAGATAGGTAGATAGGAGATAGATAGGTAGATAGGAGATAGATAGATAGATAGGAGATAGATAGATAGGAGATAGATAGATAGATAGATAGATAGATAGATAGATAGATAGATAGGAGATAGATAGATAGATAGATAGATAGATAGATAGATATGAGATAGATAGATAGATAGATAGATAGATAGATATGAGATAGATAGATAGATAGATATGAGATAGATATGAGATAGATAGATATGAGATAGATAGATAGATAGATAGATAGATAGGAGATAGATAGATAGATAGATAGATAGATAGTGGACAGTAGAGATAAGGAAAAGAGGAAAGAGAAGGAAATGAACTTGTTTGGTGAGAAAATGTCAGTAAATGATCAGTAAATATTTGCAGTCTTTACTGCTGCTATATACCTATTCACACAGTGTATAATCAACTCCATAACTTCCTATATTCTGCACTCCTGGTCATTGTCACAATATCTGCTCTATTTACCTCTGGTAAACACAGCACGTAACTCACGCCTGCAGGAGGCAGAGGTGGAGGTCACCTGACTGCTACATAACTACATACTGCATGCTACACACAGCGTCACTGGGTTATTATAATTACCTGTGTTAATTAGATTATAACCATCTTATAGTTATATTCTTGTACATAGGGGGCAGTATTATAGTAGTTATATTCCTGTACATAGGAGCAGTATTATAGTAGTTATATTCTTGTACATAGGGGGCAGTATTATAGTAGTTATATTCTTGTACATAGGGGGCAGTATTATAGTAGTTATATTCTTGTACATAGGGGGCAGTATTATAGTAGTTATATTCCTGTACATAGGGGGCAGTATTATAGTAGTTATATTCCTGTACATAGGGGGCAGTATTATAGTAGTTATATTCTTGTACATAGGGGGCAGTATTATAGTAGTTATATTCTTGTACATAGGGGCAGTATTATAGTAGTTATATTCTTGTACATAGGGGGCAGTATTATAGTAGTTATATTCTTGTACATAGGGGGCAGTATTATAGTAGTTATATTCCTGTACATAGGGGCAGTATTATAGTAGTTATATTCTTGTACATAGGGGGCAGTATTATAGTAGTTATATTCTTGTACATAGGGGGCAGTATTATAGTAGTTATATTCTTGTACATAGGGGGCAGTATTATAGTAGTTATATTCTTGTACATAGGGGGCAGCATTATAGTAGTTATATTCTTGTACATAGGGGCAGTATTATAGTAGTTATATTCTTGTACATAGGGGGCAGTATTATAGTAGTTATATTCCTGTACATAGGGGGCAGTATTATAGTAGTTATATTCTTGTACATAGGGGGCAGTATTATAGTAGTTATATTCTTGTACATAGGGGACAGTATTATAGTAGTTATATTCTTGTACATAGGGGGCAGTATTATAGTAGTTATATTTTTGTACATAGGGGCAGTATTATAGTAGTTATATTCTTGTACATAGGGGGCAGTATTATAGTAGTTATATTCTTGTACATAGGGAGCAGTATTATAGTAGTTATATTCTTGTACATAGGGGCAGTATTATAGTAGTTATATTTTTGTACATAGGGGGCAGTATTATAGTAGTTATATTTTTGTACATAGGGGCAGTATTATAGTAGTTATATTCTTGTACATAGGGGGCAGTATTATAGTAGTTATATTCTTGTACATAGGGGGCAGTATTATAGTAGTTATATTCTTGTACATAGGGGGCAGTATTATAGTAGTTATATTCTTGTACATAGAGGGCAGTATTATAGTAGTTATATTCCTGTACATAGGGGGCAGTATTATAGTAGGTATATTCTTGTACATAGGGGGCAGTATTATAGTAGTTATATTCTTGTACATAGGGGGCAGTATTATAGTAGTTATATTCTTGTACATAGGGGGCAGTATTATAGTAGTTATATTCCTGTACATATGGGGCAGTATTATAGTAGTTATATTCTTGTACATAGGGGGCAGTATTATAGTAGTTATATTCTTGTACATAGGAGGCAGTATTATAGTAGTTATATTCTTGTACATAGGGGGCAGTATTATAGTAGTTATATTCTTGTACATAGGAGGCAGTATTATAGTAGTTATATTCCTGTACATAGGGGGCAGTATTATAGTAGTTATATTCCTGTACATAGGGGGCAGTATTATAGTAGTTATATTCCTGTACATAGGGGGCAGTATTATAGTAGTTATATTCCTGTACATAGGGGGCAGTATTATAGTGGTTATATTCCTGTACATAGGGGGCAGTATTATAGTGGTTATATTCCTGTACATATATTAGCAGCACAATTACATAATGCTCAGGTTCACCAGTGGATCTGTTTGCTCTTTATCGCTGGTTTCTGCACTTTGCTCCCAGAATATCAGTTTTCATTATTTAAGAATACAATGTCCCATTTTCCAGATCAAGGTCTGTTTTGCTATCATAAGCGTAAAATCTAGAAATCAATATTTCTGTGACTAATCACATAACTTGGACATTTATAGATTGTTAGCTCTTGGGAGCCCTTGCTCCTGGTATTTCATATGACCATGTATTATGTTGTTTGCGCTGTGCTATGAAGGTGCAGTAGAAATAACGATACTGTATAACAATGACTATTGTGTCCCCCTGTTCTATGATAGATACAATGTACTTTGTTATATGGTTATTTCTACTGCAGCTGATTCTATCCCTCGAGATCAGATGGGGACAGAAGTTCTAATCGGACCCACAACACTTGTTGGATGTGCTTTATACAGATGTAGCAGCGCGGTGCTTGTCCAGTTGACAAAAGTCTTTGGACATGAAGGTCTCCTCCACTCCCACATACATGTGCCGTCCATACATAGACAGCTTGCTCCACCATATTAGGACCACCTTCTCCTCTGGCTTATATAAGGGTCTTCCATTACATCCTGGTGTCCCACAGTTGGTATTGAGCAGATGGTTGAGGTCCATCGGATCTACTGCTATTGGTAAGTAAAACTGTTCTATCTACTGCAGTGAAAATGCTGGTAGTTTCCATCCACTGTAACAGTCATGGCCATTATTGGTCCTCCATGATGAGACCTTGCCCTCTGGTTCATACTCAATGGTCCAAATTCCAGGGTCTTCTCATTACATATTTCCTGCAATGGGTGGTCTTCTCGTGTACTTATGTTGGAGCTCTTTCTTGTCCTGATCAGATGTCTGAGGCCCTGGGATCAACTACTGGAGGCAAGGAAAGCTACATGACCCTGGGCATCACCTTCATGGAAATATTTATGGGCCCTTAGTCACCTCTGGAACAGGATTGGAAGAGTCCCAAAGAAAAATGGATATTAGATGATGCCCATGCACTGAAACATTTATAGTCTTTATGGATCTTCTAAGTGAAGGGTCCATCCATTGCATCCAAATTTCCTTCAACTATGGGTCGTCTCATCTTCTGGTAGTGACCAGAGATCTTAGGCTCACTGGATCAACTGCTGGAGGCAAGGTAAGCAAATCTCATCCATGGAAAACAGGTATTGAAGCACCTTCACATCTGGCTGATAAGAAGTGTTACAATAGTTGGGTCTACCTGTTTCATCCAAGTGTCCTATAATGGGTGGTCTTTTCATGTTCTTATGTTGCAGCCCTTTCTAGGTTGTGATCTGAGACTTGCTGGATCAACTGGAGAGAAGGGAAGTTGTGTGCACCTGCACCTCTCCGACATGGAAAACACATATTAATGGGTCATCCAAAATGGAACCTCATCCACCTCTGGCTAATTGGAATGGTCCCAAGTGGATTGGCTACCCATAACATCTATGTGTCTTACAATGGGGGCTTCTATTCTTTTGGTCACCATCACCATTTGTCATCTCTAAATAGTCACCATATGCCTAAGGCTCACTGGATCAACTGCTGGAGGCAAAATAAGCATCTCCTACGGGGGAAACATGTCCAAGTATGTGTCCTCCATAACGGAACCACCTTCACCCCTACTGATAGGAGGTCTACCCAGTTCATGGGTATTCCTCTGAATATTTGATGTTGTAGCCATTTCTGGGTAGAGACCAGATGGTTGAGACCCATTGAATCTACTGCTGGAGGCAGTGGCATCTGTGCACACCTATGTCCTCTACATCTTCACCAACTCCATTTTGGAACCACCACTGGTTGATAGAAGGGGTCCCAAAAAGAGGGTCTACATATTACATCTTATAAGATATGAGCGTGGTTGATGACTTTGAAGGTCCTCTTATCATCTGATATAACATCAGTGACCCCCTGTAAGACATTACATAACAATGTTTGTGGTTTCGGTGGGTCAGCGTTCTTATCAATGGCCGTCTCAGATCTGAGCTGATTCTGTACAGAGATAAGGATTGTGCTCACAGAACACATTTTTCTGGTCCAGCGAGATTCCTGACAAACGTGCGGACGACAAATTGTATAACAATATTTGTGTAAAATGCCCTTTATTTCTCTGTCCACAAAGGGAAATGTGTTTCCATCTGCTGGAGTGGCTTGGAGGAGACAGCTCCCCCTTGTTTCCCAGACAGTGCACAATGCACCATGTTCAGCGATATGTGGGTGATGCCAGTCACAAGACTTGTTTACTGGGATCCCGGCCTAGCACACTGGTGTACACAGGGCTGCGGGCAGCGTGGAAACTCATCCTTTCTGGAAATTTCTGCTCCTTTGGCTTCAAGACAATTTGTATAATAACTGGAGCCTCTTTGCATCAGCAGGTAAGACATGACATCACCTAATCCATAACTACTTTTCTCACCTCCAGGGGGCATACTTCCTACTGAGTTGAGTTGGAGATGTATGTATCTATACAGAGAGCTCCCCCCAGTGGTGACAACATGTATCAGAACTTTTAATAAAGAGACGAAATGGGATGTAGCACTTTTAATAGAGGGTCTACCCAACTGAGGAAACATCTAGTAGGTTCTTTGATGGTTTTCACTAGGTAATTAGGTATTGACCTCCACATTTACTGGGTTGTACTAGATCCAGGCCCCGACACAAAAGTTCAAGGTGACTGAAGGGATCACTAATATCCAGGGGCAAAATGTGCAACATAGATGGAGAATAAGCGCTCAGTGTCATCACGTCCAGAAGGTCCATAGTACTCCCTGTGCGGCACTGCCATATTCAGCTCAATTGGGCCAAGACTTCTCTTTTCCATCATTTGTTGTCATGTGTTGTCATGGAGGGGGCGGACTCCACTCTTGACGTATAACAATATCAAGGGTGCTGTTTCCCACAATGCAAACTAAGGGATCCTAAACCATCACACCAACCAGGACCCAGGCACTTGTGGTCCATGCTACCAGCCCCACCAGCATTGTACAATGACTTGAAGTTACCTACCTTTACTTGAGATTTGATTGACCTTTGTTTTAAGTCCAAGAAAGACCAAATTTGCCCCTTAGGATAGTCCCAGAACTTGAGTGTTTACTTGATGTGCCTATATGGAATGTGGACAGCAGTCGGGACATTTAGTATAATCAGAAATTGATTTGTGTGCCTTTCTTAGGACCTGGTATGTATGAGGCCCTACCACGCCATGACCATCTTCTACAGAAAGTAAGTTTAACCCAAAAGATGTTCTAATAGTGGTCTCCACTCTTTTGTCCTTGTGGTCCACTTCTATCATATCATCTAATCCATCTCATCCAAAAATCAGACCCCCTTGCCTGGTGGACCTCATGGATGAAGATGGAAGAAGAAGGACCTTATGGATGAAGATGGAAGAAGAAGGACCTTATGGAAGAAGATGGAAGAAGATGGACCTAATGGATGAAGATGGAAGAAGAAGGACCTCATGGATGAAGATGGAAGAAGAAGGACCTTATGGATGAAGATGGAAGAAGAAGGACCTTATGGATGAAGATGGAAGAAGAAGGACCTTATGGAAGAAGATGGAAGAAGATGGACCTAATGGATGAAGATGGAAGAAGAAGGACCTCATGGATGAAGATGGAAGAAGAAGGACCTCATGGATGAAGATGGAAGAAGAAGGACCTTATGGATGAAGATAGAAGAAGATGGACCTCATGGATGAAGATGGAAGAAGATGGACCTCATGGATGAAGATGGAAGAAGATGGACCTCATGGATGAAGATGGAAGAAGAAGGACCTCATGGATGAAGATGGTGATCAACATGGGTCCAGCGTCTCAACACCCATGAAAAGTGTCAGGTCTTCTGGATTGTTCCTGTTCTGTTAAGTGGGAGGGTTTTCTATGATGTTCGGGTGACCTAAAACCCAACGTGACCCAACACAATCGGTGTTCTTTTGGCCCTTGGGTCAGACAGTATAAGTTTGGCTTCTCTCCCAGTAACTTATCCCCATCCTCCCCACTACCAGCAGCGTTTTTGTTACTCGGAGACATTGCCTTGAAGACTTGTGACCTGCTCATACCTTACATCACGTCAACCTTTACATGACACATTCCAGCACAATTATAGAAAAGTCTATTTTCTGGATTGTGTAGATACAGAATGTTAAAGCAAAAAAAACATTTTGTTCTTTGAACTTTGGGCAAATTCTTTATCAGGAACGTGACGCGTTTCGCTTCACATGGAAAACAACAGTGTTACCTGGGAAACGTTACCTGCCGCTCGGCTCTGGAAAGTGACCTCCGAATTCCCATCCATCATCTCATTGCCCTACATGATGGTCCATGGTATGTGGGCAAATATTGACACAGGAGATATCAGGCCGGCGGTGACAATGGAGACTCTAGAGATGATTAATACTCGTATTCAGCTTTTCTCACTAACGACATTCCGACTGGCTAAGGAGGAGGAGGAATCAACACTGACATCGAGACACCAGGAGAAGACCTTCTCCACATCACCAAGGGGTCATCTTCATTCATAACAAGGGCTGTGATACTGGACTGAATAGCAGAACCCAATTGTTCTCCTTCTCTTTACAGTACAGGGATAATACACACAGTGATGTCACAGTACAGGGATAATACACACAGTGATGTCACAGTACAGGGATAATACACACAGTGATGTCACAGTACAGGGATAATACACACAGTGAAGTCACAGTACAGGGATAATACACACAGTGATGTCACAGTACAGGGATAATGCACACAGTGATGTCACAGTACAGGGATAATACACACAGTGATGTCACAGTACAGGGATAATACACACAGTGATGTCACAGTACAGGGATAATACACACAGTGATGTCACAGTACAGGGATAATACACACAGTGATGTCACAGTACAGGGATAATACACACAGTGATGTCACAGTACAGGGATAATACACACAGTAATGTCACAGTACAGGGATAATACACACAGTGATGTCACAGTACAGGGATAATACATACAGTGATGTCACAGTACAGAGATAATACACACAGCGATGTCACAGTACATGGATAATACACACAGTAATGTCACAGTACAGGGATAATACACACAGTGATGTCACAGTACAGGGATAATACACACAGTGATGTCACAGTACAGGGATAATACATACAGTGATGTCACAGTACAGAGATAATACACACAGCGATGTCACAGTACATGGATAATACACACAGTAATGTCACAGTACAGGGATAATACACACAGTGATGTCACAGTACAGGGATAATACACACAGTGATGTCACAGTACAGGGATAATACACACAGTGATGTCACAGTACAGGGATAATACACACAGTGATGTCACAGTACAGAGATAATACACACAGTGATGTCACAGTACGGGGATAATACACACAGTGATGTCACTGTACAGGGATAATACACACAGTGATGTCACAGTACGGGGATAATACACACAGTGATGTCACTGTACAGGGATATGATATAAGATATGTAATATGATACAAAAACATATATGAGGTACAGAGACTTCATGTCGTGTTGATGATACAGTTTGAGATTTTATAATCCAATTTAATTTTGGGTCGTCCTTCGCTATCACATGATGTGGATTATTTATATTTCCAACAAGGACATTTCTGCTCTTTATCCCAAGGATGGAGAATCGTCCGTCTTTATCAGAGGTCACATAACTATTGTGTAGATGTAGCAGAGCCCAGTGTGTGGCATAGGAGAAATGGATCCATCAGTGTTATCAGACAGGAGCGATGACCTTTCACCCCCCGGACAAGGAGCCGCAGCAGGGGAGACAGGAGACACAGCCGGGGTAGGGGCTTAGGACACAATGCACATTAGATTACGTTTGGTCAAATCGCAGATCCTGGTGTCTGGCTCCGCCCTGACTGATGTTGTTGGGAAAGGATCGGGCAGATGGTGAATTTTGTTCTGCCCAATCCTATTGTATCCAGTGAGGATAAGAGGTTTCCCCAGTGTATGGGCAGCATCAGACGCGCTGGTGCTCTATAACAATCCTGCAGAACCAGATTCCTAGTAATATAAGGCACCTCATGAGAAAGATAAAACTGATTGTGTAGGAATCCGAGCTCCCTGCCGCACCCAGCGCCTGTCAGCAGCCGCAACGTGGCTCCCCCAGTGCTGCACCATATCTAATGCCCGGGGCAGTCATGAAGAATGGCCACTTCTTGGTAAGAATAGTAGAAACTGAGATCCTGGTCATGTGATGTCACACAGATGCAAGCTTCATTATATCCCTGGTCATGTGATGTCACACAGGTGCACGCTTCATTATATCCCTGGTCATGTGATGTCACACAGGTGCACGGCTCGTTATATCCCTGGTCATGTGATGTCACACAGGTGCACGGCTCGTTATATCCCTGGTCATGTGATGTCACACAGGTGCACGGCTCGTTATATCCCTGGTCATGTGATGTCACACAGGTGCACGCTTCATTATATCCCTTGTCATGTGATGTCACACAGGTGCACGGCTCGTTATATCCCTGGTCATGAGATGTCACACAGGTGCACGGCTCGTTATATCCCTGGTCATGTGTTGTCACACAGGTGCAGGGCTCGTTATATCCCTGGTCATGTGATGTCACACAGGTGCATGGCCCGTTATATCCCTGGTCATGTGATGTCACACAGGTGAAGGGCTTGTTATATCCCTGTACATGCGATGACACACAAGTACAGAGCTCGTTACATTCGTAGTTATGTGATGTCACACAGGTGCACGCTTCATTATATCACTGGTCATGTGATGTCACACAGGTGCACGGCTCCTTATATCCCTGGTCATGTGATGTCACACAGGTGCACGGCTCTTATATCACTGGTCATGTGATGTCACACAGGTGCAGGGCCTGTTATATCCCAGGTCATGTGGTGTCACACAGGTGCACTGCTCGTTATATAACTGTTCATGTGATGTCACAAAGGTGCACGACTTATAATATTACACAGCTCTGATCACGCTCTGTGATACTAATAAGTTGGGCCCCTGCGTGACATCACATGACCAGTTATATAACGAGCAGTGCACCTGTGTGACATCACATGACCAGGGATGGGTTTGTATATAGAAAGTATATAGTAAATTGTACAACTTTTCCTTTCAAAGACAATATCAATAATTATTAGGCTTGGCCCTTGGTGTGGACCCCAGAGATCAGACCCCTCATAGATGGAAACCCCTCAGTCCCTGGCACTTGTTCCCATAGTCCTGACTACTACATAGATGACAGTGAGCGGCGCCCCCTGCAGGTCTCATCCATCACCAGGAGTTGTTTTTTATGACATGGAAAGTTACTGTAAGATTCCTGTATTTACAACACCCATATAAAAGCGTCTGAGAGCGACGCCCCATTGTACGGCGGCCGGGACTCTGCGGGTGTCTGTTTATATAAGAGTCTGGGAGAGTTACAGCTGCCACCGACCTCATGCAGGGTCAGACGGTGTTAACCCCCTCAATGCCACCTCTAGACTCACATACTAGTCCTATAAATATTTCTCCATTTAAAGTGGGGAAGGGGGCATTTGCCTGGAGCCCTGGTGTCATGGGGCATTTTCCTGGAGCCCTGGTGTCATGGGGCAGGGGGCATTTTCCTGGAGCCGTGGTGTCATGGGGCAGGGGGTATTTGCCTGGAGCCCTGGTGTCATGGGGCAGGGGGCATTTTCCTGGAGCCCTGGTGTCATGGGGCAGGGGGCATTTTCCTGGAGCCGTGGTGTCATGGGGCAGGGGGTATTTGCCTGGAGCCCTGGTGTCATGGGGCAGGGGGCATTTTCCTGGAGCCGTGGTGTCATGGGGCAGGGGGTATTTGCCTGGAGCCCTGGTGTCATGGGGCACGGGGCATTTTCCTGGAGCCCTGGTGTCATGGGGCAGGGGGCATTTTCCTGGAGCCCTGGTGTCATGGGGCAGGGGGCATTTGCCTGGAGCCCTGGTGTCATGGGGCACGGGGCATTTTCCTGGAGCCCTGGTGTCATGGGGCAGGGGGTATTTGCCTGGAGCCCTGGTATCATGGGGCAGGGGGCATTTTCCTGGAGCCCTGGTGTCATGGGGCAGGGGGTATTTGCCTGGAGCCCTGGTGTCATGGGGCAGGGGGTATTTTCCTGGAGCCCTGGTGTCATGGGGCAGGGGGTATTTTCCTGGAGCCCTGGTGTCATGGGGCAGGGGGTATTTGCCTGGGGCACTGTTCTCATGTTGCTCATCATTCTAACAAATCAGTACAAGGTTTGGGGGGTTAGACGAGGGGTAAGAGAGATTTGGGTGACCTTTCACCTTTGCAGCCGGGTCACTGTTGGCCTCCTCTGCCCATTGCCCTGGGGGCCCCCCCTAGAGTCACCACGGCCGGGCTGTCGGTATGTCGGAGACATTGCCGGAGTCCGGTGCATTTGTTTTCTTATGTCTCGGTTACTTATTAAGAACTGATAAAAAATAGGGCAATTATAGCGCGGCATGTGGGAATATATAACAGAGGAGCGGCTGGCCGAGAACAGGTTAATCATTAACCCCGCGGCCTCCTCAATGACCCCATCACAAGGCGCAGCAGCTCCCTCCACAAACAACCGAAACCGCCCAATAAAATGACTATACGGGAACCTTTACAGCTTTGGGTTTTTGTATTTTATTACGTATGATTAGATTTTATTGAATTTTTTTTAACCCGTCTTAAATATTCGGACACTTTTGGAAATTTACTCATATCTGTAGCTGATTTTTTCCAAATGATGGATTTATTTCCCATAAAACGATGGCATTTTTTTTATTCATGGGTTTTTTTTAAAAAATGAGAGACTTTTTGTTATTGGTTCTGTCCTTGTGTGGTCCCTGGAGCTCCTGATTTTGTTACACGCTTCCTTTATTATTGAGGATATTTCAAAAACTTATATATTACAGGGATAAGTCATATTTATTTATTTTACATTTTTTTTCCAAAAATTTACATTTTTATTTATATTTTTACAGTTTTTACAATAAAAAGTGTAGATGGTGTGTTTATAGTTCTTTATTTGTTTATTATTATTTTTATTATTATGAATTATTATTGATTTGTAATCTATTTATAGAAAAAAATTGGGAATTTGAGGGGTTTTTTTTACTATGCTATTTTACACGATGGGGCAGATTTACTTAACCGGTCCAGTCGCGATCTCCGACGTTGATTCTGGTTCTGCCGGGATTCACTAAGGTAGTGCGCCCAATGTCCACTAGGTGTCGCTGCTGCGCTGAATTTTGCCGGAGTTCACCTCCTCCGTCTCGGTGTATGTGAGTGCTATTTTTGCGATGCAATTCTTTTTTTAATTCCGCGGCTTTTCCGAATCTGTTGGGTTTTTCGACGGCCACGCCCCCCCCCAAAGCCGGCGTCGATGTGATACAATCGGGTCGCGTGCGCCAAAATCCCGGGTCATTTCGACGCAAATCAGAAAAATTCGGGAAACCCAGCGGAAAAACGCAATTCGGACCCTTAGTAAATGTGCCCCTATGACTCAGGCCTAAGTAGCCACAGGTTAGGGGGATATGACTTTCTGTAGCCATCGTCATTCACTGCAGATAGGTGACAAAATATTGGGTGAGCATGCATGTGTTCTGAATATGAAGAAGGGAGTTGCTGCCTCCTGACATCTCTTCTAGCAGTTAATCATCCGTAGAAGAAAGGACCAGACATTTCCTCCATCAGTTAAGGCTAAGACTTCCCCAATTGTAACAATGACCATGACAATCTTAGTGGGGCTGAGATAAGAAGAAGTGTCAGGTCCGGCAGGTGGTTCCGGGACTCTTACCGGGGGTGCATGTGGCTTGGGACTGTAGATAAACCATTTTGAGAAATTTTAGATTATTATTAGATTGCACCATTATCTTATCCAGTGTAACTGATTGGGGAACTTTACCTGCACCCATAAAAGGAAACTTTTGCCAAATTTAATATGGGGGAACATAAGCCGCACCCTTATGGGGGAATTTTATTTGCCACAATTTAGGGGAATGTTATGGCTACCACTTCTATAGAAGTTTAGCTTGCACTCTTATTAGTGATTAGTGATGGGTCGTTCGCTCTAATTTGCGGCTCTTTTACGCGAACGACAGGAGCCGGCTCACTTAACCCCACCCCTAATCGTCTCACCACGCCCCCTTTAACCCGATAAAATCTGATTAGAGTTGAGTGGTGTGACTGGTGGTCTGAGGCTCCCTATTATATATTTAATAGGGAGAGGTTTAGGAGCCGGCTCTTCTAACTGAGCGGAGCCTAATGATCCAGCTCACTAAGAAGAGCCGGATTTCCCATCACTAACTCTCATAGGGAAGTTTGCCTATCACTCCTACAGGGGCACTTTAGCTGCCGTCTTAAGGGGGCGCTGCATGTGGCTCTACGCTGAGGGGCATATTATGTTATCTGTATATAAGGGGCAGGATATGTGTCATGTATGTTGTGTAGCTTTCAGTCTCCCCCTTACAGTCTGGGTCTCCCCGGGGAGGGTCCTGGCACTGGATCTATTTCTTAGATAAGTTTTTGTTTTACAAATTCTGGCAGGTGAAGCAGGAGTCCAGGCGCGGCCCCAGTATTTAATCTAATCAGTATTTATTCACTTCACAAAATCTCAGCCGCGTCCCCATGACAACACTTCCTGCCTTTGGATAGATTGAGAAGGAATCATAACAACAAAACTAAGCAATAAAGTAACACGAGTCACATAAATACCAAATATATATATATACACATGTGTGTGTGTTTTATTATACACTAAGAATCACTATTTCAAAGCGATTAACCTCAAAAATTGGTGTAACTGAAAATCAACATCCACACCAAAGTCCAGACGTTGATGAAAATTGGGATTTGGACTCTTCTGACCAATAGAAATTCTCCTGTATCTGACAGGGACACTGTAAGGTGCACGCCTGTAAGGATTCCCCTGTAGCTCTCCCGGTGGGTGGCAAAGTAAAGACCCTAATAGTAATGCAGATAGTCTAGGGATAAACTTTGAGACAGGATCTGCATCTAGTACCAGTTTTGTATGAGGTAGGGCTGGCTGTGTGCAGGAACTGTCTCTGGTGGCAGGCAGGGCAGAGGTAGGGCTGGCTGTGTGCAGGAACTGTCTCTGGTGGCAGGCAGGGCTGATGTAGGGCTGGCTGTGTGCAGGAACTGTCTCTGGTGGCAGGCAGGGCTGAGGTAGGGCTGGCTGTGTGCAGGAACTGTCTCTGGTGGCAGGCAGGGCTGAGGTAGGGCTGGCTGTGTGCAGGAACTGTCTCTGGTGGCAGGCAGGGCTGAGGTAGGGCTGGCTGTGTGCAGAAACTGTCTCTGGTGGCAGGCAGGGCTGAGGTAGGGCTGGCTGTGTGCAGAAACTGTCTCTGGTGGCAGGCAGGGCTGAGGTAGGGCTGGCTGTGTGCAGGAACTGTCTCTGGTGGCAGGCAGGGCTGAGGTAGGGCTGGCTGTGTGCAGGAACTGTCTCTGGTGGCAGGCAGGGCTGAGGTAGGGCTGGCTGTGTGCAGGAACTGTCTCTGGTGGCAGGCAGGGCTGAGGTAGGGCTGGCTGTGTGCAGGAACTGTCTCTGGTGGCAGGCAGGGCTGAGGTAGGGCTGGCTGTGTGCAGGAACTGTCTCTGGTGGCAGTCAGGGCTGAGGTAGGGCTGGCTGTGTGCAGGAACTGTCTCTGGTGGCAGTCAGGGCTGAGGTAGGGCTGGCTGTGTGCAGGAACGGTCTCTGGTGGCAGTCAGGGCTGAGGTAGGGCTGGCTGTGTGCAGGAACTGTCTCTGGTGGCAGGCAGGGCTGATGTAGGGCTGGCTGTGTGCAGGAACTGTCTCTGGTGGCAGGCAGGGCTGAGGAAGGGCTGGCTGTGTGCAGGAACTGTCTCTGGTGGCAGGCAGGGCTGAGGTAGGGCTGGCTGTGTGCAGGAACTGTCTCTGGTGGCAGGCAGGGCAGAGGTAGGGCTGGCTGTGTGCAGGAACTGTCTCTGGTGGCAGGCAGGGCTGAGGTAGGGCTGGCTGTGTGCAGGAACTGTCTCTGGTGGCAGGCAGGGCTGAGGAAGGGCTGGCTGTGTGCAGGAACGGTCTCTGGTGGCAGGCAGGGCTGAAGTAGGGCTGGCTGTGTGCAGAAACTGTCTCTGGTGGCAAGATAGGCTAATGCAAGGCTGACGGTGTGCAAGATCTCCATCTCTTTGGTGGCAAGATGGGCTGATGTAAGGCTGGCTGTTTGCAGGATCTGTATCTGGTAGCAGGATGGGCTGAGGTAAGGCTGGCTGTGCAGGATCTGTGTCGCATGGCAAGATGGGCTGAGGTTGGCCTGGCTGTGTGCAGGATATGTCTGGTAGCAGGCTGGGCTGAGGTTAGGCTGGCTGTGTGCAGGATCTGTCGCTGGTAGCAGGCAGGGCTGAGGTAGGGCTGGCTGTGTGCAGGATCTCCCTCTCTGGTAGCAGGCTGGGCTGAGGTAGGGCTGGCTGTGTGCAGGATCTGTATCGGGTGGCAAGATGGGCTGAGGTTGGCCTGGCTGTGTGCAGGATATGTCTCTGGTAGCAAGCTGGACTAAGGTAGGGCTGGCTGTGTGCAGGATCTGTATCTGGTAGCAGGCAGGGCTGAGGTAGGGCTGGCTGTGTGCAGGATCTATCTCTGGTAGCAGGATGGGCTGAGGTAAAGCTGGCTGTGTGCAGGATCTGTCTCTGGTAGCAGGCTGGGCTGAGGTAGGGCTGGCTGTGTGCAGGAACTGTCTGGTAGCTGGCAGGGCTGAAGTAGGGCTGGCTGTGTGCAGAAGCTGTATCTGGTAGCAGGCTGGGCTGAGGTAGGGCTGGCTGTGTGCAGGATCTGTATCTGGTAGCAGGCTGGGCTGAGGTAGGGCTGGCTGTGTGCAGGATCTGTATCTGGTAGCAGGCTGGGCTGAGGTAGGGCTGGCTGTGTGCAGGATCTGTATCTGGTAGCAGGCTGGGCTGAGGTAGGGCTGGCTGTGTGCAGGATCTGTATCTGGTAGCAGGCTGGGCTGAGGTAGGGCTGGCCGCCTTTGCAGGCCATAGCTGAGGCTAACATATCTCCCTTGGGTTTTAGACTGTAGCTGACAAAATAATCCACTGAATATTGGGTTGGGTTAGGCTGCTGCCGCTCTGCAGTAATGGTCTGTCTCTCTACACAAGCACTTCTATACTTCCCTCTTCCACCCTCAGACTCAACCAAGAAATCCACTCCAGGAGGAAACTTATTTTTTAAGATTCTGGGTTCTCCCTTCTAGAATGTTCTGGGTGAGCAGCCAATCAGGATGCCCTCCTGCTACCATGTGAGAGGATGACATAATGGTGTAAACAGAAACTGATAAAACACCTTCAACACAACTCAAAACCGTACATCGCCAGAGCTGCGCCTTATGTGCCAAAACACGGACCTGCGACACTATTAATGAAGACCCCAAAGTGTTCAAGGAATCTTCCACAACTTCCCCTATCCCCCAAGGCCTCCTGGAAGCAGACAGAGGAAGATGTCATCAGACCAATCCTGGGCTCATACAGAGCAAAACTGGAGGAAAATTATCTATAGATTATACAGAACAGAACGTACAGAACGTGATACAGAGATAAGAAGGTTAATGATCCACAGCGACAACAGCACCACCTGATACACAGTATATACACACACACACAGTATATACACACACAATGTACCCCTGTCATACACACACACACACACAGTATATACACACAATGTACACCTGTCATACACACACACACACACACACAGTATATACACACACACTGTACACCTGTCATACACACACACACACACAGTATATACACACAATGTACACCTGTCATACACACAGTATATACACACAATGTACACCTGTCATACACACACACACACACACAGTATATACACACAATGTACACCTGTCATACACACACACACACACAGTATATACACACAATGTACACCTGTCATACACACACACACACAGTATATACACACAATGTACACCTGTCATACACACACAGTATATACACACACACAATGTACACCTGTCATACACACACACACACACACACACACACAGTATATACACACAATGTACACCTGTCATACACACACACACAGTATATACACACAATGTACACCTGTCATACACACACACACACACAGTATATACACACAATGTACACCTGTCATACACACACACACAGTATATACACACTGTACACCTGTCATACACACACACACACAGTATATACACACTGTACACCTGTCATACACACACACACACACAGTATATACACACTGTACACCTGTCATACACACACACACACACACAGTATATACACACTGTACACCTGTCATACACACACACACACACAGTATATACACACTGTACACCTGTCATACACACACACACACACTATATACACACTGTACACCTGTCATACACACACAGTATATACACACTGTACACCTGTCATACACACACACACACACACACACACACAGTATATACACACTGTACACCTGTCATACACACACACACACAGTATATACACACTGTACACCTGTCATACACACACACACACACACAGTGTATATACACACTGTACACCTGTCATACACACACACACACACAGTATATACACACTGTACACCTGTCATACACACACACACACACAGTATATACACACTGTACACCTGTCATACACACACACACACACACAGTATATACACACTGTACACCTGTCATACACACACACACACACACAGTATATACACACTGTACACCTGTCATACACACACACACACACACAGTATATACACACTGTACACCTGTCATACACACACACACACACAGTATATACACACTGTACACCTGTCATACACAGTATATACACACTGTACACCTGTCATACACACACACACACAGTATATACACACTGTACACCTGTCATACACACACACACAGTATATACACACTGTACACCTGTCATACACACACACACACAGTATATACACACTGTACACCTGTCATACACACACACACACACAGTATATACACACTGTACACCTGTCATACACACACACACACACAGTATATACACACTGTACACCTGTCATACACACACACACACAGTATATACACACTGTACACCTGTCATACACACACACACACACACAGTATATACACACTGTACACCTGTCATACACACACAGTATATACACACTGTACACCTGTCACACACACACACAGTATATACACACTGTACACCTGTCATACACACACACACACACACACACACAGTATATACACACTGTACACCTGTCATACACACACACACACACACACAGTATATACACACTGTACACCTGTCATACACACACACACACACACACACACACAGTATATACACACTGTACACCTGTCATACACACACACACACACACACAGTATATACACACTGTACACCTGTCATACACACACACACACACACACACACACACACACACACAGTATATACACACTGTACACCTGTCATACACACACACACACACACACACAGTATATACACACTGTACACCTGTCATACACACACACACACACACACACACAGTATATACACACTGTACACCTGTCATACACACACACACACACACACAGTATATACACACTGTACACCTGTCATACACACACACACACACACAGTATATACACACTGTACACCTGTCATACACACACACACACAGTATATACACACACACACAGTATATACACACTGTACACCTGTCATACACACACACACACAGTATATACACACTGTACACCTGTCATACACACACACACAGTATATACACACTGTACACCTGTCATACACACACACAGTATATACACACTGTACACCTGTCATACACACACACACAGTATATACACACTGTACACCTGTCATACACACACACACACACACACAGTATATACACACTGTACACCTGTCATACACACACACACACACAGTATATACACACTGTACATCTGTCATACACACACACACACAGTATATACACACTGTACACCTGTCATACACACACACACACAGTATATACACACTGTACACCTGTCATACACACACACACACAGTATATACATACTGTACACCTGTCATACACACACACACACACAGTATATACACACTGTACACCTGTCATACACACACACACACACACAGTATATACACACTGTACACCTGTCATACACACACACACACACACACACACAGTATATACACACTGTACACCTGTCATACACACACACACACAGTATATACACACTGTACACCTGTCATACACACACACACACACAGTATATACACACTGTACACCTGTCATACACACACACACACACACACACACACACAGTATATACACACTGTACACCTGTCATACACACACACACACAGTATATACACACTGTACACCTGTCATACACACACACACAGTATATACACACTGTACACCTGTCATACACACACAGTATATACACACTGTACACCTGTCATACACACACAGTATATACACACTGTACACCTGTCATACACACACAGTATATACACACTGTACACCTGTCATACACACACACACACACAGTATATACACACTGTACACCTGTCATACACACACACACACAGTATATACACACTGTACACCTGTCATACACACACACAGTATATACACACTGTACACCTGTCATACACACACACAGTATATACACACTGTACACCTGTCATACACACACACAGTATATACACACTGTACACCTGTCATACACACACACAGTATATACACACTATACACCTGTCATACACACACACACACACAGTATATACACCTGTCATACACACACACAGTATATACACACTATACACCGGTCATACACACACACAGTATATACACACTGTACACCTGTCATACACACACACACAGTATATACACACACACACTGTACACCTGTCATACACACACACACACAGTATATACACACACACTGTACACCTGTCATACACACACACACACAGTATATACACACACACTGTACACCTGTCATACACACACACACACAGTATATACACACACACTGTACACCTGTCATACACACACACACACACAGTATATACACACACACTGTACACCTGTCATACACACACACACACAGTATATACACACACACTGTACACCTGTCATACACACACACACACAGTATATATCCACTGTACACCTGTCATACACACACACACAGTATATACACACTGTACACCTGTCATACACACACAGTTTGACGCGCATGGCTGTGGCAGGGGGGGGGGGTTGTGGTGTCGGGGGGGGGGGTCTGAGGCCTGCTGGGGACAAGCGGGGGTGATCGGGTGGGGGGGTCGATGTGGATGCATGGGGGGTGCGGGGAGAGCCGCGCATGGAGTAAGCGGAGGAGGGGGGGGGGGGGTCTGGGGCCTGATCAAGGGCCGAGGCCTGCTGGATGCCTGAGGCCTACTATAGGCCCGAGGCCTGCACATGCGGGGGAGTGACGGTTATGGCTGCGCTGCTAACCTTAGAGAGCATCAGGATGCGTCCCACGCTGTTACGTGTGGTTCCCGGATTGTGTTACATCTCGTGGCACAGGGAGGGCGTCTTCTTCTGCCCAGGGCTGAGGCGGTCTGGTGGCTGGATTCTTCTGGGCCTGTCTTCTGGAGCTCTCCCGTCAGGTGAGGAGCATTGGCTCGGGGGAGAATATGTGGTGGTGTCTCAGAGGCCGGACGCTTCAGGTGAGGCCTCCTGAGCGCGCTGCAGTTGGGGGCCCCATGTGGAGCCATGCTGACCCCTCTGCAGCAACACGTGCAGCACCTGTGCCTCGAGAGAGGACATTATGAGGGTAGGTGGCGGACAGTAGTAAGGAGGGGGCCCCAGACTTCTTGCTGCTCGGTCCTGAGGGCGGAAGGAAAGAGGCCCCTCCACGGGCCCCCAAAGCTTTTAAAACCACGCTGCAGGCCCCAATAAGCCCGCCCAATCCAGCCCCTTTTAGGGGCCCGCCTAAAGAAGGGGCCATTTGCCTTTTTAGCCGCCTTCTGCACCATCAACGGAAATCCCCTACAGTCCCCAGCCCCTTCTCTATGCGATTTGGGGCTAATGATGTCCAACCTCATTGAGGGCGCGTTTTGACCTGTGTTTTCATCGCGTTTGAAACGCATATACAACAGCTGAGGAGGGGTGATTTGCCTAATTATATTACTGTTAACATTTCCGTTTACAAAACGCATTGTAAACATAATGTTAACACACGCGTTAACATTGCATTAACAAACGTAAACGGTAATGTAATTAGGCAAATCACCTCTCATCAGCTGTTGTAATGCGTTTCAAACGCGATGAAAAGTGACCAAAACGCAACGTGTGAACGCGCCCTCAGAAGGCAGGTGGCCACGCCCAGTATCTGGAGGAATAACAGGGGAACATCACAATTCTCTGTTATTCCAGAATTATTATTTTAGGGGAAACATTTACTGAGCCGGATATAAGTGACCTCTGCTGTATATAAGTGACCTCTGCTGTATATAAGTGACCTCTGCTGTATATAAGTGACCTCTGCTGTATATAAGTGACCTCTGCTGTATATAAGTGACCTCTGCTGTATACAGTCTGCAGATCCCCGTGTGGTCGGGGGATGGGGGAGCCATTGCTTGTGCTGATGCTTATATAACGGGAGTTCACCTCTTCTCATTGGCCAATTTACTGAAAATTTGGAAAGGCCATTGTCCATATAG